>NC_141085.1:1155338-1605338 GCF_041138505.1 Cibotium barometz
GTTGGCCATCACCGCGCAAGCACAAACAGTACCACAACCATAGCAGTATCATGACCAACCCCATCGCAGCTCATGAAGCAGGCAGGGAGTAGATAGCTGGAACTTGCTCCTGATACCATGTTAAGAGTCCATGGCAAAAATGTGCGGGGACCAAGCGGGGGGACCCCTCGGGCCTAAACACCACCACTCTCCATTGTGGGGGATCACTCAACCCCACCAACGCAAAGGTTGGAGGGATGAGGACGCAAAGGTTGGAGGGATGAGGAGAGGGGTCCCCCCTTCCACAATTTATACAATCAAGAGTCGCCCCCAACAACCCTTATGGGATTATTCAAGTACACGTGTCATGTAGAGAAGAGAGGCTGAGGTTCCATTCCAACAAGGTGGCCATTGGGTTCGGCGAGATGCTTTGGGCATTTTGGGGGTGGTGACATCTAATGACAATAATGAGAAGTGAGATGTTCGATAGTAAATGGAGATTGTTGTCTCCAAAGTTTGTGAAGCCCATAGGCAAATTCTCACACCTTCCGTATAAAGCTCAACTGGGTAGTTTGAGACCTATGGTGTAATCACCACCCTGGTCCATTAAGTTAATATTTTTTAAAGTGCAGAACTATTTTGTAAACTAATTATGTCGCCTCTTGCAAAATTTGAATTCATTGGTGAGCATTAGGAGTTCCACATTGTCAAGTTTTTGACCAAATGGGTGCCCAATGGATTGTGAAAGATTCAAGAAATGATGGTTGCCTAGTCTATAACTAGAATTATTGCTACAATTCACATGATAAGTAATACTTGAGTAGGGTTTTGTTGTTTGTAATCCTTATTGGTCCCCATTAGTGCATTGGTTGTAAGTGGGCAAACATGATACGTAATTCTTGTCAAGTGATTATGCCTTGTATTGAACGAATTGAGCTCATGCCTGATTTAAGTTTCGAGGGAATCACAATGAGCCGATTTTAATGGTATTGGTAGTGTAGAGAAAATGAATTTTCTTACGTTGAAATTATATAATTGATGGCTAGAATATAACAGGGCATTTCATTCTATTTGTGGATTTTTTAATGCCGATGTGGCAGGAATATAAAATATAAGGTAGACCAATTTCATTGCATTGGCTGATTTTTGATCGACAGAAGTGTCCAATCCCAAAATCACTATGAACCAAATCAACATGCTACCTTGTACAAGAAAGGGAGAGAAGAAGGGAAGGAAGACCATGCAAGGGTCGGTTCGGGAAAAAGCAAATAGCTAACCTTAATGAGGGTTAAATCCCCGATGTGAAGCCGCTAGGAGCTCACTCCACCTCCACTTGTGTCACTTAAATGGAGCTTCCACAAGCTAGGTAGTGAGCAAAGAGGAAGGGAGCTATAGAGAGCTCAACCTCTACTCTATGTCGTGTGTGCAAGAGTGATATCAAGAAGAATACAACCAGAAGAAGAAGAAGAAGAAGCAAGACAAGAACCATCACCTACATGCATAACACTACAATCAAGCAAGCAAGCATCAACATATACAAGCCTACCACCATAGCCACAAGAGAGAGAGAGAGAGAGAGAGAGAGAGAGAGAGAGAGAGAGAGAGAGAGAGAAGGCAAACGAAGTTGTGATAATGGGATTGTCCCTTTTTATATTTCATAAGTCACTTATATACATGAGCTCTCTTTTTACAATGTCCGGTCGCCCATTTAACGATTGGGAGCCCTAAACTGATTTCCTAGCTCTTGTTGAGATATCGAGCTCAACTAATGAGGCAGTGGACACTGATGACCCGCCTGGGGGATAGGCCCCACACTTACACCAATGGCATGGTTGGTGAGATCATGGGTGATATGCGGCCAGTGGGATGATAGGCTGTGTGGACAACCATTCTAGAGACTGGCATCGTTATAGCACCAGCTCATTTAGTTGGGTTCACACTATAGAGAACCCTAGTATGTATTTGGTTGAGTACCTTTTCATATGGTGTGTACTCTTATCTTTGTATATGGTTGTTGAGTGTTGTGTAAAGAAGAAGATTTTTAGCCTCTCACCTTGTGTGTTCTCTTTTAGGGTTTTGTGAGTGTGTGTGTACTTGCAAGAGCTCAAGCTCTCTTCCCCCTGCATCTTTTCATGGTATCAGAGCCTGGTTCATGCTAAGGGCTGAGCTGCAAGCAAGAGAAGCATAGGAGATGGTACAAGGGTAAGACCTTCATCTACTCTTCCCTATTTATGTTGGCGAGACTACACCCTTGTCGCTCGCGGGAGCTCTACGGGAGGCACCGACAAACGATCTCTAATTGAGGAGCTTTCTTCGTGGGAGTAAAGCTATAGGCCAACTATACTGTTCTATTGGACTACATTTTTGGGCTGAAAACGCGTTTCGGGCGCGTTAAGACCTCCGTTTTTCAGAAAGTAGGTGATTTCGAGCACTGTAGGTAAGTCATCGATTCTCTGCAGAACTCTGTTTTAAGAACTGCAGGAAAACAGATTGGTTGTGCAGACATTGTGTGTGTTGCAAGGAGGTCAACAGTTGCCATTGGGTGTATATATGCACATTGAGGTCGCTGGTTGTTGTTTGTGACATTTGAGTGTAGTACAGTACTGCCTACAGAAAATACAGCAGTTTGTACAGGACAAACTAGAGTGCTGTTTCTAGTAAATTTGTGTCTGGCAAGATGTCAAATGATGGCATAAACCAGATTGTTGCTGAGAAGCTTGATAAGAACAACTTCCATGCTTGGAGGTTCAGGCTGACAAATTTCCTGAGATGGGAAAGGGTTACTCTGGGACTATATAGAAGGTGAGCATGAAGAGGCACCGGAGATACCGGAGATCAATCCAACTGCTGCAAATGTGAAAGAATTCAAGGATTGGAACCAAGGAGCCAAAAAGTTATGTATTGGCTCTCAGTATACAAGACACCCATGATTGGGCACATATAGGATGCCAAGTGACCCAAGGAGGCGTGGGACACTGCTGAAAAAGAAGCTGTTGGGGCTGATGTGAGTGGAAATGTGGTTGGACAAAATGCAAGTCAACAATCACAGTCTTTGAGTGGACCAGGAGAGTCCTCATCTAGTGGTTCAGTTGATAGACCATGGAGTGGCAGGCTGCATCATAATACCAGTCCTGCAAATGTGATTAGTACATCACATAAAGGCAAAGAGAAAGTGGTTGAGCCCCTTAGTATGCCACATTTCTGCAGGGCATTCTCATGTTGATGGAGAGTCTAGTGGGGCTGAGAGATGAGCCTTGATGAGGATCTTAGGATACTAGCTATGAGAACACCTAGTGTAAAGAAGGCTATGGAAGCCATGAATGAAGATCTGGGAGAGTGAAGAATCCTGTGCAAAGGTTTACCTATAATGGTTATGTGGCACATCACTATGCATACATGGCAAAAGTTGTGCAGGTTGTAGAGCCCACATGCATTGATGAGGCTGTTGGAAATGTGTGTTGGGAGAAAGCTATGGATGAGGAGATGGATGCACTATATGGAAATGAGACTTGGGATTTAGTGCAATTGCCTGAAGGCAAGAAAGCCATTGGATGCAAGTGGGTGTACAAAGTAAAACATAATAGTGATGGAAGCATAAGCAGGTACAAGGCGAGATTGGTAGCCAAAGGATATGGGTAGACATATGGCATTGATTATGAAGAAACTTTCAGCCCAGTTGCCAAGATGGCAACAGTGAGAGTTGTGATAGCAGTGGCTACATCAAAGCAATGGCATTTACATTAGATGGATGTAAAGAATGCATTCTTGCATGGGGATTTGCAGGAAGAGGTGTATATGTTGCAGCCACCTGGTTATGAGGATGTGAGTTACCCCGAGCAGCATGTTTGCAGGTTGAAGAAGAAAGCCTTGTATGGCTTAAAACAAGCACCAAGAGCATGGTCTGACAAGATTTCTGAATATCTTGTCACTATTGGCTTTCATGTAGCCAATGTAAATTTCTTGCTATATGTGAGACACACTGATAGAGGGGTTGTGCTTGTTGTCATCTATGTAGATGACCTGATCATTACGGGGGACCATGATGCAGAGATCTTTGATGTAAAGATCTTGCTTAGACAGAAGTTTGAGATGAAGGATCTGGGGGAGCTCAGATATTTCTTGGGCATTGAGGTGATTAGGTCACCACATGGTATTGGATTACTACATAGACAATATGGCTTGGACATGTTGTCCAAGTATGGTATGACAGGCTGTAAGCCTATCTCAGTGCCATTGGATCAGAATGGCAAGTTGAGTGCAGATTCAAGAGAGATTTTGGAGGATCCTGCTATGTATAGGCGCATAGTAGGAAGCTTGATCTACATGACGATCACCAGGCCAGATTTGAGCTATGCTGTTGGGTCAAATGAAACTCGGACAGAGATATGTGTACATGGGTACACAGATGTTGATTGGGCTGGTAGTATCTCAGATAGAAGATCTACTAGTGGCTTCATGTTTTCTTTGGGGAGTGCTGCTGTGACTTGGAGCAGCAAGAAGCAGCCTACGATTGCCCTATCCAGTACAGAGGCCGAGTACAGAGGTGCTACTATGGCAGCATGTGAGGTAGCTTGGTTGAAAAAGCTACTTACAGATTTGGGTCTATCAGTGGGGATAGACAAGTTGTCATTTTTTGTGACAACATTAGCAGTATACAGTTGGCTAGGAACCCAATTTTTCATGCTTGCATGAAGCATATAGAGGTCCACTACCATTTTGTCAGAGAGAAGGTTTTGGCAGGAGACATTGACCTTGTTTATGTTAGCACACAGGATCAGGTCGCTGACATCTTCACCAAAGCATTGGGTACTATAGAGAAGCTCCGCAGATTCAGGGATTTGCTTGGTGTACATGAGATGGAGTTGAGCTCGAGGGGGAATGTTGAGATATCGAGCTCATCTAGTGAGGCGGTGGACACTGATGACCCGCCTGGGGGATAGGCCCCACACTTACACCACTGGCATGGTTGGTGAGATCATGGGTGATATGCGGCCAGTGTGTATGACAGCCATTCTAGAGACTCGCATAGTTATAGCGCCAGCTCATTTAGTTGGGTTCACACTATAGAGAACCCTAAAATGTATTTGGTTGAGTACCTTTTCATATGGTGTGTACTCTTATCTTTGTATATGGTGTGTTAAGTGTTGTGTGAAGAAGAAGAAGATTTTCAGCCTCTCACCTTGTGTGTTCTCTTTTAGGATTTTGTGAGTGTGTGTGTGCTTACAAGAGCTCAAGCTCTCTTCCCCCTGCATCTTTTCATCTCTATGTACACCTAGGCTTATTCTTATGGCCGGCATTACATATGTCATAAGCTTATTCTTATGGCCGGCATTACATATGTCATAAGCTTGGTCATCCCATTCATCATTTACTTAGCACGGTTACATAATAATGAGTTACAAGAAGCATAACTACACTTAAAAATAATGTAAACCAGTGTGGTTAACATACACCCCTCCCTAATTCAGATCCGTCCTCGGGGCTGGTAAGGAGATTCAGTGACGGTAGTAGATGGAGTAGGTTTGGATGAAGACGATGGGGTGAGCATTGGAAGGAGGCCGTTGGTAACCGCCATGTTGTCGATGTGGGTGTTGGTGCTTCCAAATTTTATGTTTGGTGTCTAGATAATGTCGAAGGACATGGATGTCCAGTTGGTCTATAAGCTTGCTGATGGGGGTGTGTTGGAGTTGTCCACCACCGAGAAATATGTTGATTGCTTGCTTGAACTTCGTGCAATCGAGGGGTCACACCAGTTGAGGAGGTTGGGCCCACCTCTTCGTGCTCCTGCGGTGGTGGTGGGGGAATCTGTCCTTCCAAGGGTGTGGGGGGGGTGGTGGAGAAGAAATCAAGGGAGAGGTTACGATGAAGAGGGTGGCGTCGAGGAAGGGTAAGGGCCTTGCTGATGTTGAGGGTAGCTCCTTGAGGTCCATGGGAAGGCCCAAATGATGATGGAGGGTGGGGGGTGGTGAGGGAGGAGGAGATGGTATGTGAGGGGGTGTAGAGGATGGTGAGGGGAATAGGGAAAGAGTTGGGGAGGAAGTGGTGGGGGGTGAGGTACAATGTTGGGTACCTGGTGATGGTGGGGGCGGGTGGAGGTTGTGAGCTGGTTATGGGTTGGGATGGATGAGGGGGTGGAGGTTGGTGAGAGGAGGGGACGAGGGTGCGGGTGGATGAGTGGGGGGATTGCTGGGATCGGTTCCTCTGTTGCCATCATCATTGTCATTGTCGATGTCAGAGTTATTGTTGAGTTGAAGAAGGCACGGAAGTCTTCAGCTTCCTAGGGGAGACGTCGAGGGGCAAGCCCATGTGGGAATCATCAAACTACTACATGTTCCCAGTGGTGTGGATGACTTGTAGTTGGAGGCGGCAACGCGGTGGTACATGATGAGGAGCCCCTGCTGGGGGGTGTAGGGTGGGAGCTCGTATCGGCGTAAGGATTTATAGGTCCAGTATATTGTCTCCCACCCCTAGTGATGGAGGAAATGGAGGGCTTGGGAGGTTGTGGACGAAGGGTAAGGGTATGGGAAGAGACCCTTGGGATTTGTGAGGTTGTCGTTAGTGGTTATTAAAAGACTAACGTCATGTAAAAGGGTAGGAGAAGGGTGTGTGTGTGAATGGACTTATGGTCCACTAGCTCACCTATTTAAAGGCAAAGCTAGAAGGCATTTGGTATGGTGCAAAGGCCAAGTTGTATGTCTAAACAACTTAATAAGCAAGATCTCTTCTTGTATTTTTGGAGTCTCTCTCCTCCACATGTTTGAATCTAGCATGAGCACCACGTTCTCTCAACATGGTATCTAGAGCTTGGGTAGATTAGGTCTCATATTGTGTGGTGTAGACTAGGTCTCTTTCTATCACTTTTTGTGGATTTGAACCCCTTGCTAGTGGAGGAGCTCCAGCACGCAAAGGAGGCCAAATGTTCTCATGCTTTCTTCTTGGCAAACCTTTAGCACACCCGGGCACATAGTTTCGTACGGGTAATTAGTGGCTTTGGTCTCTCTAAGCCGCGATGTTGTCTGAGCAGGCCGGCACAGTTTTTCTACAGTTGTCAGTGCCATACAACAATTTGCCGTCTGTGGGCAATGCTAAGCCACACAAGCTTAGGGATTTTGAAGCCCATAGTCTGAAGGGTCTCCATTCAATAGATGAGTTGCAATGCATGCTCGACGCACGTGCAAGAGCCACAAAACCAAGGCTGCCCTGTGAGGAAGCCATGGAAGCTTCAATAAAAGCTTCAAAATAGTGTTTTTTTAACACTAATCCTTGTTTAATTTGATTTTAATCACTTAAGTGCTTTTGTTCCAGATCTTCTGAAGTGGTGGGCATACACCATGAGGTGTTCATAAGCCTCATTGTCATCAAGCCCACTAGCTTCATCAAGTGTACAAGGTCTATAAATTGAGGCATTGGCCTAATGAGAATTTGCTGGTTTTTGATTATCCATGCCTACATTAAGCTATTAGTTAATTATTCATTAATCATATCTTAATTATTATCTAATCACTTTGTTAATGATGTTGATTCTAGTATTTGATCCACCATAGCTCATCACATTGCTCTAATTTCAACATTTCTATCTACTAAAAGAGAAAACCAAAAATCAATGGAATCAATGGAAAAATTAGAGAACTTGTTTCTTCCATATTTGATGTAGCCTTCGAAGCTCCTATTTCTCCCAATGCTCCATTGCAACTCCATTTTTCAATGATAAACAAAAAGAACACAAATCAAACAAGCAACTCATATGAAGTCGACGAGCTGTCTTTTTAATAGAAGCTCCTAAGTTAGTATGATCTACGTGCAAAAGAACAATACAATATTGTCTCTTTAATTTCTTGGAAATGATGAGGATATTAACACAAATCAAACAAGCAATTCTACCAAACTCATACAACCGGTGGATTTTCATTCCATCTAGGCAAGATAAGTCTCTAGCTTAGGAAGATACTGTGAAGGACCCTAAGCTAAGTGCTATCCCCAGTAGCGGCGCTAAACATGTTCAACTAAATGAACATTTTCCTTGCATGAGGGGAGAGGGAAAGAAGAGAATAGAGAATATGCAAGGGTCGATTTGGGAACATTCATTTAGCCAACCCTATGAGGGTTAACTCCTAGGGGCTCACTCCACCACTTGTGTCACCCAGGTGGAGCTTCCACTTGTTAGGTAAAGAGCAATGAGAGAAGGAGATATGGAAAGTTTAACTCCTATCTCAATGCCTTAATGTGTTCAAGGAGGGAGAGAGAGGGAGATAGAGAAGAAGAGAATGGAGAGAGAAAATAGAGAGCATTACCTACAAGCACACACTCACAATCAAGCAAGAAATCATGCATCAACACACAAGCTCACCACCATAACCACACAAGAGAGAAAAAGGGAGGAAGAAGAAGAATCAAATGTGGTAATGGGATTATATCCTTTTTAGATTTCCTTAAGTCACTTATATACAAACTAGCTCTATGTACACCTAGGCTTTGTAGCTCATATTCAACATTACAGAGGTCATAACCTTGGTCATCCCATATCGTTTTACATGAAGCTCTTAGCATAGTTTTACATGAAATGAATTATATGAAGTGTAACTACAATTTGATAAAAAATAATAGGAGTAATGTTAACCATTGCGGCGGTTTAACACTTTGTTAAGTCTAAATTGGTGGTCTAAATTGGTGTTGACACTTTACTTTCCTGTTAACCTATTAAAAGCTATCGTCCTTCCCTAGTTTTTTTGTTGAAGGGGACTAGTTAACCTTATTAGGGACTAGTGGAGGGATTTTCAACCTTATTAGGGACTAGTTAACCTTATTAGGGACTAGTTAACCTTATTAGGGACTAGTGGAGGGATTTTCAACCTTATTAGGGACTAGTTAACCTTATTAGGGACTAGTGGAGGGATTTTCAACCGGATAATTTCTTGTAAATTGTCTGTATTTGTTACAATGAAAATAAACACCATGCTAATATAGGAAATGGGTTGGTTAATGAACACATCTTCCCTCCCCATATTGATTGTTTTCATTTTTGGGAGAGTTGGACTAAGGTCGCAAAGAAGGTTTCTTTCAAGTTGACAATGCAATGGTAGTAGGCAAATCAAAAGTATCCTGCTCCCATTGTGGAAAGTTAGGACACAAAGTTGACACATGCAAGTTGAAGATGATATGCAGTTTTTGTGGTCTTAAAGGTCATTCAGAGAATTTTTGCTTTAAAAAGAAGGATAAAGCACACTTGGTTGAGGAAAAAGAAGTTTTGACAAAGGAAGAAGAAGCAAATTTTACTTCTATTGATTCTGATTGGGCTTTTTGAAGTCTTTTTTGATGTATGTTACCTCTGAGCACCACATGATGTAGCTCATGTAACTTTCTTAGTAGTAGTAGTGAGACTTTTGTATGGTTACCTCTGAGCACCACATGATGTAGCTCATGTAATGTTTTAGACATTTGCCTCTTGGGAGGGCAAATCTTTTTGGTTAGTCCCATAGTTAGTGTTTGGAACATGGGAGGGTATTTTGGTATTCCTTCACACTTCTTGGACGCTCTTGCCTTATTTTCAGGCCATGTTGAGGTCCAGGGAGGGTATTGGAATTTATGGCCCCTCTACATGGCTTTAGTAGTGGACCTTAGTAGATTATTTCTCTAAGGTTTAGTAGCTTGGCTTTACATTTGGACCTTAGCAGATTATTTCTCTAAGGGTTAGTAGCTCCTTTTTGGATGGTCCTATTTTCAGCTTTTTTATATGCCTTAGTGGAGAATCTCTTCTTGCTCTCTACTCTAGGCTTTGGGTGCTCACTTCTAGGCAAGTGATAAGCATCTTGATAAGGATTAGATCCTAATCTCCTCCTTAATCTTTTTGTACTTCAGCCTATTTAAAGGCTCCTCATCTAATGAAGAAGATACTTTAGTTTTTGCCTTATTCACATTGTCATTATGCTCATATGATTTGTCTTTAGCTAATCTAGCCATGCTTAAGCATAGTCTTGCTTCCTAGTTCTTAATCCTTGCTCTAATCATGTCCTCAATCCATCCTTGAGCTCCCATGTTTTCTAACACATAGGGTACGCTCTTTGTTTTACTGGTCTCACTTCCTCTATCATGGGAATGGTATGTTTGACCACTTCTGGAGGTACACCCTTCATGTCCATGTACTTCCATGCGAAGCAATCCTGGAATTTTATGAGAAAAGCAACGAGGTCTTTTTCTTCTTCTGTTGAGAGGTCTTCCCCTATGTAGATGGGTCCCGGGTTAGCTTCTTTAACTTTGGCTGCCATCGTAAGATGTCTCTGGCTCTCCATCATGGGTTCTTGGGGCTGAGTCGTATTGTACAAAATGATCGGCCATTTTGAAGGTCTTGAAGTGTTTGGGGACTTGTTTAGTCTCCTTAGCTTTAGCACTTTCTTCTTCTATCAGTTTTTTGGCTTCTTTTTTTGCGAGTGCTAACTTTTTGTTATGTGCCTTAAGCATGGAGCAGTAAAGCTTTTGAGGTTCCGGTTGGGAATCAATGGGTTCCTTTTGTTTGGAGGTGACCATATTGACTGGAATGGGGACATTGGAGATCTCCTTTTGCCAAACTTGGCTGAAGTATATGTGCGTATCGAAATCTCCATGTACATATTTGAGCTCATGTGTTTCCAAGCCAATAGAGAAGACATATGCATTTTTTTCGAGAAAACCCTTGGGTTTATGAGTCCTACGTAGATGGATTATCCCTATTATCATTCCCAGGCTAATGACTTATGACTTCGAGCATACATGGGATGTTTATGTAGCCAGGATATGCATCCAATTCCTCAGAGTCTTTCGGCTCTGGGAGGGGTGGATATTCCACCCTATCTTGCTCCTTGTCGATCATCTTATGGCATGTTTGGCATAAGTGGATTGCGATGTATCAGGATGTTATTACCAAATCCTTTGTGAAGGGTTAGCCACTCATAGCATGGAATTTCCAAGTGCACAAGTTGACTTTTTCATTTGGTCTTTCTTTTGAATACAAATATGATTCGTGTACCAATCATGGATCATTTTGGTTTCTATCATGAAGGGACGCTCAAGTATGCAATCATATGAAATGGGCTGCTAGCCAAAATTCATCACACCACATGAAGGTGTGTTGGAAGTTGGTCTTGATGAGGATCTTGATCTTTGAATCTCTCCGGAGGCCTATGGGCCTTGTGGTGTCTCCATCAGCAAGTTTCACAAGTAAAGTCGTGTCATCCATGGCATGTGCTCCCGCTCCTCCATCTAGGATGGCGATGACTTGAAGGCCATCAAAGTTATGGGTAGTGCTGTGTTGAGTTTATCTCCTTTGAAGTATTGCCCTAGTTTGTTGACTCAAATAGTGGTGACGCCAATGATTCCACGGGACTCTCTAAATCCATCCTCATTTGTCTTGTCAGAGCTTTTGAGTTCTATGGACTCTTGCATTCATTTCCCTGGTGTCCATCCATCCAATCCTTCAAATATTTCCATAAGATTGGACTGCCTTGGACTAAGGTGGCAATAAGGATTTGGGTTTGAGAAGATAGGAAGGAGGAGAGACCTACAATGTCTCTAGAAATGGATGCAGTTTCTTGAGTTGGATCACCCTTGTTCGTGTTTAGGCTCTTGCAGGTGTAGGGTATCGGAGTCTTCTGTGTCTGTTCTTCTTGGGGATCTTCTCCTAGGTTTTTGAGATACTTTACAAATGGGTTTCCCTCATGTGGTGGGGGTATTTATATCTGTTGGTGCTACCATTCAAGGAAGCCTCTCAGAGGATTCTCGGTCATGGGAGCCTTTGTTGCTGAAGGTAGCACTTTCTCCTCTTTAGATATGAGGAGGTTGACTCATTGGTGGTTGTTTCGTCCTCGGATCCACTCTTTATGACCATGTGGCTATCCCCTTTGCCTACCTTCGTGGCCGAGTGCCTTGTCAAGCATGCTTGTTCTGGGACTTCCTTATGGGATAGAACTTTTGTGTGGTTTTGCGATGTTGATGCCTCAGTTGTAGCAGTGTGAGCTGTGGCCCTTCTTCTACTTTGCATTCTAGTAGCTGCATTAAGAGGGACTGCAGGGATGAATCCATCTCGTACACTTAGCAAATTAATGTAGGTGCTAGGATTAGCTTCATGTGTTTTCCCCATTGTGCTTGTTCTTAGTGGTGGACAATCCTTGTAAATATGGTCTATTCCACACCCTGTGCATAAAGGATTTAAGGTAGAGGTAATCACAGAAGTACTATCCATCCCTTTTTTTGATCGGACACTCAGCTACTCAGTGAGGTTCGGCATAGTGATAGCATTGTATGGGTGGTCGTTTGGCCATTTTATTCAAGTCCTGTCTCCCCACAGAGTTGGGGTTGCTAGGTACACGGGGTACATCCTGTCTCCCTCCATCACGTAGTGAGCTAGGATCTGGGAGGATGGACTACTTGATTCCAAGGGCTTAAGGGTGGTCCCTTCAGCGGCTCCCCCCTCATCACCTTCTTCAAAGATTTAAGGATGGACTACTTGATTCCAAGGGCTTAAAGGTGGTCCCTTCAGCGGCTTCACCCTCATCACCTTCTTCAAAGATTTAAGAATGGGGGCGATTCGAGGTAGTGGGGGCTTTGGTGATAGTACAAGGGGTGGTAAGGGTACTTCAGGTACCCTAAGAATCCCTCTCTGAGTCACTTCATGGCTTGGTTGAGGTGCATTATGCATTGCTGGTGCTAGCAAAGCCAGCGGTTATCTAGGTTTGCCTAGAAAAAGCTTGGGTAGGGCTCTGGCTTGAGAAGCTCTTTGATGGTAACAATTTGTGGTTTCATGATTGCCCCATCTTTGGCAATAAGTGCAGTAGAGAGTGGGACGTGGTCTCAGATGTGGACACTCTATGCTAGTATGGTTAGCTTGACAGATCAGACACCATACTAACTTCCTCTTTGGGTAAAGATGGGGTTGGCAGACTCGATCCCATCCTTGTCTTGTTCTCCAATGTTGGGTCAAGGCTACTACCAACTATTCAACCTGTTGTCTTTAGGAGGAATATTTCTCTTTCCCTTCAAATCTTGTGCTGGTAGTTTTGAAGGATGCCTTGGATGTGCCCTCATGCAATTCTCGGGAATGAGTTCCCTTGAAATTATTGTCAAAGTCCATAACGCTCCTTCAGTATTGCTCAAAGGAGGTATCGGCTAAAGCGTATAAGGAGTTGTACAAGGGTACATCTTCAAGGCCCTCGCGAGGAACCTCCCAATCAACCTTTCATCTAAGAATTTGTCTCTGTTGTTACAACGCAGGAATGGAGGTATCTTACTCTGTTGATATAGTCCTGGATGGATTCCCCATCCTTCTATTTTACATTGTGCAATTGTTTGATTGGGTTCGAGTTCCTTTCCGTGAGTATCCTATGTTGAAATCCTCTTTCAAGGATTCAAAGGTGGCTTTATCCTTTACCTTCAGTGAATCGAAACCAGTGCTTGGCTTTGCCATCTAGGGTGTTGTGTAATTTTTTGATTGGGCTCCATCAGGTTTCTTGTTATGAGTATCCTACTTTGAAAGCCTCTGTCAAGGCTTCAACGCTGAGTTTATCCTCTACCTTCAGTGATCGAAACCACTGCCTAGCTTTACCATCTAGGGTGAGGCCGAAGGCATTTACCTTAACTTGGCCATCCACGTGGCCCAATGTCTCATAGATTTGATTGAACATTTATAAATGTGGTATGAGGTCTCTAGTTCCATTGAACTTGGTGATCAATTTAGAAATGTGGGTCGGTTTGTTTTGCTCTTTTGGCCCTTGTGCCAGGCTGAATTTGTGTAGGTGGTATTATTCTGATAGCAGCTACCCCCTCCCTATTTCCACGGCTATGCTCAACATTTTCAAAGTCAATCTTGCCATGGTTGGGGTTGGTGTGGGTTGGGGTGAGATAGGCAGGGGAGTTGGGCCGAGACAGATAGTATACCATTGGGGGTCCTTGTCTCAAAAGGAGGACCAGTTTGTGCCTCATAGGGCCCCATATGATATCCAGGATACATTCCACGAGGGGGGTATTGCTAGTACCTAGGTGCTGCAGGTTGATAGAATTGTTCCAGGAATCCTCTCTCCCTTTGATAGGAGGTTTATGGTTTTTTATGAGTGGGTTCCTGTTCTAGGCTAGGCATAGACCTATGCTATTAGTATGAGTCTACCATTCCAATGGTAGGCATGGTTCCCCAGACTGCTAGATTTGTCTGGATCGGGTTACTTTCACTCTGTCCTATCTAAGGTCTATGGTTTAGTGGTGGTGTGGGCTCTCTTTCAAGATGGTGTTTCATGCCCATATTTGTGGGATGTGGATTGTTTGATTGTGCGTTTCCTAGGATAAAGGTTATGAGCCTTACAAAAAGACTTCTTTGTGAGTGCGTATGGGATTCTGGGTCTTGCTCGAGGGTTGGTGGTTTGCCCATGCACACTGGGCCACCAATCCTCTTGTCTCTAGGTTAGGGGTAGTGTGTCCCATCCTCGCTCTTGCTAGTGCTGTCAAGGACTAACACCATTTGGCTCCATGCTGTGTTGACCAAAGGGTCTGATCTTACAAGTGTGGGAGCATCAGAAGGGTCTATGTCATCGAAGAGAGGGTTGTTTCACACCAAGTTCCCCGAGCATAAGTGCATGAATGTGGAAAGTGGAAGTGTTGGATCCCCATCTGAATAGTAGTAGTTTTTTTTCTTGGTGAAGGTATGATCATATGTGAGATAAGGAACGAGCTTTCTCTTCTAGAAGGTACAACCATACGCAAGATAAGGAACATGCATTCTCTTCTAGAAGTTATGGGTGTACATTGAGCAAGGAACGGGTGTTTGCTTCTAGAAGGTACGAGCGTACACTTAGCAAGGAATTGGCATTTGCTTGGAAACGTATGGATGTATGCTTGAGGAAGGTACGGGCATGGCTAGGCAGATGGTACAAGTGTACGCTTGTAACGGAATGGGCGTACGCTTGCTAGGTTAGACATATCTCCTAAATGCGTAGGGACAACATGTCTTCTGACAGCCACCTCTCCTAATATTTTCCCGATGAACTCTATAGCTATGCCCTTTTTGTACCCCTCTTTAATGCCCTTTATGCCCTTATAAATGCACTTTATTCTTTTTGAGTGCCCAGTGCTCATATTTATAAAGAAAATTTGAAAAGATTTGTCCAGAGGAAGGAATGGTCGTGGCTTTGAGTGAATGGGCGTATGCTTCTCAACATACAGGCAGAGCCAAAAAATGTGTCAAACTTCCTCCTGAGATCTCTAAGATTTTGGGTTTTTCTTAATGATTTTTTGTGTGTTTTCTTTTTGTGGATGGATTGAGCTAACCTCAAGCTACCCAATGGTACCTAGAATGCTTAACAAAGCTTACGTATCTAAGATTATTTAAGACATTAAGCTACTTACGCAAGTTTCAACAATTGTTGAAGGAAACAAAATTTCATGAACTTCAAGAGCAAGATTAGGCACTTACTTACGGTGAATACTCTCAAGCTCCTCATGCTCCATTGAACTTGTTGAGGAAAAAAATATCAAACAAACATACCAAAACATACAGGTGGATTTGCATTCCATCCGGTAAGTGATAGTGTGTGGAGGACCCTAAGCTAAATGCCTATACACGGTAGCGGGGCACCAAAGATGTTAACCAAATCAAAATGCCACCTTGCACAAGATAGGGAGAGAATAAGGGAAGGAAGATCATGCAAAGGTCGGTTCGGGAATAAGTAAATGGCCAAACCTAATGAGGGTTAACTCCCCAATGTGAAGCCGATAGGGGCTCAATCCACCTCCACTTGTGTCACTCAAATGGAGCTTCCACAAGCTAGGTAGTGAGAAACGAGGAAGGGATCTATGGAGAGATCAACCTCTACTCTATGCCTTGTGTGTGAAAGAGTGATATCAAGAAGGAGACAACCAAAAGAAGGAGAAGAAGAAGCAAGACAAGAACCATCACTACATGCACAACACCACCACAATCAACCATCACTACATGCACAACACCACCACAATCAAGCATCAACACATACAAGCCTACCACCATAACCACAAGATATTGAAAAAGAGAGAAGGCAAACTCAATTGTGATAATGGGATTGTCCCTTTTCATATTTCATAAGTCACTTATATACATGAGCTCTCTTTTTACAATGACCGACTGCTGCCCATTTAGAAATTGGGGGCCCCAAACCAATTTCCTAGCTCTATGTACACCCAGCTGTGGGTGCAGATGGGCTATGGTGAGAAGAGGTAAAAGTGACTTAATTAATGAGGGATGATTAGCAAATGAGATTAGGGACTACACACAGCTTGAGGGTGACTTACACAGCTTTGATACCATATTAGAAAACATGGGAGCTCAAGGATGGATTGAGCACATGATTAGAGCAAGGATTAAAAACTAGGAAGCAAGACTATGCTTAAGCATGGCTAGATTAGCTAAAGACAAATCATATGAGCATAATGACAATGTGAATAAGGCAAAAACTAAAGTATCTTCTTCATTAGATGAGGAGCCTTTAAATAGGCTGAAGTACAATAGGATTAAGGAGGAGATTAGGATCTAATCCTAATCAAGATGCTTATCACTTGCCTAGAAGTGAGCACCCAAAGCCTAGAGTAGAGAGCAAGAAGTAGAGATTCTCCACTAAGGCATATAAAAAAGCTGAAAATAGGACCATCCAAAAAGGAGCTACTAACCCTTATAGAGAAATAATCTGCTAAGGTCCAAATCTAAAGCCAAGCTACTAAACCTTAGAGAAATAATCTACTAAGGTCCACTACTAAAGCCATGTAGAGGGGCCATAAATTCCAATACTATGAACCCCAAATACTCGAAGATGATCCGAGAGGAAATAGAAAGACTTATAGACACAGGATTCATCTGCAAGATAGAGCACACAGAATGGGTTTCACCCATAGTGATAGTGCCTAAAAAGAACGAAAAAGTGCGAGTGTGCATAGACCTCAAAAAGATCAATTCCGCAACAATACGGGATTACTATCCATTACTCACGGAGCATGTGCGTGAGAGAGTTGCAAGAAAGGAAGCCTACAACTTCCTTTCTAGATTTTCTAGGTATAACCAAGTGTTAATTGATCCAAAGGAGCAACATATAATAGCCTTTGCTATTGAATGGGGCACCTATGTATACCGTGTCATCCCATTTATGCTCACTAATGCCCCAGGCACCTTGCAATGCCAATGTGCATAGCCTATAAGGAATATCTTCAAAAATTCTTGGAAGTCTTCATAGAAGGCCTCTATGTCAATTCTACTTGGAAAGTAAACTTAGAGTGTTTATAGAAAGTGCTAGAGAGATGTTGACTCTACCGCATCTCTCAATCCTCTTAAATGCCAATTTTGGGTTTGACATGGACTAATCTTGGGAAACAAGATGGCATCTTTCTCAAAACACAAAATCTCCATGGACAGTAACAAGGTACAACTCATTCTTGAGCTGTCACACTGCCGACCAATATCAAAGGAGTCCAGCGCTTCATGGGCCATGTCGGGTATAATCGATGTTTCATCTTCATGTAGACTGACATTTCTTGTCCCCTCTATGGACTTCTTATCATTTTTGAATGGACAGAGGAGTATAATCGATGTTTCATCTTCATGTAGACTGACATTTCTTGTCCCCTCTATGGACTTCTTATCATTTTTTAATGGACAGAGGAGTTCCAACATGCGTATAATACCTTGAAAAAAGCCTTGGCCAGCACTCCCATCTTAAAGTCCCCTAATTGGGACATCTTATTTCATGTTCACATCGATGCCTCTGCCTTTGCAACAATCGATTGCCCTTGAATCGAGTTGTGTTCATCCCCTAACCATTTGAGAAGT
The DNA here is from genome assembly GCF_041138505.1 of Cibotium barometz. NCBI lineage: Eukaryota > Viridiplantae > Streptophyta > Polypodiopsida > Cyatheales > Cibotiaceae > Cibotium > Cibotium barometz. Next base: position 1,173,121 of record NC_141085.1, read on the forward strand.
GGGGCATTGATTTCATAGGACCCATTAGTCCAACGGCTCGATAAACTCAAGGGTGATACATCATAATGGCCATGGACTATTACACTAAATGGGTCAAAGCTAGGGCTATCCACCGCCAAGCTGACACGAGATCCACATCAAAATCCTTTATGATTCAGTGATCACTCAATTTGGGTGCCCTCTTGAGTTGGTGAGTAACAATGGCACACACTAAATTCATCAATGAAGTGATACAAATCTTGTTACAAGAATTCCTAGTCACCCCCCACCACAAGAATTCCTCCCCCTACTATCCCCAAGCCAATGGCCAAGCCGAAAGCAGAAATAAAGTCCTTTGTGCCATCCTAACCAAAACAGTTGAGGCTAGCCAAAATGATTGGGAAAAAAAGTTGTTAGCTACACTTTGGGCGTATCGCACAACATACAAGACAGCTACAAACGCAACACCCGTCAATTTGACCTATGGTATGGAAGTGGTCATGCCTATGGAGTTCTTGGTACCCAGCTTAAGAGTTGCGGTATAGGAGAAACTCACATGAAATCTCCTAAGTTGTCACCATTTCAAACTTAAAAGGCTAGATGAAACACGCCTTCCAGCTATGTCTAGTATGATTGTGGAAAAGCTAAGATGTAAACAATGTCTTGAGACAACCAACTCAAAGACAAGGAAATGAGTGAGGACGATATGGTCCTCCTCTATAGCACAAAAAACCACAAAAAGAAACTTAAATTTAGAGGCTTATGACCTTTCCTGAAATAATCCCGCAAGGCGCAATGTGCATATAGAAACACTTGATGGCATTGAGATGGTGGGTTATTTCAAAACAATAGCAAACTAGAGCGTTACTATGGCCCACTCATTGAAACCACATTAAGGGCCATTCATGCCAAAAAAAATCAAAATTAAACAGCACGAGAAAATGAAAGAAACAACCCAACGTGAATCAAAAGAATGGCAGGAAAAACTTAGGGGCAAAAACATCGTGGTAAACATGGCCCAAGTAGTAGTGGACCTCAAAGAAGAGGATTGGGAAGTGAAACCCATGTGGTTGTGGTTGGGAATGACCACCCCGACGATTTTCACACAAAAATTATCTCTTGTTGATATAGGAGCTAATCAAAATCTGATGTCCTATGCTGCCACATGGCACTCCCTCAAGAGACCATTGGTGAACACCCCAGGTCACTACTGTTGCTTCACAATCGGTCCAATTTTTAGCCACAATTACAACTCTGTTTCACATTGGCAATAACCCCTTGGGAGGGAAGTTTTATGTGATGCCTGCAGGAACAATGATGAGCAAAGAGATCCTTCTAGGGCATGGATGGATGGGACACAATCGATGCCGAATTGATTAGGATGCAAACATGATAACCCTATAACCACAACTGGCCTCAGGACAAGTTACAGTCCTTGATGACAGATGAAGAACCCTTATCACCCCATAATCCACCCCAAGAAGACCACTCCATTCCACTAACCACCATCACTCTGATCCCCGACCAAAATAAACCATGCCACCCAAAAAGAGGCATCTCCCCATAGTGAATACCCATTTGTCTCATCGAACCTCATCTACACCACGCTCTACAGCAGCTCAAGCCCATATCAAAGGAGCCACTACCACTACTAACCCCACTAACAAGACTAACCAACCCTAGATACAACTTTGGCCCCGATACACAAAACCCAAGAACCCTCACCCTAGTGCCTAAGAAGCTCCTTGTAGCCCAAGGCTATTATGCGGGTGCTACTACTTTGTGGATTCCCCGAAGATCCGCTTCCCCAACTCATGCCCCAGCAAAGACAACTCTTTGTACCTCTTGCTGACCTCCAATTTGACAACCACAAGGCCATAAGATATAGGAGAACCTCAAGTGCTGACCTTCAACAAGGCCCAACCAACATCACCACCAACCTCGCCCCTCACACCCTGTCCACTACAGCAGGTGGATCCCTAAGCCTCTCCTACAAGCTCAACACTTCTATGAAGGCAAACGGCAAATATGGATCCTGCGACAACCAAGGTGCAGCATTCCTACTCTCGTGATTCTAGAACCACAAAAAATTAAATGGGAGGCCCAAGATAACCTCGACTACCACCATAACCACTACTACCGCACGGGATAAAGGGAAAGCAAAATTCAAGAGGATGCCATGCCCGTACAACCCCCGTCCACTATCCCCGACAGTGATGTACCTTCAACTTTAGCTACTCCACCACCCCTTATCATCCGACTCCCTCGATGCACCCCCACTCAATCCCTTGCTTCTTCGACCCCCCTTTACCCAGCTGCTCCCTCTAATAAAGTCTCGCAACTCCCAAAGGAGCTACTAACCTTGCCAAAACCTAATTGGATCTACCTCCTCACTCTTGCCAATTAGGCAAAGAGTAAGTACAAAACCTGCACTGGGGTGCTGGCCATATAGCCCTAGGGTATAAAACCTATTTCTAGGGTGCCCTAAAAAAGAACTCTCTGAAGACACGACCATTCCTTCATGAAGACACGGTTGTTCATTTTGTTTAGCCACGGTCGTACCCTCCTAAGACATAGTCGTTCCCTCACGTAGCCACGGTCGTTCCCTCGTAAAATGCCAAGCCACTGTCATTCCTTTGTCACCTGTTTAGCCACAACCATATGCTCTTAATACATAGTTGTTCCCTCCTGAAGACATGGCCATTCACTCAATGAGGACATGGCCCTCCTCTTGTCAAAGGCTAAGACATGGTCGTTCCCTTATGAAGCCACATCGTACATTCCTTAGCCACACCCGTACCATCATGAAGCCATGGCCATTCCTTTCCTAGAAATCTATAAAAAGGGCCCACCACCTTCATTTCACTCACTTTTCTCTCTCTCCCCTAGCCAAACTATTTCATTTTTTTATCCCGAGATTTCACACTTCCCTCTACTAGATTTTTATCCTCAGCCGCATGGGAAACTCCGCCCCCTCTGACTGCTCCTATGAGGTTCTCCCTCATACACCCCAAAAGAAGAAGCAACCTATCGGTCCCCATTCGAGGAGTACGAGAAGCACCCCACCCAACTCTCCCACCTGGGTGAGAACCTCATGCGCCAGGTCAGCGCTGTCCACAGCCTCATGAAGAACAACCACAAGGTCGAGCACAGGTTGCTATATCACATGAACCTTGTTACAGGGCAACCACAGATCCTGGCAGATAGGGCTCAATGATTTGCTCACTCTTCAACCTGGGCCCGGATCTACTAAATTGCATGTACTTCATCGAAACCTATGATGAAAACCAAGACGATCTACCATAGTCTGGATCTTGTTCAGGAGGTGCTACATCTCCCCCGCATGGAGCAGCCCTATGTCCGACTAGCCAATGTGATGTGCCACATCCGGGTACATACCAAGGGCCCACCACCATGGACGGGGTGGAATGGTAGAACATTTCCTACCAGGAGCTTATTATGCCATCCCGTTCCCTTTCATTCCTCCTCACCACCCACCACTGGACTGACCGCTCACCAGGTGCCACCTATCCACCCTCGCTCGCGTACATCAAAGTGTGTAGGTCAACTACGCAGAATACATCCACAAAGAGCTCCATGCAGTCTGTGCCAACTGGGTAGGTCAACTGGGTAGATTACATCCACAAAGAGCTCCATGCGGTCTGTGCCAACCCCCAGGGCAACCTCCCTTCTCACCAAGGTTCTATACCATGCCACTGGCTGGCCAGAACTCCCCCAACCTATTTGAGTCCATGTGGTACCACCCCATTCCCACACCTCTTCCAAAACCCTGACCCTCTCCACCCCCCACCAACACCATCACCCCAACACCCAAGAACAGGAGGTTGCCCACCACCAAGCTATTGGGGGGGCCGAGACCCAACTCCAAGAGGACCAAGAAGCTGAAGCCCATTAAAGAGAATAGGAACCCCTCCCTTTTTCTAAGCAGGTACGTCTCCCCCACCTCTCAGCGGAATACGGTGGACACGCTGCGCTAGGCGCACGTAGGAAATTTCAGTTCCCAAGAAGCCTACTCCGAGAGCATCCGCTCAACTCATGGCATCCACGTCTCAGATTTTGCATAGGGATTTTCTAACCTGGCCCGAGAGTTATTGACATCAATGACAATGTAGTTATAATAGGAGAAAGTCACCACACAACAGCAAATGCTCTTTGCCAAGGCCAACTAGCAGCAAGTAGCAGACACAAGAAACAATACATGAAGCTACTCTTGCCAACTAGCAACTCCATGCAGCTTTGGAGGACCATGAGGCAACCCTCGCCACCACCCTCACCAGCCTTAGCGAGCTACAGCACCAACTATAGGCCACCCAAGAGGATGAGCAACGTGCCAACAACCAAGCCCTTTCCCTCGCCCAAACCAAAGCTGACCAATTCAAGCAGCGCGCTGCCCGCAGCACTGAGGATGAAGGCAACTACATCAGCCTCTCTTTTAGCCAATACAAAGACATGGTTGAGGACCACCCAGGCTTTTCCAAAAGGACCTTTAGCTCTACAAGCCATAGGCCCGCCACGCTCTCCCTCAACCCACACCTTCCAATCCAATACCAAGCACGGTCTAACGCAAAGTCAATGCGTTAATGGACTCTGCCACACGGAGCTCCCCTACCTTGCTAACCCCCCCCCCCCCCCCCCCCCGCGGCCCACAAAACCGCACCACCACCTCGCCCTCCGCCTTAATCTTCTTCAACATGACATCTTCATCGACCCCACCTCCCCCGCCACCCTTTCCTACATTATCACCAAAATACCCTCCGCCTCCATCTCCTTCCTCGTCACCCTTTTGTTCCAATACCAAAACTCCTTCTCCCAACTTGTCACCCTCTTCAACCTCCCCATCCACCCTCTATCTGCTAACTTCATTAACTAGGCAAACCTCATCAGGTACGGGTACCCCACCACTGTTGAGAGAACGTGATGCTCATGCTAGATTCAAACATGTGGAGGAGAGAGACCCCAAAAATAAAAGAAGAGATCTTGCTTATTAAGTTGTTTAGACATACAACTTGGCCTTTGCACCATACCAAATTCCTTCTAGCTTTGCCTTTAATAGGTGAGCTAGTGGACCATAAGTCCATTCACACACACACACCCTTCTCCTACCCTTTTACATGACCTTAGTCTTTTAATACCCCCTCTCAATACCAACTATGAAAAAAATTAGAATAGGTGGTATTGGACATAGGTTGCCTTTATAACATTAGGCGTACAAGTTTAGGAATATAGGTGTTGTTACATTGAGATTTAAAACAAATGCTCAGTGGAGTTAGAGGCTGATACAAAGTTAGCCTCTGACTCTTTGTTAGGACATTTAGAAGTGATATGTCCTGTTTGTTTACACTTGTTACATTTCATCTTGTTGGGATATTTGATCCAGCATGCACATTTCCAAATGCAACTCTGGTTGTGAATAATCTTGAATTTGAGTGAGATTTATAGGCATTAACCAAGGGTTAAATGCAAAATGATGATTATCACAAATTTATCAGCATAATTTTACCAAAAATTACATTAAATCAAGGGTAACTAATTTGTACGGAATGGTTGGAGTATCAAACCAACTCCGAATTGCAATATGAAGTTATAGGGATCTGTATCAGATACCTAATGGCTAATTTGAACCCTCAATTGTACCAAAATATAGTGATTAGCACTGATTAATCACTGATTAGCAAATTAATCCACTGTTTTGTGTGCAAAAAACATAGTATGCGTGGAGTCCAGATCTGGTGCCTTAGACTTCAAATGAGCTCAAATTCTTTCAAGGCCATTAATAGCAATGAGTCTAGTAGAGGATTAAGCCAAGAAACACAAGATTTGACCAAATATTGAATGCTTAATCTCTGTTTTACCAAAGTCACCTACTACAGATTTGATGAAGAGCTTGGATCTCACTGTAGACTTGATCAAATTGAATTTTACTTCATCAGCTTGTAGAGCATGCTTGAAAACACTTGGGGCTAACAGGAATTAGACCCATTTGAACTGATGAAGAAGAGATCTGAGTTTTTCTCCTAGAAACAGGCGCCTGCTAAATTCGCGATTTCTCCTGAACCCATCAGCAATTTGCTGCGCTGATTTGATGAGCTTGAGTAGCAATGAGATAGCTATGTTAGCCTAGAAGGGTTTGGGCTAATTTGATGTGTGCAAGGAGAGGGAGCTCCTCCACTGGCTGGGGGTGCAGAGATGAGTTGAAAAATAACTAAAAATTTGATTAATTTCTAATTATCTACTAATCCTAATTAATTAGATAGTGGGCTCATAAACCTGATGGATTCTAGGCATGGCTCTGATACCATGTTAAAATTACAGCAATGTGATGAGCTATGGTGGATCAAATACTAGAATCAACATCATTAACAAAGTGATTAGATAATAATTAAGATGTGATTACTGAATAATTAACTAATAGCTTAATGTAGGCATGGATAATCAAAAACCAACAAATTCTCATTAGGCCAATGCCTCAATTTATAGTGTTTACATCCAAGCATCTAATCCCACCACTGATTTCTCCTTGATTCACTCCACCTCTTTTGCTTGATTCTCTCCACCTCTTCACTTTTCCGAGAATATCTCCCAGAATATCTCCACACTTTCCAAAATATCTCCACACTTCCTAAATCTTCTCATGCTACCCTTTATTCTCTCCTTCTCACCTTTTCACAGGTTCTTTCACATTTACACATTCTCTTTTATAGCCTCTAACCAAGGGCTTGTTCCCACACACACCCTATTCACTTGTATATTTCAACAAGAAAAACTACATGTTAGCTTAATTGCATCATTAATCCTAGGATACTATGTTAAATTAGGTATTCCTTGCATCATTAGAAAAACTATATGTTAGCTTAATTGCATCATTAATCCTAGGATAGTATGTTAAATTAGGTATTCCTTGCATCATTAGGTAGCTTAGGACTAGCCTAACCTATGCATAAAAAGAAAACCTCAAAAAATCATCACTAAGGGAGAAAAACCAGAGATTAGCTCACAAAGAATGTAAAAAATTACTTACATTGTTTAGGCAGTCCATAGAATAAGATCATAGCTCTCTGTGAAGACGTTGTCGATCAACAAATATATTGTTGAACTCATTGTAGGGATAGATAATCTTACCATTTGTGCTTCGCTTTTTTCCCCAAGCTCCAATGGTTAATGTATCATTGATGCAATAGTACTCTCCAATTCATCATTGCATGTCCTCTTTGCTAATCTTATCTTTCTGGGGACAGGAAAAATATTCCTTGTGATGCCTTGTTTGCGCAGTGTATCTTCTTTTAGGAATTGATGGAGTGCTTGATATCCTTTTGTGCTAATGCCCACCTCATCGCATGCATTTTGAACCTCCTCAACGGTTAGAAGATTGTTAATGTCATCCATTATCTCATTTGCAAGTACCTGACGTATCTTCTTGTGGCACTATGTCATGCCTTTAGGGGGGATGATGATCTCCTTGGAAGAAGATGGATGGGCCACAACAGGTTTCACAAACATCAACTGAGAAGCATGGACGGCCACACTAAAACTTGCATTAGGATAAGTTATTGTCCTTATGATGACAGATAAAGAGCCAGAGCCACAGACTCCATCTCATATCATCCTCTTCACCAATCCCAACCCCCACAATCACTGATGAAAAGATAAGACTATACCACCAAAAAAGAGGCTGATACTGTACCATGAACCCCTTTCCAAACAAAGCCTTGACAACGGTAAACTACATAGCATGCCAAGCCTTGCAAAATGATGCTTGCTACTAACCCTACAAACTCATCTAACATTTCTAACTGCCAAGCAGGTAGTACCGCCCCGAGCCATTGCAAAATGATGCTTGCTACTAACCCTACAAACTCATCTAACATTTCTAATTGCCAAGCAGGTAGTACCGCCTCGAGCCATTCCCCGCCACAAGGAACCCACAAATGAAGCTATCACTGGTGGGTACTAAAGAAGGTCCTAGTTGCACAAGGTTACTACAAGGGTCCTACTACCATGTGGATCCCCCAACTTACCTTTCAAGCCTCAGCAAACCAACACAAATACTCTACCAAAACCTCATGTCGGCCTTTATGAGACAACCACAAACCCACAAGTTCAGTAAGAACATCCAAAGAAGGCCACCACTGAAGTAAAGACATCAAAAAAGACCACCTTGTCCTCATTAAGCGACAACTACTCAAAGATGGGCATTTAAGGATCTCTTGATAGCCTAGAAGGCTACCAAAGCCGCCGATGCACATCGTCCATCCCCTAAGCCGGCTACACCACAACACTTATAATGGTGGCCAAAGCCGGGCACATATGTAACCACTTGTACTTTTCCAGATAAGGGCAAATGAAAATTGTAAGAGGGCACCAAAGACACGACTACTACAAAACTGATTACCCTCAACCTTAGCAACCCCACCTGTGAGATCCCTCTGCCCCCTCCGCGCACCGGTAGTAGCTGACAGCGGAAGCAGCCCCCTCATGCGTGGGGCAGGGTTTCTCACTTGGGGTCTCGCCCATGAATGTCCGGGCACAAGACTAGGCTGGTGTCACTCCGAAAACCGAAATCGGGAAAATTTTCCATGCCTAGAAAGCGGGGACGATTCCACCTTTTTCTTAACAAATTTTTCTAACGAGATCAATTCTAAACTATCCTTCACCTGAATAAATCAGATAGAAGGAAACTATCACTGATATAATTTGATCATCTGAGAAATTTCAACGCTTTTTTCCTAATCAAGATTAGGCACAGCCGTTGATCCACTCAATCGAGAAATTTAGCGTAATCCTAAGATTTTTCAGTTTGATTATTAAAACTCCACTGATTCCAGCCTAACCCCATCCGGCCCATGGGTAAGCCACCACCCTGCCCCACTGGAATCGGTAGATCCAAACAAGTACTCACCCACCCATAATTGAAATGCCTTTCTTAACGTTAGCTTTAGAAAACAGATACGCACACACTCCTCTTTAAAACTTTAATATAAAAAAATCCATTGACAAACAATTTACTGGTTACACATGTCATACTTTAAAATTTCCATTGAGTCTTTGTTTCTCACAAAACAGTATCACTCTGGACTCTCTGTTGAGACTAGCGAGTCAACAACGAGATCTAGTGATGATAGATTACAATAACATTGGTCTGTCATACAATATCTTCCTCGACATACGCATGGGTGTCCTCGACACTGCGAGCCCGTGCATCGCCTGGTCAGAACCCTCCAGGATCCTCCTTAGGTGTCCTGGCACTTCACTCAGGGACCGCTTCATCGGCCCTCGCCCATCGTACTTGAAGAGCACCATTTTAACCATACCGAGGCTGGTTAAGACCTCGGCAGGCTTTGCCGCGTGAGCTGTCCCTCGAACACTCCCCACCAGCTATTGCAACCAAACTTCCCTTAGATAAACATATATGCCAAATGCTCCCTCCAGCATTCTGGCGTAAGACAGTCCTTTAAGAAAACAGGATTTCTATGCAAGTTTTCAGTTTTGATTTTGTTTGAAACCATGAGTAATCTTAAATCTGTATCTCAATACTTCTAGGTCTAGGTCTGAATTCCAAACAGAATTCCTCGAATTCTGTTAACTTGATCCTCAGATCAAAATCAAAAGTCTTAACTTAGTTTCAGATTCGGTGAGTGTTTTGAGTGCATTTTTCGTGAACTAAGCACATCATCATTGACGAAGGAATTAGGTCTTGGTCAATAGTCTAAATCAGAGTTTGGGTCTGGAAAGGTTCTTCCTAAACTATCTTTCTCGAAAGGTACTATTTCAATTTCTCTTTTTCTAAATTTCGTTCGACGAATACTTGCTTACAGGTTTCTTCTACTTACTCATTTTTTCAATTTTTGTGAAAATTAAATAGAGGATTAAGGAGAACCCTTATTTAATTATAAAGATTCTATATGCATCTAATTATGCATAAAATCCGATTCTAATGAAAGTCACACTTTTATCATCATAAAAAATCATTTATGATGAAAATAACTCTTTTAATAAAAAAAATATCTTTTATGCACCCATTTATGCATAAAATCCATTTATGATGAAAATCACACTTTTAATATAAAAAATATCTTTTATGCACCCATTTATGAATAAAAATCATTTATGATAAAAAGCATACTTTTAATATAAAAAAATATCTTTTATGCACCCATTTATGCATAAAAACCATTTATGATGAAAATCTCACTTTTAATATAAAAACAAAATTTCTTTTATGCAACCATTTATGCATAAAAATCATTTATGATGAAAGTAACACTTTTATAAAAAAATAATCTTTTATGCATACTTCTATGCATGAAAATCAATTATGATAAAAGTAACACTTTTATAATTAAAAATAATCTTTTATGCATACTTTTATCCATAAAAATCAAATATGATAAAAGTAACACTTTTATAATAATAATAAAAAATCTTTTATGCATACTTCTATGCATGAAAATCAAATATGATAAAAGTAACACTTTATAATTAAAAAAAAATCTTTAATGCATACTTCTATGCATGAAAATCAAATATGATAAAAGTAACACTTTTATAATAAAAAAATAATCTTTTATGCATACTTCTATGCATAAAAATCAAATATGATAAAAGTAACACTTTTATAATAAAAAAAAAATCTTTTATGCATACTTCTATGCATGAAAATCAAATATGATAAAAGTAACACTTTTATAATAAAAAAAAATCTTTTATGCATACTTTTATGCATAAAAATCAAATATGATAAAAGTAACACTTTTATAATAAAAAATAATAATCTTTTATGCATGAAAATCAAATAATAATGAAAGTAATACTTTTATAATAAAACTATATTTTTTAATACAAATAATCAAAATGCATCTTCTATGCATGAAAATGACACTTTAGAATATAGAAATCATAAGGATTACTCTTTTAGAATAATGAAAGATAATACTTATTTTTAAATTTTTAAAAAATTTTGCCATAACCTCCTTTGTATGGCTGATCATTTTTCAATTTTAAGTCTCTAAAATTAATTAGAAATGCATCAAGAGTATTTAAATCATTCTAAAGTAACATTTTTCTACTTATTTACTTATTTAAGAGAAACATTATGAAAAACTTGATTTTATTCATTAATCATTCACCTAGGATAAAGAATGGTTGGATTTACTAGAGAAGAGAGGGGAATGCCTTTTTGTAATGAGGCATAACATCATTTGCAATTTTAGAGAAGACAAAAAGCATAAAAAACCATAAAAACCATAAAATAAATGGAAAAGAGAAGAATCTCCAACTTACTAGAGCTTTCCTTTGGCTTGATGGTTTGAGGGTTCAACTCCTGTTTGAGACAAGAGTAGCCACCAATCTTTTGGAAGAGGGAAGGTCAAAAACTAATGAATTATGATGAGTAAAATTCACTGTTTTTGGCACTTGGGAGAGGCAGGGTAACAGTGCAAAACACTATTAAGTTTCAACAAAGGGGAGGGCTTCTATTTATAGGAAAAAGTAAGCTTCTAACCAAGACAACTGATTCTAGAATTTTTCAGATCAGTTTGGTCAATTTTTGATCATTTTTAGGTCAGATTTGCTCACTTTTTGGATCTAGTTGAAATAGGAGAGAGGAGAGATAAAAATATCTCATATTTGGGAGTTTAAAAGTCATTCAAGCATGTGAAATAGGTGCCTCCTTCATGAGGGAAATTCCCCCATGCAAAGGTGTCAAAAATGCATCATTTCACCTAAATATCTCTCTTTTTTAACTACTAACCTTCCTACATTTGGATGAATCTTATAGGTCCAGAGGAACCTTAATTTAAAATTTGAAAAAAATCTTCACCCCCAGGATAATGCCTCTTGTATAGATTATACTTAATTTCTAATGCACCTTCTGAAAATCTTTATGAACTTCTGTTTCAGGGGAACTTATTTTAATAAGATGAGATTTTTTTCTATCCAAAAATATTTAAAAACTGAATAGAAGATTTTCTCTCTCTAGGCCAAAACTAGTAGAAACAAGATCTTTTATATTTTTGAAGCGGGATTTGATTACAGGGGAAGATGCTGGACATCTTGAGAGGCTGGGGAGGAATCTTACATTCTCTCCCACTTGAAAAATGCGAGATGCCCTCATCTCGCAAACTGGGGATAATCCCGCAACAAATCGGCTTCATTCTCCCAAGTGACATCTTCAAAAGGATAGAACTTCCATTTTACTAATAATTCTCTGAGAATTCTGTTCTTGAGAATCTTTTCTCGAACATCAAGGATTTCTTCAGGTTAGAGTTCCATCTGCCCTTGGGTTGAAGAGGTTAGGATTTCATCATCAAGCACATAATTTGGGCTTGGCACATATTTCTTTAGAAGGCTTACATGAAATACATTATGAACTTTGAGATGAGGAGGCAGAAGCAGCTCGTAGACTAAGTCACCTACTTTCTTTGTAATCAAATATGGCCCACAATATCTGGGGGATAACTTCTTGTACTTCCCAAGAGATAAAGAACTTCTTTTGGGCCGTACTTGAATGAAGACCATATCTGCTTCTTTGAATTCTCTATCTGTCCTCTTCTTATCAGCATATTGCTTCTTTCTATCCTGGGCAGCTTTTATATCTTTATGAATTGACTGCATCTGCTGCTCCATGTCGTCAAGCATCTGTCTGGACATCTCGACCCTAATCAATGGGTTGGACCAAGTTAATGGAGTTAAGCAATCTTGTCCATACAGAGCTTTAAAAGGGCTCATCCCGATACTTCGGTGATAAGAAGCATTGTAGGTGAACACTCGACTAGATGCAGATAGCTTAGCCACTTCTTGGGTTCCCTGCCACACCATGACCGAAGTATATCTTCGATTACTTGGTTTACCCTCGCAGTTTGACCATCGGTCTTAGGGTGATAAGTTGTGATGAGATCCAAGAAAGTTCCCACTGCTTCGAAAAATGCAGTCCAGAACCTTGAAGTAAACTTGGGATCTTGATCACTTACTATTCTCCTGGGTAGGCCATGCAATCTGAAGATTTCTTTGAGGGACACTCTGGCCACATCCACTGCAGTGTAGGTTTCTTTTAATGGGATCAGATGGGTAACTTTGGTTAGTCTGTAACTACCACAAAAATGGAGTTGTAACCAGATTGCACTGAAGGTAATCCAGTAATAAAGTCCATACTGATACATTCCCACTTCATCTGGGGGATGTCCAATGGATGTAACTTCCCAGGCATTTTTACTCTCTCAGCTTTGACTTTCTAGCATGTCAGACATTGACGTACATGATTCAGTACATCCTTTTTCAGACCAGGCCAAAAGAAGCTTTTCTTTATAGACATGTAGGTTTTGATGAAACCTGGATGTCCTACTATAAGGCTATCATGAGCTTCATTCAAAATTTGGTCCTTGGTTTCCTCATCATTGGGAATGCATAGCCTGCGATTATAATACATAATGCCATCATCCAGGCTGTACCCTTGAACTCTGTTCAACTCCTGAGGAGTTTTGCTTTCCTGCATAAGTGGGGTAGCAATAGGGCCAAAGAATTTATCCTGCATGATCTTCTCTCTTGCTTCAATAATCAAAGGATTTGATACTACAGTAATTGCAAGCAAGGAGGCTTTTCTGCTGAGGGCATCGGCTACCACATTTTCTTTGCCTGGGCGATACTTGATTTCAAAATCAAATTCTTGCAGGGTCTGCATCCACCTTCTTTGGCGCATGTTGAGGTCCTTCTGAGTAAAGATCCACTTTAAGCTCTGATGATCTGTCATCAAAGTGAATCTTTTTCCCAGTAGTAGGTAATGTCTCCACAACTTTAAGGCATAGATTACTAAAAGTAATTCCAGGTCATGGACAGCATCATTCCTCTCATGCGTTCGGAGTTTTTGGGATTCATAGGCCACTGCATGACCTTCCTATATGAGTGCACCTCCCAGGGCAAAACCACTTGCATTAGTTACTACCTCAAAAGGTAGAGAGAAATCTGGCAGCTTTAGAACGGGACTGGTGTCTTCAGCTTATCAAAAGCACTCTAACACCTGGCAGTCCATTGAAATGGGTTATTCTTTTTGAGAAGGTTAGTCAGGGGGGAAGCTATGAGAGCATACTTTGGTATGAAAATCCTATACCAACCAGTTAATCCCAAGAATCCTCTGACTTCTTTCACTGTGTTTGGTTCCGGCCAATCTATGACTACTTGGACTTTAGCAAAACCTGGAGAAATTCCATCTTTGGATACCAGAAAGCCCAAGTATTCAACGTGGTCGGCAAAGAAAGTGCATTTGCTCTTTTTTGAAAAGAGTTGGTGCTTCCTGAGAATCTCAAGGACTATTCGGACATGAGTCTCATGGTCAGCTGCATTCTTTGAGTAAATCAGAATGTCATCAAAGAAAACTAGAACAAAATCATCCAAGTATTCTCTAAGGATGTCCTGCATTAGGCGATTGAATGTAGCTGGGGCATTAGTTAATCCGAACGGCATGACAGTAAATTCATAATGCCCATAGCGAGTATTGATGGGCTGTTTTTGGTATATCTTGATCATTGATCCTGATCTGGTAATACCCGGATTTGAGATCTATCTTTGTGAAGATCTGGGCTCCATTTAACCTGTCCAAAAGCTCATCAATTCTTGGGATAGGATACTTATTCTTAACTGTCAGCTGATTTAGACCTCTATAGTCCACACAGAGTCTAAGCGTTCTTTCTTTTTCTGAAAGAGAACTTGTGCACCCCAAGGTGAAACACTGGGTCTTACAAACCCTTGTTCTAACAGCTGTCTAAGTTGTTCCTTGAGTTTGATGGCTTCAAGAACTAGCATTTTGTATGTGCGTAGGGCTACTGGTTGAGCTCTATGTTGAAATTTGAGCATAATGATGAGCTATGGTGGATCATACACTAGAATCAACATCATTAACAAAGTGATTAGCAAATGATTAAGATATAATTAGTGAATAATTAGCAAATAGATTAATGTAGGCATGGATACTCAAAAACCAGCAAATTCTCATTAGGGCTATGCCTCAATTTATAGAGTTTACATCAAGCATCAAATCCCATTGATTTCTCCATGATTCACTCCCAGAATATCTCCACCTCTTGCCTGATTCTCTCCACCTCTTCTCTTTTCCCTGAATATCTCCCAGAATAACTCCACACTTTCCAGAATATCTCCACACTTCCTAAATTCTCTCATGCTACCCTTTATTCTCTCCCAGTAGATTCTTCTCACCTTTTCACAGGTTCTTTCACATTTACACATTCTCTTTTACAGCCTCTAACCAAGGGATTGTTCCCGCACACACCCTATTCACTTGTATTTTCAACACCTCCCCTCAAGTGAATACTCCTAGTACACCTAGACCCTATACCAAGTTTGCCTCCCCTTACTTGATAGTCCGTGACTAGTGTCTACTCCTCCCCTCAAGTTATCTCAGCACACCTGGACCCTGTATCAAGTTTCTTTCTTACTTGACAGTCCGCGACCAGTGCCTCAAGTCCCTAAACTCCATAGTCCTTGACACTCTCTCTCTCTATGTGTCCAAGGCTACTATAAGTGCCCGCGACCTTGACTAAAGTGCTCACACATACATCTACCACGTGGCCTACATCATCGGTGGCTCAGAGGTGGTTTTACTTTATTGTTGGGGCAGGTTACATTGGGTTGTGGGGTCTCTCTCTCTTTCTCTCTCTCAGAGATTTTCACATGGCTCCTCACTCTTTGGAGCCTCACATCTTCTCTTCTCTTCAGTCTTCTTGTCGTGGCAGCTTCTCTCCATGCGTCCGTCTCTTCTTTCAGTCTTCTTGGGCCAGCTTCTCTTCTCGTGGTAGCTTCTCTTCTCGTGTCCATGTCTTCCTTCAATTCTTCTTGGTGTGGATCTTCCTCTTGGAAAGAGATATTCTTCTTCTTTCATGGCTCGACGAGCCATGAGCTTGTCCGTCAGGTCATTTTGCTCCATGTAAGCAACATGTTTCAATGTTTTGCTGACAGTTCCTTTGGGCTTTTTCTGTTTATCTTTTGTCATTATGCAATGCAAACCCAAATTTATGCGGGAGGTCTTACCTCTTGTCTTATTCTGGACAAGGGTAGTGTCTGTTCCCATTTTTACACTGATATAATGTGCCCAATACATAATGCGTATAGCATTCATTCTTATGCACATTCCCAAATACAACTCTGGCTATGAATAATCTTGATTTTGAGTGAGATTTACAGGCATTAACCAAGGGTTAAATGCAAAATGATGATTATCACAATTTTATCAGCACAATTTTTCTATAAATTACATTAAATCAAGGGTAACCAATTTGTACGGAATGGTTGGAGTATCAAACCAACTCTGATTTGCAATTTGAAGCTATAGGGATCTGTATCAAATACCTAATGGTTAATTTGAACCCTCAATTGCACCAAAATACAGTGATTAGCACTGATTAACACTGATTAGCAAATTAATGCTCTGTTTTGTGTGAAAAAAACAGAGTATGCGGGGAGTCCAGATCTGGTGCCTTCCACTTGAAATGAGCTCAAATGCTTTCAAAGGCATCAATAGCAATGAGTCTAGTAGAGGATTAAGCCAAGAAACACAAGATTTGACCAAATATTGAAAGCTTAATCTCTGTTTTACCAAAGTCACCTGCAGATTTGATGAAGAGCAGACTTGATGAAATTGAATTCTGTCTTCACCAGCTTGTAGAGAATGCTTGAATACACCTTGGGCCAGGAGGAATTAGAAGCATTTGATTTGATGAAGGAGAAATCTGCAGTTTACTCAGAAAAAATGCACCTGCCAAAACGTCAATTTCTCCTGAATTTCTTCGTGGTTTGCTACGCCGTCTTGATGAGCTTGTAGCCAAGGATGTTAGCTACCATATGCTAGAAGCTTGTGCCCTAATTCTATGTGTGCAAGGTGCTAGAGATCCTCCACTGGCTGGGGGTGAAGGGGGAAGTGAAAAACTAACTAAAAATTTGATTTTTTGCTAATTATCTACTAATCCTAATTAATTAACTAATGGGCTCATAAACCTGATGGATTCTAGGCATGGCTCTAATACCATGTTGAAATTTGAGCATAATGATGAGCTATGGTGGATCATACACTAGAATCAACATCATTAATAAAGTGATTAGCAAATGATTAAGATATAATTAGTGAATAATTAGCAAATAGATTAATGTAGGCATGGATACTCAAAAACCAGCAAATTCTCATTAGGGCTATGCCTCAATTTATAGAGTTTACATCAAGCATCAAATCCCATTGATTTCTCCATGATTCACTCCCAGAATATCTCCACCTCTTGCCTGATTCTCTCCACCTCTTCTCTTTTCCCTGAATATCTCCCAGAATAACTCCACACTTCCCAGAATATCTCCACACTTCCTAAATTCTCTCATGCTACCCTTTATTCTCTCCCAGTAGATTCTTCTCACCTTTTCACAGGTTCTTTCACATTTACACATTCTCTTTTACAGCCTCTAACCAAGGGCTTGTTCCCGCACACACCCTATTCACTTGTATTTTCAACACTCTAGGGGTTAATTCTATCACATGATCTACTTCCCGAATTGGAGGCAAGTTAGCTCTGCTGGGAATAGATCATCAAATTCACTTAATCATTCTGGTTCTTTAGCCTCAAGCTTTGAGTCTACTGGGTTCATTTTGACAACATAAATTTGCTGCTTCTTCCTAAGTCCTTTCAACAACCTGGAAGCTTTTACTAATTGAAGGTCTGGGGATCCGAAAACTCCAGTTCCTTGAACTTTGTTCCCGTGAAGGTCATGGAAGGAAATGGTTCCATTGTGACAGTGTATGTCAGCTTGATTTTTGTGGAGCCAATCCATTCCAAGGATTCCATCAGAAACTCCCAGAGGTAAAACTTTGAACTGACAGTCGGTCACATTACCATCTAGATTGAACTGGATAAGATCTGTCTCATGGTGAGTGAAAAGAGTCTTCCCACTAGCCAATTCCACTTGCATAAGTTTCCCTAATTTCTGTTTTAAGACTAGCTTACGCAAGCATCCAGGGGAAATGAATGAATGAGAACTGCCTGAATCAATCAAAAGCTTAAAAGGCTTACCCTGATACTCTGCTGGAGTATGGATGACTGAGAACTGCTGGTTAGGCCCTTGATTTTCAATTGCAGCATAGATCTGCCCTCTTTCCTCTTCTACTACATCTAAAATTGTGACTGCTCTGGCTGCTGCAGTCTGAGGTGGAACTCTTTCTCTTTGGTTGCCCTAGTTCTGGGAAGGAGTTCTTAGGTTACTTTGGACAGAGGCAGATGGCTGAACTGGAGTTCTTCTGGGGTTACCCTAGCTTGGACGAGACAGACCCTGATTAGACTGGTATGAAGGGGTTGGTCTCTGAATTCGGGGTCCTTGACTTTCCTATCCCCTTGACATGGCAGGAGTCGGGCAGTCTTTCAGTTGGTGACCAAAACCTTGGCATCCAAAACATCGATTTTCAGTTCTGAGCTCATCCCTATGATTTCTTGAAAGAGGTGGGGCTCCTGAGAGAGTATTTTGGGGGAAGGGTCTTCCTTCACTTTGGAATCTTCCTGCATCCTGATTCTGATTCGGGCCTTGCTGCCTCTTCGGGGGTGGAAATTTTGAAGTACTTCCCTGGGCTTGGAATCTTTTAAAGTTAGAGAGTGCAGGCTTTGGCGGGACCTTTACTACAAAGGCTTTGGCAAAATCCTTTGCCATTCTTACTGCTTCAGCCATGGACACTGGCTTGGCATTTTTGACCAGTGTGTCCAAAGGTTCGTTCATTCCCTGAATGAACTTGGCCATGAGTTGTTCTTCATCCAGAGGTGGTGAATATTTGAGTAGAAGAGCAAAGGCCTGGTGATATTCCTCGATGGTTTTGCTCTCCTGCTTTAGCTCTAAGAATTCATTCATTTTGGTTTCCAAAAATCCAGGGGGACAAAATCTCTTTCTTAGATAGGTTTTTAGATCATTCCAGGGCTGAGTATTTCTATCCAGACAGTTGGTGTCACAGTGGTTCCTCCATGCTACCCTGGCAATTTTCACTATTTTCAGCCGGACAAGAGCCATTTTGCTCCGGTCATTGTAGCCTCTGACGTCAAAATATTCCTCCATGGCTTCCACCCATTTCTCCACAGCCTCGCCCAGGTTCTCCCCTTCTCCTTTGAAGGGTCCTGGTTGAGTCCTATGAAGAGCCTTGCGAACATCAGGGTCAAGCTCGTCATGTTCAGAGAGAGGGTCTGGCTGATGGCCACGGTTTCCTCGTCTCATGATTCTGCCAAAAATTTATATATTATTAAATTTTTATTTTGATATTATCCACGAGATCCTAAGACTTAAGAGGTTCGAAAAATAATTTCTTAAACAAGACAATGATCTTATTGGAGATCTATGACATATGTCCGATAACAGATTTTTCTTTATCAGATCGTCCATAAACAATCACTTATACAACAGGGAATTTTTCTCCGGAAAACATTTCTTTATTTATATAAAAGTTGCAATATGTACATAGAGCAGCTCGGCTCTCTAGAATCACCGCCTCAGTCGTAATCGCATAAAGAAGTAAAACTGCGAAGAAGACATACCATGGTATACACGATTCATTACACAAAGAGGTGCTCTAATTCTATTTCTCGGGATAAAATGGCTAAGAGGTCTAAAAAATCTGCATGAAGTTCTGAAGTTCCTAGGTGAATGATCACAGAGTAGAATGTGCTGAACAAGTCCTAGTCCTTATCAGAATCATGGCCAAGGAAATATTTTGCCTGAGCCTCTGACGCTGACTGGTACTGATGTTAATGCACCGTCCTCCACAGAACCACATATACCGACGTCACTCAAGAGGATCAGGAAAGTAAAGGCTCTAAAAATGGCGAGCGAGTCTCACTCTGCTCATTTGGTTTGTAGTAGAGTTAATGAGGTGATCAAATGCAAAAGCTATCATATCCTGACTCTGAGAGAGTCGAGGAATTCCAGATAGGTTCAGGGTGTCCATCTATAAATTTCCAATTCAAATTTATAAGTTTTCAATTTTTGAAGTTCATTCACATAGTATTAACAAGTGAAAAACATTTCTTTCCCAGATTTTTATAAAAAAAAATTTAGGCAATTTTCGCTCTGATACTAAGTGTGAGATCCCTCTGCCCCCTCCGTGCACCAGACTCCTGGTAGTAGCTGTCAGCTACTACCGGACTCCTGGTAGTAGCTGACAGCGGAAGCAGCCCCCTCATGCGCGGGGCAGGGTTTCTCACTCGGGGCCTCGCTCACGAATGTCCGGGCACGAGACTAGGCTCGTGGTCACTCCGAAAACCGAAACCGAGAAAATTTCCCATGCTTGAAAAGCGGAGACGATTCCACCTTTTTGATTTTTCTTAATAACGATTTTTTCTAACGAGATCAATTCTAAACTATCCTTCACCTGAATAAATCAGATAGAAGGAAACTATCACTGACATAATTTAATCATCTGAGAAATTTCAATGCTTTTTTCCTAATCAAGATTAGGCACAGCCGTTGATCCACTCAATCGAGAAATTTATCAGGGAATTAACTATCTACTTGAATCCTAGCGTAATCCTAAGATTTTTCAATTTGATTATTAAAGCTCCACTGATTCCAGCCTAACCCCATCTGTGCCATGGGCTAGCCACCACCCTGTCCACTGGAATCGGTAGATCCAAACAAGTACTCACCCACCCATAATTGAAATGCCTTTCTTAACTTTAGCTTTAGAAAATAGATATGCACACACACCTCTTTAAACTTTAATATAAAAAAATCCATTGACAAACAATTTACTGGTTACACATGTCATACTTCAAAACTTCCATTGAGTCTTTGTTTCTCACAAAACAGTATCACTCTGGACTCTTCGTTGAGACTAGCGAGTCAACAACGAGATCTAGTGATGATAGATTACAATAACATTGGTCTGTCATACAATATCTTCCTCGACATACGCATGGGTGTCCTCGACACTGCGAGCCCGTGCATCGCTAGGTCAGAACCCTCCAGGATCCTCCTTAGGTGTCCTGGCACTTCACTCAGGGACCGCTTCATCGGCCCTCGCCCATCGTACTGGAAGCGCACCATTTTAACCATACCGAGGCTGGTCAAGACCTCGGCAGGCTTTGCCGCGTGAGCTGTCCCTCGAACACTCCCCGCCAGCTATTGCAACCAAACTTCCCTTAGATAAACATATATGCCAAATGCTCTCTCTAGCATTCTGGCGTAAGACAGTCCTTTAAGAAAACAGGATTTCTATGCAAGTTTTCAGTTTTGATTTTGTTTGAAAACAGGATTTCTATATGCATCTAATTATGCATAAAATTCGATTCTGATGAAAGTCACACTTTTATCATCATAAAAAATCATTTATGATGAAAATCACTCTTTTAATTAAAAAATATCTTTTATGCACCCATTTGTGCATAAAACCCATTTATGCATAAAAACCATTTATGATGAAAATCACTCTTTTAATATTAGAAAAATTTTCTTTTATGCAACCATTTATGCATAAAAATCATTTATGATGAAAGTAACACTTTTATAATTAAAAAAAATCTTTTATGCATACTTCTGTGCATGAAAATCAATTATGATAAAAGTAACACTTTTATAATAAAAAAAATCTTTTATGCATAATAATCAAATATGATAAAAGTAACACTTTTATAATAATAAAAAATAATCTTTTATGCATACTTCTATGCATGAAAATCAAATATGATAAAAGTAACACTTCTATAATTAAAAAATAATAATCTGTTATGCATACTTCTATGTATGAAAATCAAATATGATAAAAGTAACACTTTTATAATAAAAAAAATCTTTTATGCATACTTTTATGCATAAAAATCAAATATGATAAAAGTAACTTTTTTATAATAAAAAAATAATCTTTTATGCATACTTCTATGCATGAAAATCAAATATGATAAAAGTAACACTTTTATAATAAAAAAATAATCTTTTATGCATAAAAATCAAATATGATAAAAGTAACACTTTTATAATAAAAAAATAATAATCTTTTATGCATGAAAATCAAATAATAATGAAAGTAATACTTTTATAATAAAACTATATTTTTTTAATATAAATAATCAAAATGCATCTTCTATGCATGAAAATGACACTTTAGAATATAGAAATCATAAGGATTACTCTTTTAGAATAATGAAAGATAATACTTATTTTCAAATTTTTAAAAAATTTTGCCATAACCTCCTTTGTATGGCTGATCATTTTTCAATTTTAAGTCTCTAAAATTAATTAGAAATGCATCAAGAGTATTTAAATCATTCTAAAGTAACATTTTTCTACTTATTTACTTATTTAAGAGAAACATTATGAAAAACTTGATTTTATTCATTAATCATTCACCTAGGATAAAGAATGGTTGGATTTACTAGAGAAGAGAGGGGAATGTCTTTTTGTAATGAGGCATAACATCATTTGCAATTTTAGAGAAGACAAAAAGCATAAAAAACCATAAAAACCATAAAATAAATGGAAAAGAGAAGAATCTCCAACTTACTAATGAATTTGAGAGCTTTCCTTTGGCTTGATGGTTTGAGGGTTCAACTCTTGTTTGAGACAAGAGTGGCCACCAATCTTTTGGAAGAGGGAAGGTAAAAAACTAATGAATTATGAGTAAAATTAACTGTTTTTGGCACTTGGGAGAGGCAGGGTAACAGTGCAAAACACTATTGAGTTTCAACAAAGGGGAGGGCTTCTATTTATAGGAAAAAGTGAGCTTCTAACCAAGCCAACTGATTCTAGAATTTTCCAGATCAGTTTGGTCAATTTTTGACCATTTTTAGGTCAGTTTTGCTCACTTTTTGGATCTAGTTGAAATAGGAGAGAGGAGAGATAAAAATATCTCATATTTGGGAGTTTAAAAGTCATCCAAGCATGTGAAATAGGCGCCTCCTTCATGAAGGGAATTCCCCCATGCAGAGGTGTCAAAAATGCATCATTTCACCTAAATATCTCTCTTTTTTAACTATTAATCTTGTCCTTAGTCAACTCTTCATCTTATGTGAGTATTTTACTCATTTTTGGGGGATTTTTCTTTTATTCTTCTATTTATCTCCTTCCTACATTTGGATGAATCTTATTGGTCCATAGGAACCTTAATTTAAAATTTTAAAAAAATCTTCACCCCCAGGATAATGCCTCTTGTATAGATTATACTTAATTTCTAATGCACCTTCTGAAAACCTTTTTGAACTTCTGTTTCAGGGGAACTTTTTTTAATAAGATGAGATTTTTTTAATCCAAAAGGCCAAAACTGGTAGAAACAAGATCTTTTATTTTTCTGAAGAGGGATTTGATAACAGGGGAAGATGCTGGACATCTTGAGAGGCTGGGGATGAATCTTACATTCTCTCCCACTTAGAAAACGCGAGATGCCCTCATCTCGCAAACTGGGGGTAATCGCACAACAGATCGGCTTCATTCTCCCAGGTGGCATCTTCAAAAGGATAGAACTTCCATTTTACTAATAATTCTCTGAGAATTCTGTTCCTGAGAATCTCTTCTCGAACATCAAGGATTTCTTCAGGTTGGAGTTCCATCTGCCCTTGGGTTGAAGAGGTTAGGATTTCATTCATCAAGCACATGATTTGGGCTTGGCACATATTTCTTTAGAAGGCTTACATGAAATAGATTATGATGAGGAGGCAGAAGAAGCTCGTAGGCTAAGTCACCTACTTTCTTTGTAATCAGATATGGCCCACAATATCTGGGAGATAACTTCTTGTACTTCCCAAGAGATAAAGAACTTCTTTTGGGCCGTACTCGAATGAAGACCATATTTGCTTCTTTGAATTCTCTATATGTCCTCTTCTTATCTGTGAGATCCCGGTCTCCACCGCGCAACGGATTCGGGGTACTAGCAGCGGAAGTAGCACATCGTGTGCGGGTAGGGGTCTCACACTCGGGGCCTCGCCCACGGATATCCAGACAAGAGACTAATCCGTCGGTTTGTCCAAAACCGAAACCGAAAAAACTTCCTTTACCCGGAAAGCACGGGCGATTCCACCAGGATAACTCTTTACTCTAACGTAGTCAAGATCATTACTGATCAAACTGATTCGACTGCACCTCTAATGGTACTTGGTCAGATCAAGGAAGAAACTTGCACTTGGATCATTGGGATCAATGCTTTTTTTCCCCATCAAGAGGCACAGCCGCCGTTGATTCCTATCCATAGAACAATTACTATCTGGGATTTACTTCATCTATCGTAATAATAGAAATTAAATCTCGATTTACGGATCCATCAGTCCAGCCTAGCCCCATCCAGTCCCATGGGTTAGCCAACCGCCCAACCACTGTAGTGATGGGATCCAATTAAGAATTTGGTTAGGTTTTGTCCCGGGTACCAAGGAAAAGAGTTCCAAGGCCCCCTAGCCGGAAGTTCATGCAAACATAAAACTAGTCACACCACTTACACACCCAATATGAAATTGCCTTTTTCTTAGCATCAGCTAACTTTAAAACAATCCTTTAATGAAACCATTATGTCACTGATGACAATCCTCAAAGTCTCTGGTTGAATCCTTATTTCCAGTCATTCATTCATCGGTATACTTATGGCATCATTGGCAACCAGAACGCTCACCACCTGTTCACTCAGGGGCCTTTTCCATAGTTCCTAGCTCATAGAGTAACCGGCAATATATTCATATAATAGAATGGAATCTCCGTGGAAGATCAGCAAGATCAACCCACAGATCCATATAAAAGAGCCATGGACTCATCCGTTGAGGATCAGCAAGGTCAATCAACCAGATCCATGCCCGGTTTCGGAAAACAACTCTTACTCCTTGTTTCAATATCTTCCACGACGCACGTGTGGGTATCTTCGGCGACCCAGAGCCCGAGCACCATATGGTCAGCACCCTCTAGGATCCTTCGCAGGTGACCTAGCGCCACTCATAGGCTGCTTCCTTGGTCCCTAATCCACTGTACCGGAAGCTCACCATTTAAATCGAACCGAGGCTGGTCAAGACCTCGGCCGACCTTGCTACGTGAGACATCCTCCATTGACTCTCCGTCAGCAGTTGCAACTTTATCAGTTAGGTCTCCTTGACCTTTATCTACAAGACGGTCAAAATGCTTCCTCAGCATTCTTGACATAAAACATTCATTTACAAACAGTTCACAAAATACAGTTTCTATATCGAACTCTCGTCTTTCCATTTTATCCTCCTTAGTCCACATTACTTATTCCACCTCCCATTCATATGTATTCATCATCATCCATTCACTCATATTGACAACACATTATTTTCCATACACATTCACATTCATTATTCTACATACACATCCATGCATACATCCATTTTCACATCCTCATTCATACATACACATCCACATCCACATTCACATTCATACATACATATCCATATCTACATCCATACATCCATATTACATCCATTCTCGCCCTACACATTCCATATACATCTTATCATATCTCATACACCTCTTATCACATCTTATCACTTCCCATACGCCTCTTATCACATATTATCACATCTCATACACCTCTTATCACATATTATCACATCTCATACACCTCTTATCACGTATTATCACATTTTATATCTTTTATAGAATACAAGAGAATTCTTATATTTGATATAAGATTTCTCTACATTTTTATTTATGCATAAATTCCATTTAAGGAGACTAACACTTTTGAATTAAAAATCAATCTTTTATGCATCTTCCTATGCATAATTTCATTTTAAATGAAAATGACACTTTTGAATTAAAATTCAATCTTTTATGTATCTTCCTATGCATAAATTCAATTTGGATGAGAATTGACATTTTTGAATTAAAAATCCATCTTTTATGCATCTTCCTATGAATAAATTCAATTTGGATGCGAATAACGCTTTTGAATTGAAATCTTATTCTTTTATGCATCTTCCTATGCATAAATTCAATTTAGATGAGAATGAAACTTCGAATTAAAAATCAAACTTTTATGCATCTTCTTATGCATAAATTCAATATGGTAGGAATTACACTTTTAGAATAAAAGAATTTCTCTTATGCATCTAAGTTATGCATAAAATCCATTTATGATGAAAATCACACTTTTAGTATAAAAAGAATATCTTTTATGCATACCTCTATGCATGAAATCCAATATGATAAAAGTAACACTCTTACAATAAAATAATAAACTTTTATGCATACCTCTATGCATGAAATTCAATTATGATAAAAGTCACACTTTTATAATAAAATAATCAACTTTTATGCATACCTCTATGCATGAAATTCAATATAATAAAAGATAAACTTTTATAATAAAATAATCAACTTTTATGCATACCTTTATGTATGAAATTCAATTATGATAAAAGTCACACTTTTATAATAAAATAATCAACTTTTATGCATACCTTTATGCATGAAATTCATTTATGATAAAAGACACACTTTTATAATAAAATAATCAACTTTTATGCATACCTTTATGCATGAAATTTAAATATGATAAAAGTAACACTTTTGATATAAAAATTTATCCATTATGCATACTTCTATGCATGAAATAAAAATGATAAAAGTAACACTTTTGATATAAAAATTTATCCTTTATGCATACTTTTATGCATGAAAATAAAAATGATAAAAATAACACTTTTGATATAAAAATTTATCCTTTATGCATACTTCTATGCATGAAAATAAAAATGATAAAAATAACACTTTTGATATAAAAACTTATCCTTTATGCATACTTCTATGCATGAAAATAAAAATTGATAAAAGTAACACTTTTGATATAAAAAATTATACTTTATGCATACTTCTATGCATGAAAATAAAAATGATAAAAATAACACTTTTGATATAAAAATTTATCCATTATGCATACTTCTATGCATGAAAATAAAAATGATAAAAGTAACACTTTTGATATAAAAATTTATCCATTATGCATACTTCTATGCATGAAAATAAAAATGATAAAAGTAACACTTTTGATATAAAAATTTATCCTTTATGCATACTTCTATGCATGAAAATAAAAATGATAAAAGTAACACTTTTGATATAAAAATTTATCCTTTATGCATACTTCTATGCATGAAAATAAAAATGATAAAAATAACACTTTTGGTATAAAAACTTATCCTTTATGCATACTTCTATGCATGAAAATAAAAATTGATAAAAGTAACACTTTTGATATAAAAATTTATACTTTATGCATACTTCTATGCATGAAAATAAAAATGATAAAAGTAACACTTTTGATATAAAAATTTATCCATTATGCATACTTCTATGCATGAAAATAAAAATAATAAAAGTAACACTTTTGATATAAAAATTTATCCATTATGCATACTTCTATGCATGAAAATAAAAATAATAAAAGTAACACTTTTGATATAAAAATTTATCCATTATGCATACTTCTATGCATGAAAATAAAAATGGTAAAAGTAACACTTTTGATATAAAAACTTATCTTTTATGCATAATATAAAAATTCAATTTCTCCATGATTATAATGAAATTCTTTCAATTAATCTAGGATGATAATTCCTAGAATATGGTAGGAAGTCCTCTTTTTATGCTTTGAATGAAATTATTTTATGCGTAATTTTTATAAAAATTTTGCCATAGCTCCACTGCTATGACTGATAAATCTCAAATTTTTTTAAGGGATAAAGCTTATCATTAAGGAAATAATTAAAATGGTCTCTAATTGGATCATTAATCCATAATGGATTGAATCATCAATATACATAAACTAAAAGCATAGAAAAAAGCCATTAATTTGGCCTCAAGCATAGCTTAATCTTGGATTAAGGAAAAGCTTTATGAGAAGCTTCATTTGGATTGAGAATGGGTCATGAGTATGACCATTTCTTGAGTGAGAGAGAGAAATTACATAAAAACCATTAAAATTAAGCATAAATAGAAATTTATGTAATTCTTAACTATCATTAATCAATTAACTTCAATAGCATTCATCAAATTATGTAACTCTTCACTAACATTCATCAATTAACTTCAATAGCATTCAAAAACCATTCCAGTTAAGCTTCTCAAGCTTGAGAGGGGTTGAGAAGAGAGAAACATTGAGAAATTATAAAAAAGATCAAAATTCACCATTTACCTTACAAATTGCTTGTTTCTTTGTTCATGGTAGAGGCCCCCAACCAATCAATTGGTTAAGTATGTTGATGGAGCCACCAATGGGGATTGAAGAAAGAGGGAAGCTCCAAAAACTAGTGAATTATTAATGAATTCACAGTTCTTGGCTTAGGTGGAGTAGAGTAACGATGCATAAATACTATATATTTTTCAACAAGGGGGAGGCTTCTATTTATAGGAAAAATTGAGCTCCTAACCAAACAAACTGATTCTAGAATTTTCTAAATCAGTTTGGTCAATATTTGACCATTTTTAGGTCAGTTAAGCTAACTTTTTGGAACTAGACTTGAATGAGGAGAGAGGAGAGATGAAATATCTCAATTTTTATGAGTTTAAAACTCATTCAAGCATGTGAAATATGCACCTCCTTTAAAGAACTCCCCTTCCTTACATATGTGTCAAAATAGAATCATTATACCCAAAATATCTCATATTTTTAATATTGCTCATAGTTTTTTACTAATAAACCTTGTACATTTTCAACTCTTCATCTTATGTGAAATATGCACCTCCTTTAAAGAACTCCCCTTCCTTACATATGTGTCAAAATGGAATCATTATACCCAAAATATCTCATATTTTTAATATTGCTCATAGTTTTTTACTAATAAACCTTGTACATTTTTAACTCTTCATCTTATGTGAGCATTTACTCATTTTTGGATACCCAAAATATCTCATATTTTTAATATTGCTCATAGTTTTTTTACTAATTAACCTTGTACATTTTCAACTCTTCATCTTATGTGAGCATTTACTCATTTTTGGGTATCTTCTTTTACAAATTGGATTTATCTTCTCCCTACACATGGATTGATGCTATTGGCCCATAGGAACCTTAATTGGACCATAATCCAAAAATTTTTGAAAATCTAGACCCTTAGGCTAAGGTCCTTTATACCCATTTTCAATTAATTCCAATTGCACATTGGAAAGTTCTTGGCCAAAACTATGTTGAAAAGGTAATTCCCAAAGTATGAGATTTTTTCCAAATTATCTAAGATTGTCTTAGTAGGTAATGTCTCCACAACTTTAAGGCATAGATTACTAAAAGTAATTCCAGGTCATGGACAGCATAATTCCTCTCATGCGTTCGGAGTTTTTGGGATTCATAGGCCACTGCATGACCTTCTTGCATGAGTGCACCTCCCAGGGCAAAACCACTTGCATCAGTTACTACCTCAAAGGGTAGAGAGAAATCTGGCAGCTTTAGAATGGGACTGGTGTCTTCAGCTTATCAAAAGCACTCTGACACCTGGCAGTCCATTGAAATGGGGTATTCTTTTTGAGAAGGTTAGTCAGGGGGGAAGCTATGAGAGCATACTTTGGTATGAAAATCCTATACCAACCAGTTAATCCCGAGAATCCTCTGACTTCTTTCACTGTCTTTGGTTTCGGCCAATCTATGACTGCTTGGACTTTAGCGAAATCTGGAGAAATTCCATCTTTGGATACTAGAAAGCCCAAGTATTCAACGTGGTCGGCAAAGAAAGTGCATTTGCTCTTTTTTGCAAAGAGTTGGTGCTTCCTTAGAATCTCAAGGACTTTTCGGACATGAGTCTCATGGTCAGCTACATACTTTGAGTAAATCAGAATGTCATCAAAGAAAACTATAACAAAATCATCCAAGTATTCTCTGAGGATGTCCTGAGTAAAATTCACTGTTTTTTGCACTTGGGAGAGGCAGGGTAGCAGTTCAAAACACTATTGAGTTTCAACAAAGGAGACGGCTTCTATTCAGAGGAAAACGTGAGCTTCTAACCAAGCCAACTGATTCTAGAATTTTCCAGATCAGTTTGGTCAATTTTTGACAATCAAGCATGAAAGCAAGAAAAAACACAAGCTACATACATCCCACAAGCTCAAATGAGAGAGAGAGAGAGAGAGAGAGAGAGAGAGAGAGAGAGAGAGAGAGAGAGAGAGAGAGAAGAGGCAAGCTCAAATGAGACTAATAGGATTATCCCTTTTCATATTCCATAAAATGACTTATATATAAGAGCTCATAGTCACAATGGCCGGCCACCCATTTACAATTGGGGGCAACCCAAAACTAGTCTTCCTAGCTCTATGTACAACTATTCCTCATGATCGGCATTACACAAGCTGTAAGCTCGATCATCCCATGTCTCTTTTACAATATGCGCTTTGCACAATTTTTCAAAATATGGATTATAATAAGTGTAGCCATGCTAAAGGTAATGTTAACTAGAGTGGTTAACATACCCCCCTCCCTAATGCAGGATTGTCCTCGGAGCTAGCCGTATCTATTTGTAGTAGATCGAGTATGCTTGGATGAATTCGCGGCGCGAGGTTCGAGTAGGGGGGCTCGATGGAAGACTTTAAGGCTGGTCCAGAAGGTCGTCTCTATCATGTCTTCAAATGTCTGGAGGCGCCAGGTGGGCATCCACATTCATGATCTGCTCGTCGTAATAGCCAAAAATAAGCTTGAAGTTGGGCCTTTGTTGTCGAAGGCCAAACCCTGTGCGCCTTTGTTGTAGTGGTCTCAGTCCGGAAATAGCTCTAGCAAC
Source organism: Cibotium barometz (assembly GCF_041138505.1). Lineage (NCBI taxonomy): Eukaryota > Viridiplantae > Streptophyta > Polypodiopsida > Cyatheales > Cibotiaceae > Cibotium > Cibotium barometz. The sequence goes on from NC_141085.1 coordinate 1,203,819, forward strand.
ATGATGATCAAGTGGAAAAAGCAAATTGTCGATGATCATGACTGGATCTAGGACTTGATCATAGTGGCGGATGAACTTGTTGAAGCGCTTGATCATGGTATCTTCAGTACATGGCTATTGCACCATCGGAGGAGCAAACCAAGGAAGTTGAATTGGAGCTTCAAGTTTGTCTTCTGATCCTCATGGGGAAAAAATTCCATGCTCACCATCTTCATGTGGGAGGGTAGTCTAGGCTAATGTAGAGTGTGTGGAGTGCGTTGCAATAGCTTTCCTAGATGAATGGTTTGATGACAACAAGGTGCCTCTAGGCTCGCCCATGAGTTTGAACGTGATGGGGCGAGCAGCCCGCGGGTGGCCGGTGGTATCCTACGCTCTCTCTGGGTGCGTGTTCTCACCGCCGCCACTATCAATGCTTGGTCTCAAGGTGCGAGCGTAGGGCATGGATGTCCATGCGGTCCATTATGTGAGTGATGGGCATTGCCTGGAGCTATCGGCTGAGTAGGATGTCGATCGCCTACTCGAACTCTGTGCAGTTGAGGGGTTCCCACCAATTGAGAGGGTTGAACTCCTTGTGCTCCAGTGGTGGTAGCGGCGGAATCTCACCCTCTTCAAGGTTTGGTTTAGAGGGATGTGGAGGGGTGGTCTATGTGGAGGCTCCCATGGTGAGGTTTGCGTCAAAGAGGTGTGGGGGTTTTGTTGAGGTTGACGGAATGTCGTGGAATGCGGTGTGCATTCCTAGTTGATAAAAAGGGTGGTGAGGGCGGTGGTGTGGGAAAATGAATGGAGGTGAAGAAGTTTGGGGGGGAAAGAGTGGTAGGGCCGACGTGCCAGAGGGTGGTGGGGATGGTGGTGATGGGGTACTGGTACATGGGGGAGAAGAACCGGGTGATGGAGGGGGAGATGTGGATCAAGGGGGTGGTGGTGGAAGGCTATCGTGGGCCATCGTCGCCTCCATCGTGGTCGTTGGGGGGCAGGAGCTCCTTCTGTTGTGTCAGTTGAGCTGTGGGATCTGAAAAAAGCCTTAGTGGCCTCTTGCTTCCTTGGAGGTGTACTCCATGGGGAAGGCCACATGGGAGTCCTCAAACTAGCAAATGCTAGCAGCCATCACCTCTATTTGCTCATGGTAGTTGTGGTATAAAACGAGGAGGCCTGTGGTGGCAGAGTACGGCAAAAGGGTGTCGGTGCGAAGGGAGAGGTAAGCCTTGTTCACCACGTGCCATCCCATACCATGTAAATATTGTAAAGCATCTTCCATCCTCTGGGAGGGGTAGGAGTATGGGCACACACTTTCCGGAACGGATAGGTCTATAACCTTAGAGGGTTCGGATGGGAAGCTAAAGCGGAGAAGGTGACTGTAGCTAATCAAGATGGCTTGGAGAGGGTGGGGTGGGAGCTCGTAGAAGTCATGGGGGTGGTTGAAGGAGATGAGGCCCTGAAAATAGAAGTGGGGGATGAGGGTGATGCTGGCGATGGGGAGCTTGGTGAGGAGGTATGTGTAAGTCTAGCAGGAGAGGGACTCATCCAAAAAGACTTTGCGTTGTTGGAGGAGGTTGAGCTTGATGCTCCTATAATGGAGGTCGGTGAGCTGCAATGTGCTTTGTGGGGGGAGGGCAAGGATGGGAAGCTCTGTGGTTGTCTCATAAGCGTGTCAACCTTCCACTAGAGGAGGGAGCGGAGGGAGTGGAGGGTGGTTGTGTTGCTGTGGCTTTAGCTTCTCCCAGGTGCTCCTCCAGCTGGTGTGGATGGTGTCTTCTGAGATCTCCTGATATCTCTAGAAATCCACTTTGGTTTATGTAAGGGCCTCCCCTACTACTTTTTCTTGATATTGGGCTTCATGGGAAAGGCTCACCCCCACGACAAAAAGTTTGTGGTGTGCCCGCGCTGAGTAGCTTCATGGGCTTGTTGGAGCTGCTGCTAGAGATCAGTGATCCTGGGGTGAGTGCATGCCCAAGCTACTGCATTTGTTCATCATACTTTCCCTGTAGAGCTGGAGGTTATGTACATTAACTTGGTACAGATCTTCAGATAGTTGTCTCTCTTGTGCCTTGGCCAACAACATCTCCCACTGCAAAACTATAGCCACCTCCTTGATGGTACGTACAATCCATCATTTGTGTGATCAATTCCCTTGCCATATGTGAAAAAACTATGGCAAAGTTAGGCACGTCGCCATGGGTTGCATGGACGCTCTTTATGTAGGCCTGGCTAGATTAGAAACTTCTTGATCATGCCCCATCGAAGAGTGTGTAATGTATTTTGCTAAGATGCATTAGGGGAGCATGGTCTAGTCTCTGTGAAAGATGGGGAATCTGTAAAGTGGTCTGGGCTAGTGTCTCATAGAGGTTTTGCTGGAAGAAATCTTGCTTTTGCCTCTCCTTCTCCTCCGCAACTTGTCTTCTCATTTCATCAGTTGTTGCCAACTCCTCCTGTGTAGAGCCTGAAACTGGGCGGTGGTGGGAGTACCGGCTCTTTGTCCTTGGGTTCCTGTTGGTGCCTCTTAGCTAGAGAGGAGTGGGGTGAGGTCTGTGGGGCGAGGGAAGAGATGTGAACACCACATCTGTGCCACTTAGCTGAATGGCACGGGGTAACTCCTCCCACTCGGCCTCATGATAAAGGACTATGGTAAGTAATGTGGTTGTCATCACCGCGAGCTTTCCTTGTGGGTTTGAGCAGACTGTATGAAGCTCTTTGTAAAGATACTCGGCCCAATTAACCATCTGTCCTTGGTGCACATAGGCCAAGGTAGTCATGTTGCACCTGCTAAATCTATCAATCCAGCGTGTAGTGAGTAAAAACTAGAGGAGGGCACATGCTGGCATAATCAAGTCCTCCTTGGTGATGTCCACCCACTCCACCTCATCTTTGTTTGGTTTGCCTCTATATACATCCCTCGTGTGTGAGACCCTTCTCCGGGGTTTCGATGGCGGAAGCAGCGTCGACCTCCCGCGTGTGGCAGGGATCCACACTCGGGCCTCGCCCCGCGGATGTCCAGATGAGAGACTAGCTCGAGCAGTTCCTCCCCGAAACCAAGCCTGCAAAAACTCCCCTTGCCCGGAAGGCACGGGCGATTCCACCATGGGAAAATCTTCTAACGAGAAATTACTCTAACGAGTCAAAGTCTTAACTAGTTAAACTGATCTAACCAAACTTGAAGTCACATGGTCAGATCAAGAAGAGACTTGCACTTGGTCCATGGAATCACCGCTTTTTTCCTCCTTTAACGAGGCACAACTGCTGCTGCTGATCCCCTCCCACAGAACAAGGTCTTCTCAGGACTTAATCTAACTAACATAACTAATCGTATCTTAATTGTTTCGCAGGAATCCTCCGATCCAGCCTAACCCCAACCAGCCCATGGGTCACCACTGTATTGGTGGGATTCCTTTATAAAGATTTGGTTGTGTTTTGTCCGGGTACCGACGAGGAAAAGAGTTTCCAGGCCCCCTAGCTGCGATTCATGCAAAAATTAAGGTAAGCATACCACGTACACACCCAATATGAAATTGCCATTTATAACAGATTTGGTTGGCTTTAAAACAATCCTTCAATAGAAATCATAATATTACTGATCATCATCCTCCAAAATTTTGAGTCCACTGTATTACAAAATGTGTCCTCTGGACTCTCCGTTGAAGACCAGCTGGCCAACCAACGGGATCCAGTATCAAAATTTTATTCACAAAAATCTTTCCTTTTAGTCCGTTCGAATCTTCCTCGATGCATGCATGGGTGTCCTAGCAACCGCGAGCCCGTGCATAGCATGGTTAGAACCCTCTATGATCCTCCTTAGGTGTCCTAGCACTTCACTCAGAGACCGCTTCGTCGGTCGTCGCCCATCGTACTGGAAGTGCATCATTTTAACTGTATCGAGGCTGGTTAAGACCTCAACAGGCTTTGCCCGAGCGACGTCCCTCCAACAAACCTCCTCTTAGTAAAACACATGCCAAATGCTTCCTCCAGCATTCTCGCGTAAAATAGTCCTTTAAATGAAAAACAGACGTTCCAGTGTAAGTAAAATTCCCAGTTTGAGATTGGTTCCACAAAATCCCTTTTTTTTCCATAATTCCCAGTTTCATAATGAGGATCCTTGATCTCTCATCAAGGTAATCTACACATCATTAGACTGATTGTCCAACTAGATTCTTGGTGAGTTCGATCAAAGGAAAACTAGTTTAGTTCAACAGTAGTCTATTCTTTGTATTTAGGAACTGGAATTGGTTTACGAAGTTTTTGCTTGATTAAGATCGAGAGATGGACAAGTAGGTTTACTATCCGTCCCTCTCGTAGTCTAACCAAATTCATTCGGTTTAGTTCTAACAAGGATTCCCTTCAGATAAGCATCTATTTTTGGGTAAATACCAATTTAGTGATTTAACCAAATAAAATATCTAAAGATATCTTTCTATCACTTAATTTCTCAACCTTAATTTTTTAGGTAGATTTATGGTGGAAATTCATCTTTTGACACTAAAAATTAATTCAAATCCTTCTTTTTCTCATTTAATGAGTGCAATCCAAATATCATGGAAATTCCTCTTTTATCATAAATTAAATCTATCTAAAATTCCTCTTTAAATTAAATAAAAATATTCAATATTTCAATATACCAAGAATTCTTCTTTTTTCATTTAAATGATTGAATTCCAAATATGATGGAAATTCCTCTTTCATCATTTAAATCTATTCATGGATAAAATAATTTTAACTAAAATTTCTCTCAAAAATTACATAAAAAATATCCATTAATCCTAATATGACAAGAATTTCACTTTTTCCATCTAAATGATTGAATTCCAAATATAATGGAAATTCCCCTTTTATCATTTAAATTTTTCCTATGCAAAAAAATAAATTTAACTGAAATTTCTCTTAAAATTGAATAAAAATGTCCATTAACAATCATTGTTGGTTAGCAATGTCTGGACCACGTTTTTAGTGCACGTTAACATGCTTACACCCATAAAGCATTAGGAAAAAATATTTGCACACCTAAACCCTAAAAATAGAACAAAAAAACATGAAAGACCATAGAATAAGAGCATTATAATTAGGGTTGGAACTTACCTCAAGTGCTAGCTAAAGAGAGTATGATGTCGTGATGAAGAGTCTTTACATTAACACAAAACCAAACACACGAAGAACAATATAGAGAGAGGGATTGGAGAGGCGAAATGGAGAAGACCATAGAAAATACAAACTTTTTGATTGAAGAACAAAGAAGGGAGGAGACAAATACCTTGTGGAAGCGAGCACTCTGCTATGAAAGAAAAAGAAAGGAAGAAGATGAATGAGATAAATGAAGAGAAATATAGATAGGTCATGCAACGAGAGGTACTACGATGCATCGCGAATCGAGTGGGAGAATGTAGTTCTTTCATAGTCGATGCAGCTATCGGTTGTGTGGCTATACACGTGGCACAACCACGCTAGTACTACATGTAAGAGTTGCAAAATAGCCCTACCATGGTCGTGATATAACTACCTACACCACTCTCTCACTATTTTGTGGCTGCCTTTCGCTCTCATGCTAGTGCCCATTATGTTGTAGTGGTAGTATTGAAGTATGATGCTTTTGCATGGGGCATCATTTTGAGAGTAAAAATGGTGAATCAATAATTCTTATTGCATAATTGATCTAGTAAGAATGATGTAAGTAGTAAGAATAATGTAAGTAGTAAAAATAATGTAAGTAGTAGTGAAAGATAATGTTTTTTGAGTTGCGCATCATCATGAAAGTAATTCTTCTTTATATAAACTATGATAGAGGGGAGATGAGAGGAGACTTTTCCTACGAAACTATGATGGAAGGGAGATGAGAGGATTCCTACGGAACTATGATGGAGGGGAGATGAGATGAGAGGAGACTTTTCCTAGGGAACCTTTTTACATTTCAAAGGCACTAAAATTAAAAAAATTGATTCCTAGAAATGCTTAGCTACCAATGGTAACAAGTTGTGTCCTTGTATACAATGGATGGTAACAAGTTGTGCCCTTGTATACAATTGATGGTTTTTTCATGATAATTGTGGGGCCTCAAAAATGTTTTATCATGATATGACATTTTCTGACCATGTCTATTGGTTATAGTCTTCTAAAGAATTTAACAAAAATATACTACTTCACATGTTTCACTTGATGATTATCATGTGACATTAATTTCTTTATTAAAAAAACCTAAAAATGTGAGAATTTGACTCAATAGCAAACCAATATTCATGTCAAATTTTCCTATGATGCATATGGCCTTATGTCAAATTAGGCATGAAATTATATCAAACATCATCCACGCAGTAGCTCACGATCACCTACTTCATCAAAACGTTTACAATATGGAAGCCATTATGTCCTTTTTGCATCTTATTTCAAGGCCATAAAGACGAATAAAATAAACATGATCAATCAGAAAGCTTTGACACCTTCAAAATTAGAGGGTAACACTAAGTGTCAGTAAGACCAAAGCTTGCAAAACATGATATAGTGAGTAAACATATATAATTAATGTATAAATCCACTCTTGTTTGAAGTAATCAAATTAAACTTGTAGGCATTCAATACTTGACATGGAAATGAATGCTCAAGTTTGGAGTTTGAAATGGTGCAAATTGTTAAATCAATGTAAGCTTGTGTGTATTGTATGAAAATTTGTGATTGTTGACACTCTACAGCCCACTTGTGAAAGAAAAATTTTGTCTTTGTTTGGAATTTAAAAATGTTTGTAGTCTCAATCATGATTTATTAGACCACTTGTGAAGGTAATAGTAAAGAAATCCTTATATATAATATGGAAAAGCATAAAAGTAAATGAGCTAGATTACAACTCTTTTTATAAACTAGTGTAAGGAAAAAAAAAACCAGTTTGGTACACTTAAAAAGTACTTCAAAATGTATGGTTTAAGGTTGTAAAATTGTGGGATGTAAGAGGTTTTAGTCATGATAGCTTTCAAATTTCCAAGTTTTATGAACTTTTTCTAGCTCAAAAAATAATGGTTTATGGTGGCTTTTTTTAGTAGTGGTATCAAGTTTCAACCCTAGGTTAAAACTTTATTTGTCAATTGGTCAAAGTACGGACAACTCGGGTTGGTACAAATACACTATAATTATTATAATTATTGTTTTTTTATTGGGTACAGGTATGAACGTCAAAAGTTTTGAAAATTGGGAGAGAGAAGAAGAGGTATTAACGTCAGTAGAATGGAACACGAAGCCATATGCTACCGACTTGAGAGGAAGGGAGAGAGACCTTTATCACCGTCGTCGGTGCGGAAACTTGACAGTTGCGTATGCTGGACTTCTTCCCATTGTAAATAAAGCCAAGCACTCTCGAGAAGAAAGGAGAACTGATTCCCTTTTCTCTGAGAATTATCATCCTTGCTCCGTTAGGTCACCCCATTAACTAATGTGGTTAGTTTAGCACAGCTGCCACTTCCCTTTTTTTTTTTTGGGGGGGTTTTCTAGATCTCTTATCTGAGACTCTGCGCCTGCGCTCTCGTGCACACCCTGTGAACGTTAATATTGTGGTAGAAGTATTGATGGTGGACATGGTAGGAGATGCGGAGGCCTCCGACGAGGAGGGTTTCATAATCAACAATAGATCAAAGAAGCCCCCGTGGTTGAGGGAACTGTACATGAGATGGGTGCGCCTGCGGCAGAAGCTTTTGGGCGGCGGCTGCAATCGCAGCGCTCGTTTGTGGTGGGCACGACTACCATCTAATTCCGACCACCACCACCACCACCCTTGGCATTTGCACATCCCCAAGGTGCGCTTTTGTCTGCGCAGGTGCTGGGCACGACTTCCCTCTCCCGACCACCGCCACCGCCGTTGGGATTCGCACATCCCCAAGGTGCTCTTTCGTCCGCACAGGAAAGTCCTCCCCAGGCCGCACGTCCCCAAGGGCTTCTTGCCCGTCTACGTTGGGCAGCAGCACCAGCGTTTCGTGATCCCGCTCTTCTATCTCACCCACCCGCTCTTCGAGAGCCTGCTGGATCGAGCCGCGCAGGAGTATGAATTCCAGCAGAAGGGGGCCCTCTTCATCCCCTGCGAAGTCCCTGCCTTCGAGCTTCTTAGCTCCTGCATCCAAGCAACAAGCATGCATAGGACCAACAAGATTTGGTCCAAGATCATACACCTACCCAACTGAGGTGACAGCCTTGCCCCACTTCCCTGCACTACTCTACTTAAACCCAAAAGGCCTACTCAATTATCCAATCTGGCCATGCATCTTTCATATGCTACCAAAGTATTTGAACGAAGTTTTCTTTGAGGTGGCATTCGTGTTTCGTCTGAGACTGGCTGCAATGACCGTGATGTAGTCACATGGCGCAGCTCGAAAACTTTGCGCATTCAATCAATAGGAAGGACCAGAAGGAACGGCTTATTGACCGATCATTAGTGTCCCTAGAAGGGCCTGTAAATTCATTTAAATTTAAAATCATATCAATCAGTCATGGATCTATGCAAATCATACATTGCCCAAGTCTTGGTTTTATCAAAGTAATGGCTATTTATATTAAGAAGTTAGAGAAGAGTTACATTAAATAGAGAGCTTTTTTCATCGAAGTAATGGCTATTTATATTAAGAAGTTAGAGAAGAGTTACATCAGATAGAGAGTTTTCACCAACATAGTATCCTTGGTGACTGTTATCTCTCTCAAAATCATCATATCCTAGATTGTACTGATCGGCTTGTCATCTTGTTTGTCCTTTGCTCTCTTGTGTAGCTAAGCTATCTTAGCTTTCAAGTCCCTTAGTTTCCTTTGGACGAATCTGTCACCTGCATGGATCAAATGATCTTTCAGCGAGATGTGGTGAGTAGGAATCTTTCACCTGCATGGATCAAATGATATTTCAGCAAGATGTGGTGAGTAGGATTACTGTTATATATGAAATCCAGTCTGTTTAAGCACAAGCACCTCATACCTCAGCACAGCCCATAACTCTATAGAACATCCAATACCATTAGACGAAATATGGACTCTCATTTTTGCCCCTTAATGATTTCCACACCTCCTCTCTTTAGAAAAATAAGCTCATGGTGAAATTTTTGCAAATCAAATCAAAAGTTGGCGAAGATTGCACATTTGGAATCTACTCTTCAAGACCTTTCCAATGATATATAGCATGATGGGCATTTTTGCATATTCAAGAAGTCCCCAAATTGGTGATGACGTCCCAAATTGGTGTGATGTGGCATGTCATCACCAACTTGGGGACTTCTGGAATATGAAAAATTGCTAATCATGCTATATATCATTAGAAAGGTCTCGAAGAGTAGATTCCAAATGTCCAAACTCCGCTCACTTCTAAGATGATTTGTAAAAATTTCACCATGATTCCGTTTTCCTAGAGAGAGGAGGTGTGGAAATCCTTAAGGGGCAAAAATGAGAGTCCATATATTTGCCTAATGTTTCCCCCAAAACCAGAGGTTTTTCCCACATAAGACCCCATCTCTTGTTAAGTTTATAGTGCACAAGGGAGCCCTTTTCTTAGCAGCGACGATCGGCAAGAGGTTAGATTGTGAACTCCACTGGAAGGCTTTAGGGTGTGGCAAGCCTCTAATAGAGAGTAGTCAATGTAATTGTGCATTGAAGACATTGTAAATCCTTATCAGCTCTACTCTGGATAGCCAAGTGTTTCCATAAGTATCCCACATAAACAGTGAGTCGTGAAAAATGTTCACGAGTCGTGAGTAGTCGTTTGCAAAACAGGCTATCTTGATTTTTCACTAGTCCTAAATATTGATCAATTTTACAAGCTTTTGGAGACAGTAAAGAGAACTTCTTTTATAACTTTTACAAAATAAGCATAGTTTCAAACTTCTTTTAAAAAATGTACATATTGCTAATTTAAAGGTGAAATTTTTTTCACTTTTTATGTCAAATAACAAAATGAAAAAAATAAGGTCAATGACAAGATCTAATATTCTTTAAAACTACTAATAATTCATGCATGTCTATGTAATCTATAATACATTCTTTACTTAGAATTACAAAAATGTGCTTTTTCTTCTACAAGAATTTAACTAACTTCATCCCAATCATTGCACTTTATCCCAATTATTGAACTAGAGCATATATTTGATATTAAGATAAGAAGGTATATGGAGTCCATGGCCATAGAAGAGGCTTACTGAAAGAAACGATTTCTCTAGATTCAGATAGAAAACCAACGATCTAAACGATCAAATTGTAGATGGTAGTGAGTACTACAATTTATTAGTTTACTTTATTTTGATCTAGTAGTTCGATTTAGAGTTATAGTCTTTGTAAAAACCTAAATTTTAGTTTATAATATTTAGATTTTAAACCATGAAAATTACAACAATTGTCGTTTTGAAAAATTAATGGAAATTTGGATTATAGAATCCACTTTATTGACAAAGTAGATTCTCGAATTCCAAAAGATTGACGTTTCTATCATGAAAGTGAAATTTCTGTCCTGTAAAAGAGAAATTTTGGTCCATAATGAACAAATATTTTACTTTTATAAGACGAAAAAATTATTTCGTCGACGGTAAAAAATTTGTCGATGAAAAAAGATCGTTGATGGAAAAAAAAATCCATCGATGAGAATTTGGATTCCAAAATTCACTTGGATTCTGGAATCTAAATTTTTATCAACGAAAATTTCTATCCGACGATGTAAATTTCAATTTATTGACGAAAATTTGGATTCTAGAATCCACTTGGATTCGAGAATTTGGCCAAATTCTCATCGACGGATTTTTTTTTCCCGTTGACGAAAAAAATTTTCGTCGCGATGATAAAATTTGGATTCCTAGAATCCAAATTTTCCTTGGCGAATTTTTTTTTGTTGACAAAATAAATTTTCCTCGACAAAATTTTTTCCGTCGATGGAATTTTTGATGGAAAAAGTTTTTGTTGATGAGACTTTGGATTCCCTTGATGGAATTTTTGATGGAATTTTTTTCGTTCGGCAGAATTATTTTCGTTGAGATGGAATTTTCCAGTGACCGAAATTTTTGAAGGAAAAATTTTTGACGACAAAAATTTCAAACCACGGAAATTTGGATTCTAGAATCCAAGTGGATTCTGGAATCCAAATTCTCATTGACGGAAATTTTTTCCATCAACAGAAAAAATACCATCGCGATGAAAATGTTTTTCACTGAACGGACTAATTTTTCATGTAATAAAAGTAAAATTATTATGGACCAAAATTTCTCCTTTTTTGGACGAAAATTTTACTTATCACATGATAGAAACGTCAGTTTGTCATGGAATTTTGGATTCCAGAATCAACAAAGTGGACCCGAGAATCCAAATTTTCATCAATTTTTCAAAACAACAACTATTATCATTTTCATGGCTCAAAATTTAACTGTAAGCTGTGTTTTTGCAAAGACTATAACTCATAATCAAACTATTAGATCAAAATAAAATAAAGTGATAAATTGTAGTTCTCACTACCGTCTAAAATTTGACCATTTGGATCGTTGGATTTCTATCTAAATCTAGAGACAACTTTGCCTTCAATAAACCTCTTCTATGGCCATAGACTTCATATACCTACCTACCTTAATATCAAAATATGCTTAAATTCAACTGAGAGATCCCAATTCCCACCGAGCAACGGATTCGAGGTACTAGCATCGGAAGTAGCACTTCTCGCGCGGGACAGGGGTCCCACACTCGTCGGGGCCTCGCCCACGGATATCCGGACAAGAGACTAATCTGTCGATTTATCCAAAGCCGAACCCGGAAAAACTTCCTTTACCCGGAAAGCACGGGTGATTCCACCAGGATAATTTTTACTCTAACGTAGTCAAACCATTTCTGATCAAGCTGATCCGACTGTATCTATAAAGGTACTCGGTCAGATCAAGGAAGAAACTTGCACTTGGATCATTGGGATCAACGCTTTTTTCCCCATTCAAGAGGCACAGCCGTTGATTCCTATCCATAGAACAATTACTGTCCGAGATTTATTTTATCTATCGTAATAACAAAAATTAAGTCTCGATTTACGGATCCATCAGTCCAGCCTAACCCCTTCCAGTCCCATGGGTTAGCCAACCGCCCAACCACTGTAGTGATGGGATCCAATTAGGAATTTGGTTAGGTTTTGTTCCGGGTACCAAGGAAAAGAGTTCCAAGGCCCCCTAGCCGGAAGTTCATGCAAACATAAAACTAGTCACACCACTTACACACCCAATATGAAATTGCCTTTTTCTCAACATCAGCTAACTTTAAAACAATCTTTTAATGAAACCATAGTATCACTGATCACAATCTTCCAATTTATCCGGTTGATTCAATTTCCCATCATTCCTTCATCAGAGTATCTATGGCATCATTGGCAACTAGAATGCTCACCACCTGTCCACTCAGGGGCCGTTTCAATAGTTCCTAGGCCATAATACTCGGTAATATAATCACTTATCAAGATGGACTCTCGTTGAAGATCAGCAAGATCAACCAACAGATCCATATAAAGAGCCATGGACTCATCCATTGAAGACCAGCAAGGTCAATCAACCAGATCCATGCCCGGTTTCAGAAAACAACTCTTACTCCTTGTTCCAATATCTTCCTCAACGCACGCGTGGGTATCCTGGGCGACCCAGAGCCCGAGCACCGTATGGTCAGCACCCTCTAGGATCCTTCGCAGGTGACCTAGCGCTTCACTCATAGGCCGCTTCCTTGGCCCCTCATCCACCGTACCGGAAGCTCACCATTTTAATCGCACCGAGGCTGGTCAAGACCTCGGCCGACCTTGCTACGCGAGACGTCCTCCATTGACTCTCCGTCAGCAGTTGCAACTTTATCAGTTAGCACGACCTTAATCACAAGATGGTCAAAATGCTTTCCCAGCATTCTTGACATAAAACAGTCATTTACAAACAGCATTTACAAACAGTCACAAAATACAGTTTCTATATCGAATTCCGTCTTTCCACATTATCCCTCCTCAATCCACATTACTTATTCCATATTCCCTTCATATGTACTCATTCTCATCCATTCATTCATATCAACAACACATTACTTCCCATACACATTCACCTTCATTATTCTTCATACACATCCATGCATACATCCATTTTCACATCCTTATTTATACATCCACATCCACATACATACATCCATACATACACATCCACATGCATACATTCACATCTACATGCATACATCCATACATACATACATCCATTTCCTCATTCCCATTCATATAGCCCCATACGCCTTCTCATCTATTCTTTTTCATCACATCCATTCTCACCCTATCACAACCCATATTCATCTTATCTCATCACATACACATCTTATCACATCTTAACTCTTCTTATCACATCCTAACTTATCTCATATGCATCTTATCACATCTTATCACATCTCATACACCCCTTATCACATCCTAACTCATCTTATCACATCCTAACTCATCTCATATACATCTTATCACATCCTAACTCATCTTATCACATCCTAACTCATCTCATATACATCTTATCCCATCACATACACTTCTTACCTCATCTCATACACATCTTAACTCATCTTTTATGCATACCTCTATGCAAGAATTTCAATTGTGATAAAAGTAACACTTTTACAATAAAATAATCATCATTTTTTTCTGTAATATTTTTACAATAAAATAATAATTTATTTATTTTTTTCATTTCTATGCACGAAATTCAATATGATAAAAATAACTTTTTATAATAAAATAATCATTTTTTTTCTTTACAGTTTTATAATAAAATAATAAAATATTCATCTTTTATGCATACCTCTATGCATGAAATTCAATTATGTTAAAAGTAACACTTTTATAATAAAATATTTATCTTTTATGCATACTTCTATATATGAAATTCAATTATGTTAAAAGTAACACTTTTATAATAAAATATTTATCTTTTATGCATACTTCTATGCATGAAATTCAATTATGTTAAAAGTAACACTTTTATAATAAAATATTTATCCATTATGCATTCTTCTATGCATAAAATAAAAATGATAAAAGTAACACTTTTGATATAAAAATTTATCTATTATGCATATTTCTATGCATAAAATAAAAATGATAAAAGTAATACTTTTGATATAAATTTTTATCTTTTATGCATAATATAAAAATTTAATTTTTCCATAATTATAATGAATTTCTTTTTATTAATCTAGGATGATAATTTGTAGAATATGGTAGGAAATCCTCTTTTCATGCTTTGAATGAAATTATTTTATGTGTAAATTTTTCTAAAATTTTGCCATAGCTCCGCTACTATAACTGATAAATCTCAATTATTTTAAAAGATAAGTTATCTTTAAGGGAATGAGTAGAATGATCCCTAATTGGATCATTAACCCTTAATGGATTAAATAAAAAATAATCATAAACTAAAAGCATAGATAAAAAAACCATTAATTTATTCTTAAGCATAGATTAATCTTGGATTAAAGAAAAGCTTTATGAAAAGCTTCATTTGGATTGAGAATGGGTCATGAGTATGACTATTTCTTAAGTGAGAGAAAGAAAAAAACCCATTAGAATTAAAAATAAATAGAAATTTATGTAATTCTTTTCTATCATTAATCAATTAATTCAATAGCATTCAAAAACCAAACCAATTAAGCTTCTCAAGCTTGAGAGGGGTTGAGAAGAGAGAAACATTGAGAAAAGATCAAAATTCACCATACTTACCTTACAATTTGCTTGATTCTTTATTCACGATAGAGGCCCCCAACCAATCAATTGGTTTAGTATGTTGATGGAGCCACCAATGGGAATTGAAGAGAGAGAGAAGTGTCAAAAACTAGTGAATTATTAAAGAATTCACAGTTCTTGGCTTAGGTGGAGTAGAGTAACAATGTGTAAACACTATATATTTTCAACAAGGGGAGGCTTCTATTTATAGGAAAATTTGAGCTCCTAACCAAACAAACTGATTCTAGAATTTTTCAAGTCAGTTTGGTCACTTTTTGACCATTTTTAGGTCAGCTAAGCTAACTTTTTGGAACTAGACTTGAATGAGGAGAGAGGAGAGATAAAATATCTCAATTTTTATGAGTTTAAAACTCATTCAAGCATGTGAAATATGCACCTCCTTTAAAGAACTCCCCTTCCTTACATATGTGTCAAAATGGAATCATTATACCCAAAATATCTCATATTTTTAATATTGCTCATAGTTTTTTACTAATAAACCTTGTACATTTTCAACTCTTCATCTTGTGTGAGCATTTACTCATTTTTGGATACCCAAAATATCTCATATTTTTAATATTGCTCATAGTTTTTTACTAATAAACCTTGTACATTTTCAACTCTTCATCTTATGTGAGCATTTACTCTTTTTTGGATACCCAAAATATCTCATATTTTTAATATTGCTCATAGTTTTTTACTAATAAACCTTGTACATTTTCAACTCTTCATCTTATGTGAGCATTTACTTATTTTTGGATACCCAAAATATCTCATATTTTTAATTTGCTCATAGTTTTTTTACTAATAAACCTTGTACATTTTCAACTCTTCATCTTATTTGAGCATTTACTCATTTTTGGGTATCTTCTTTTACAAATTGGATTTATCTCCTCCCTACACATGGATTGATGCTATTGGCTCATAGGAACCTTAATTGGACCATAATCCAAAAATTTCTGAAAATCTAGACTCTTAGGCTAAGGTTCTTTATACCTATTTCTAATTAATTCCAATTACACATTGGAAAATTCTTTTTGAATTTCTGTTTCAGGGGAACTTATTTTAATAAGATGAGATAGTTTTCTATCCAAAAATATTAAAAAATCTGAATATTCTCTCTCTAGAATATTTTCTGTCTCTAGGTTAAAACAGTTAGAAACAAGGTCTTTATATTTCAGAATAGGAATAGATTACAGGGGAATATGCTGGACATTTTGAGAGGATGGAGAGGAATCTTACATTCTCTCCCACTTGAAAAACGCGAGATGCCCTCATCTCGCAAACTGGGGGTAATTTCGCAAGATGCACGAATATGAGACTGAGAGAAAATTTTTAATTAAGATTAACCACCAAGAAAAGTCTCAAAGAGAGCAAGACTCAAGACAAGAACAAAGATTTCAACTTTATTCATTCTTGGAACATATACAGTAAAGATAGAAGAACTTTTTACACTTCCATAAGCCCGTCCATCATATGGTCACAAAAGCAGCACTCACAAGCTGCACACGTATAAGGTAATTCATCTATGGGAATAATTCAGTTGGTTATTGCCGCACCTATCTCAGTGGTATGAGGTGATCTAACAAAAGGACCTCTGAGAGGCAAGCCAAAAACGGGGTAAAGGCATATCTTCTGATGAGGAAGAAAACACGCAAGTAAGAAGACTCGCTCAGAAAACCCAAGATGTCTTGATCTCATGACGCAGTAGTATCGGGGACCCAAATCCAAAGCTTCAATAACCATGGCCAAGCGGACATTGTTACGAAAGTGCTGCTGACCCCAGGGTGTTACCCTAGTTATGTTTTGATAGGTCCGCCATTTGGTCTGAGCTACAGAAGTTCCTAGTAGGTGAGGAAAAAGTGAGCGCTCATACTGTTCTATAAAGTCTTTCTTCACAGACTCTCTTGCGTCTTGAAGGTGAGAAATCATCATGGATAAAACTAATTCCTGTTGCCAAGCCATGAAGGAGATTAAGAAGAAGGGAGATCGATGGAAGTAAGATTACTGTGAGCGATAAGTAAAAGTTACGACTTATATAAAGGAAGGAGCTAGCGTAACTTAGAAGCCAACGATAACTTGCCACTAAAGTTTTATCGTCTTTCCATGATTTGGGTTTGGCACATATTTCTATGAAATACATTAAGAACTTTGAGATGAGGAGATAAAAGAAGTTCGTAGGCTAAGTTACCTACTTTCTTTGGTCCACAATATCTGGGGGATAACTTCTTATACTTCCCAAGAGATAAAGAACTTCTTTTGGGCCATACTCGAATGAAGACTAAAACCTTGATATCCAAAATATCGATTCTCACTTCAGAACTCATCGTTCATAATCCTTAAAACAGGTGGGATTCTTGAGAAGTATTCTGGGGAAAGGTTCTTCCTTTTTTAAACAGAATCTTTCTTTTATTTTAGAGAGGAATTAATTATAAGATCAGAAAGGGAGCTTACTCCTGTATACCTCGAAGGCTGGGGGAGAATTCTTACATTCTACCCCACTTAAGAAGTGCGAGATGTCCTCATCTCGCAAAGTAGAGGACAACTCTTTTTCTTAAGATCCAATTTATTCTGGGGTTCCTTATATTCTGGTCAACCCAACAGAATACGGGGATAATTATCCCTTAAATAGAACTCATCATTAAATAACAATTCATTCAAATCATATCATTCATATCTTTAACATGATAATGGTCCATTAGACCAAAAAGTTTCCTTTGAAACATTCCTCCACGGAAATTTCAGTCAAGCAAGTTCTCAATTTGACATCCCTTAACTTGATCTACCGGTCAAGTATTAACAGTAGTAATCTGACAACACAACCCACTAATCTCATAGTGATTTGCTGAATTCATTAACATCATTCTAGTTATGAATATCATCACAGGGACTCGTCCCATTCCTCCTCATTGTGGTTTCATTATATTTCAACTAAATTTCAAAAATCATCATTTTTCAATCAGAATTCTCAATCAGAATCCAAATCAATTCATCAATTCTCAAACAGAATTAAAAATCATATCAACCACATTCGAAATCATCATCTAGATAGCATTAACGCTTATAATCTCAAGTCTTAGATTTACTCGTATATACTGTCAGTACAGAGCTGCAGTTATACTCTCGGTATATATGGTAGTCACGGTCCTTGGAATTATAAGGTAAATACCATCATGTCTAGGCCTCAAGCAAGTCAGGGATTCTATATAATTGCGGTATTTCCATCTGAAGACCCAATTACCAAATTACGAATTTCAGTTTGAATATCAAATTGTATGAATTATATCACACAATTACAACCTTTTTTTTGTGCTTCTTGATAAATTTTTGACATATTTGGTTTCTCAGTTGATCTTTATTAGCCAAATGCTCTGATACCAACTGAGAGATCCCAGTTCCCACCGAGCAACGGATTCGAGGTATTAGCAGCGGAAGTAGAACTTCTCGCACGGGACAGGGATCCCACACTCGGGGCCTCGCCCACGAATATCCGGACAAGAGACTAATCCGTCGATTTATCCAAAACCAAACCCGGAAAAACTTCCTTTACCCGGAAAGCATGGGTGATTCCACCAGGATAATTTTTACTCTAACGTAGTCAAACCATTTCCGATCAAGCTGATCTGACTGTATCTATAAAGATACTCGGTCAGATCAAGGAAGAAACTTGCACTTGATCATTGGGATCAACGCTTTTTTCCCCATTCAAGAGGCACAGCCGTTGATTCCTATCCATAGAACAATTACTGTCCGGGATTTACTTTATCTATCGTAATAACAAAAATTGAGTCTCGATTTACGGATCCATCAGTCCAACCTAACCCCATCCAGTCCCATGGGTTAGCCAACCGCCCAACCACTGTAGTGATGGAATCCAATTAGGAATTTGGTTAGGTTTTGTCCCGGGTACCAAGGAAAAGAGTTCCAAGGTCCCCTAGCCGGAAGTTCATGCAAACATAAAACTAGTCACACCACTTACACACCCAATATGAAATTGCCTTTTTCTCAACATCAGCTAACTTTAAAACAATCTTTTAATGAAACCATAGTATCACTGATCACAATCTTCCAATTTATCCGGTTGATTCAATTTCCCATCATTCCTTCATCAGAGTATCTATGGCATCATTGGCAACTAGAATGCTCACCACCTGTCCACTCAGGGGCCGTTTCAATAGTTCCTAGGCTATAATACTCAGCAATATAATCACTTATCAAGATGGACTCTCGTTGAAGATCAGCAAGATCAACCAACAGATCCATATAAAGAGCCATGGACTCATCCATTGAAGACCAGCAAGGTCAATCAACCAGATCCATGCCCGGTTTCAGAAAACAACTCTTACTCCTTGTTCCAATATCTTCCTCGACGCACGCGTGGGTATCCTGGGCGACCCAGGGCCCGAGCACCGTATGGTCAGCACCCTCTAGGATCCTTCGCAGGTGACCTAGCGCTTCACTCATAGGCCGCTTCCTTGGCCCCTCATCCACCGTACCGGAAGCTCACCATTTTAATCGCACCGAGGCTCGTCAAGACCTCGGCCGACCTTGCTACGCGAGACGTCTTCCATTGACTCTCCGTCAGCAGTTGCAACTTTATCAGTTAGGTCTCCACGACCTTAATCACAAGATGGTCAAAATGCTTTCCCAGCATTCTTGACATAAAACAGTCATTTACAAACAGCATTTACAAACAGTCACAAAATACAGTTTCTATATCGAATTCCGTCTTTCCACATTATCCCTCCTCAATCCACATTACTTATTCCACATTCCCTTCATATGTACTCATTCTCATCCATTCATTCATATCAACAACACATTACTTCCCATACACATTCACCTTCATTATTCTTCATACACATCCATGCATACATCCATTTTCACATCCTTATTTATACATCCACATCCACATACATACATCCATACATACACATCCACATGCATACATTCACATCTACATGCATACATCCATACATACATACATCCATTTCCTCATTCCCATTCATATAGCCCCATACGCCTTCTCATCTATTCTTTTTCATCACATCCATTCTCACCCTATCACAACCCATATTCATCTTATCTCATCACATACACTTCTTATCTCATCCCATACACATCTTATCACATCTTGACTCTTCTTATCACATCCTAACTTATCTCATATGCATCTTATCACATCTCATACACCCCTTATCACATCCTAACTCATCTTATCACATCCTAACTCATCTCATATACATCTTATCACATCCTAACTCATCTTATCACATCCTAACTCATCTCATATACATCTTATCCCATCACTTACACTTCTTACCTCATCTCATACACATCTTAACTCATCTTTTATGCATACCTCTATGCAAGAATTTCAATTGTGATAAAAGTAACACTTTTATAATAAAATAATCATCATTTTTTTGGTAATATTTTTACAATAAAATAATAATTTATTTATTTTTTTCATTTCTATGCACGAAATTCAATATGATGAAAATAACTTTTTATAATAAAATAATCATTTTTTTCTTTACAGTTTTATAATAAAATAATAAAATATTCATCTTTTATGCATACCTCTATGCATGAAATTCAATTATGTTAAAAGTAACACTTTTATAATAAAATATTTATCTTTTATACATACTTCTATGCATGAAATTCAATTATGTTAAAAGTAACACTTTTATAATAAAATATTTATCTTTTATGCATACTTCTATGCATGAAATTCAATTATGTTAAAAGTAACACTTTTATAATAAAATATTTATCCATTATGCATTCTTCTATGCATAAAATAAAAATGATAAAAGTAACACTTTTGATATAAAAATTTATCTATTATGTATATTTCTATGCATAAAATAAAAATGATAAAAGTAATACTTTTGATATAAATTTTTATCTTTTATGCATAATATAAAAATTCAATTTTTCCATAATTACAATGAATTTCTTTTTGTTAATCTAGGATGATAATTTGTAGAATATGGTAAGAAATCCTCTTTTCATGCTTTGAATGAAATTATTTTATGTGTAAATTTTTCTAAAATTTTGCCATAGCTCCGCTACTATAACTGATAAATCTCAATTATTTTAAAAGATAAGTTATCTTTAAGGGAATGAGTAGAATGATCTCTAATTGGATCATTAACCCTTAATGGATTAAATAAAAAATAATCATAAACTAAAAGCATAGATAAAAAAACCATTAATTTATTCTTAAGCATAGATTAATCTTGGATTAAAGAAAAGCTTTATGAAAAGCTTCATTTGGATTGAGAATGGGTCATGAGTATGACTATTTCTTAAGTGAGAGAAAGAAAGAAAAAAACCATTAGAATTAAACATAAATAGAAATTTATGTAATTCTTTTCTATCATTAATCAATTAATTCAATAGCATTCAAAAACCAAACCAATTAAGCTTCTCAAGCTTGAGAGGGGTTGAGAAGAGAGAAACATTGAGAAAAGATCAAAATTCACCATACTTACCTTACAATTTGCTTGATTCTTTATTCACGGTAGAGGCCCCCAACCAATCAATTGGTTTAGTATGTTGATGGAGCCACCAATGGGAATTGAAGAGAGAGAGAAGTATCAAAAACTAGTGAATTATTAAAGAATTCACAGTTCTTGGCTCTCGGGGGGGGTCACTCACAAAAAAATGTGAATATCACGTGCGTTCAACAGAAGCATATTTTTAATTTATGAAACTTACAGAAATATATTTACATAAGGGTATGATTTAAATTTTTTTTAAAAAAATTACATATTCATAAAGAAAAGGGGATATTATATAGATAAAAAATTCACAGATAAGGGATTTAAAATATAGGCCTTGAATGCACGCGATAGGGGTATTCTACATATAGTGACCCCCCCCGAGTCTTGGCTTAGGTGGAGTAGAGTAACAATGTGTAAACACTATATATTTTCAACAAGGGGAGGCTTCTATTTATAGGAAAATTTGAGCTCCTAACCAAACAAACTGATTCTAGAATTTTCCAAGTCAGTTTGGTCACTTTTTGACCATTTTTAGGTCAGTTAAGCTAACTTTTTGGAACTAGACTTGAATGAGGAGAGAGGAGAGATGAAATATCTCAATTTTTATGAGTTTAAAACTCATTCAAGCATGTGAAATATGCACCTCCTTTAAAGAACTCCCCTTCCTTACATATGTGTCAAAATGGAATCATTATACCCAAAATATCTCATATTTTTAATATTGCTCATAGATTTTTACTAATAAACCTTGTACATTTTCAACTCTTCATCTTGTGTGAGCATTTACTCATTTTTGGATACCCAAAATATCTCATATTTTTAATATTGCTCATAGTTTTTTACTAATAAACCTTGTACATTTTCAACTCTTCATCTTATGTGAGCATTTACTCTTTTTTGGATACCCAAAATATCTCATATTTTTAATATTGCTCATAGTTTTTTACTAATAAACCTTGTACATTTTCAACTCTTCATCTTATGTGAGCATTTACTCATTTTTGGATACCCAAAATATCTCATATTTTTAATTTGCTCATAGTTTTTTTACTAATAAACCTTGTACATTTTCAACTCTTCATCTTATGTGAGCATTTACTCATTTTTGGGTATCTTCTTTTATAAATTGGATTTATCTCCTCCCTACAAATGGATTGATGCTATTGGCCCATAGGAACCTTAATTGGACCATAATCCAAAAATTTCTGAAAATCTAGACCCTTAGGCTAAGGTTCTTTATACCTATTTCTAATTAATTCCAATTGCACATTGGAAAATTCTTTTTGAATTTCTGTTTCAGGGGAACTTATTTTAATAAGATGAGATAATTTTCTATCCAAAAATATTAAAAATCTGAATATTCTCTCTCTAGAATATTTTCTCTCTCTAGGTTAAAACAGTTAGAAACAAGGTCTTTATATTTCAGAATAGGAATAGATTATAGGGGAATATGCTGGACATTTTGAGAGGCTGGGGAGGAATCTTACATTCAACCATTGGATCAACTTTGTATACAAATAAAATTTATTTTCTTAGATAATGCACTACTAGTCCCATGTAAGAGAGTTTCATCAAATTATATTAGGTTGTAACGTCAATTTTACCACCTATTAGTTTGTAGATAACACGCTACATACAACACACAGTCTAGAAACGTGTATTGGTATAAAACTTATACGTGCTCAAGAGAAAGTATGATCTAGAGATGCTTAAACAAAGCAAAAAAGGAAAGAAAAGTGTATTTCATCAACATGTGGACATGCTTAATTTGTATGATATAGAAATTCTTGTGTATGGATTTAAGTTAAAAAATTATGGACACTTGCGCTAGAAAACAATTAATATTTTTAAGCAAAAGGCCCAATGACTCTTCTAGTTGATTGGAAGAGTTTTTTCTTCTTTGTAATTCTTTTTTCAAATTGGATATTTTTGGGTTTAGAGTAAAATGTAAGTAATGTTTTATGCATTTTTTTCCACAAAAGTAGTGGTTTTTTTAAAATGTTTGACATGAAAGCATGTCTTTTGTCTCCATAAATTTGGAAAAAGATACATTTTTTGGTTTTTTTTTCTAAAAATGGAGTTGAGTGAACGTTTGCACGATCTTGGGAACGTTTGCACGATCTTGGGAACATTTCACATCCCACCAACTGTAAATGCCTATCTTATGCATCCTAAGAGCAACCTCAACCTTGTTCTCATCTACTGGGAGAAAGGGCAAAATAGGCTACCAAATCAAGTCTCTACCATGGAGGCCCTATGTTAACCACTCCGGTTAACATTTATTTTCAAGCGTGGTCACGTTTCTTGTAACTTATCCTTTTGTAACCGCAAAGCACTTATTGTGATAAAAGAGATGTGGGATGACTAAGCTTACAGCTTGTGTAATGTTGGTCATGGGAATGAGATGTACATAGAGCTAGAAAGCTAGTTTTGGGCAGGGCCGACCATTGTAAAAAATGAGCTCATGTATATAAGACATTTTATGGAATATAAAAAGGGGTACAACTACACTGTCAGGGAATATTTGTAGGTGGCTGTCAGACGTGCACCATTAAAAATCTTTGAATTTTGGAAGTGAACGCTTGTACCATTTAAAGTGTATGCCCATACCACCTAAAGTGCATGGCCATTCCTTTCTCGAAGTGCACGCCCGTGGTGGCAACTTGCCATGCATGTTCCCTCTACCTTTCTACTTCCGTTCCTTGTCTTTTGCCCTAGTAAGTGTATGCCTAGCCACACTTGTACCATCTGCTTACCACGCTCGTGTCAACTTTGCCACACTCGTACCTTCATCTTTCACAAGCGCACATCCGTTCCTTTCTGAAGCCATGTCCATGTCTTCTGGGAAGCGTACACTCGTGCCATCTTCATTCTGAAGCGTACGCCTATGTCATTAGCAAAGCGTACGCCCATACCATCTTGGAAGCATATAGCCGTACCATTCAAAAAAAAACACAAAACACACTATTCTCACAGAGGGGGTCCAGCACTGTAATTCCACACATTCATGCACCTATGCTCGAGAAAATTGGTGCAAAACAACCCTATTTTTGACGCTATAAACTCTCCTCACGCTCCCTCGCTCATAAGGTCAGACCCATTGGTCAACACAACTTGGAATGGTGCTAGTCTTTGATAGCACCAGTCAGAGTGAAGATCGTCCCAACACATAATGAGTTACTCCTAACCTCGAGATATGAGGACTAGAGGCTCAGTGTATGGATAGACCACCTGTCCAAGAGTAAGAATGTACCTCTCCTACACATTCACAGAGAAGCCTTGCTTCAAGGCTTTGCAAATTTATCGTGGGAAACTCACAGTTAGATGAGCCACATCCCAGGGCGAGAGGTATGGAAAACCAACAGGAAAGAGAGCCCACGTCGCCTCTAGATCCTAGAGAAAAAATAGGGCAAAGTGACAGTCATTAAACCTAGACTCATCCACCAGTTGGAGGGCCATGCCTGCCTCAGGAGTGGCCGATTCATACCAAGCCGAGAGACCAATACTAAACCCAAGGCGAGATCAAGCTCTCCAAGGGCCTAAAACATCCTATCATAGAGAAAGGGCCTACCCAGCCCCGTCATATCAGCCAAGCCCACTAGTATACAATACCCACCTCGGGGACCACATCCAGGGTACCACATGGGTCCACATGAGGCTTGGGCCACCAATATACCAACAATACCCACCTCAAGGACCATATCTAGGGTACCACAAGGGACCATATCCAGGGTACAACATGGGGCCACATGAGGCATAACATAATCCTCCCATGAGATAAGGACTCCGATGGTCTACTATCCACTCGATCCAACCCCTCCACCCATTATTCCCCAACCAGCACTCGCTCCATCCATGGCAAAGGGGGGCTAACACCTGAAATGTTTAGGATAGCCATGGAAATAGGGAGGGGGTGGCTATTGGCATCACGCCCCCAACATCAGCTCTCAAGGACCTAGACCTGCAACATCTCTAAAATAATTACTAAGTTTGATGGGATTGGAGACCCCATATAGCGCACTTAGAGATGTTCAACTAGATCTGTGAAGCCTTCGGCCATGTGGATAACCAAGTCAAGGTGAGTGCTTTTAGATGGTAAAACTGACCAATGGTTTAGATCTTTGAAAAAAAAAGATAAGGCCACCTTCAAAGCCTTGAAAAAGGCCTTCAAGGTTGGATATTCTCGTCAAGGAACCAAATGGAGCCTTGGTGTTGAGTAATCACATAATGTCAAACAAAAGGATGGGGAAACCATCTAAGATTACATCAACAAAGTCAGATATCTCCACTCTTGTTGTAGTGTCATAGACAAGTTCTCTAATGAAAGGCTAATTGGGATATTTCTGGAAGGCCTAGAGGACGTACCCCTACACAATTCTTTGTATGTCTTGGCCCATACCTCCTTTGAGCAATGCTATAGGAGTGCTATGGACTTCAAGGACAAATTCAATGGAGCACGTTCTTGAGAACTCCATGAGGGTACATCATAAGTCTTATTTAAGAGACCACCAGTACCAAATCTGAAGGAAAGAGCAAGAGTCCACTTCTCGAAAACAGGTTGAGCAATTGGCCCCACTACATTAATGTAGCAAATGACCCAACATTAGAGAATCGACTATGGCTAACATAATCTCTATCCTAAGAGGGAGCTAGTATGGTGCCTGCTTTGTCAAGCTAACCATACTAGCACGGAGTGTCCACATCTGCAACCCCGCCCCACTCTCTATTGCATATATTTCCAAAGATGGAGCAATCATGAAATCACAAACGACTACTCAAGCCTCACCTTACCTCAAGCCTTGCTCGCAAGTCCAAGGCAACCCCTAGCCTTGCCACTAGCACCTGCGCTTCTTCACAGTGTACCTCAACCAAGCCAAGAAGTGGCCCAAAGAGGAATTCTTAGGGTACTTGAAATTCCCTTATCACCACCAGTACTGCCACCTGACCCCCCATTGCCATGAGTCACAGATGTTCACTGCTGTGAGCTAACGGGATGAGGGGGAAGCTACTGAAGGTCCCCCCCACATACGAGCTTCTGGAGCCAAATAGACCACCCTCCTAGATTCTAAGCCATTATGTGATGGAGAGGGCGACCAAAGGTTCCTAGTATACTTAGCCACCCCAATCCCACGGGGACGAGACATGAATACAATGGCTAAACTACATGAATCCCATGGGGATGGGACATGAATACAATGGCTAAACAACATGAATCCCTCGAGGATGGGACACAAATACAATGGCTAAACGACCACTCATGCAATGTTACCATTGTGCAAGACCTCACTGAGTGGCTAAGTGTCCAATAAAAAAAGGGATGGAAAGTACCTCTGTAGCGCTTTCGCATTAACCCCTTTATGCGTTGGGTATGGGATTAGACTACATGTATAAGGATTGTCCGCTGAGACCAGGGACAACAAAAAGCTCATGAAGCTAATCCCAACACCAGCATTAACTTACTGAGTGTAAGAGACAACATACGGTCCCTCCCACAATGTTGTGACCAAATTGCAGAACAAACAGAGGGCTCTAGCTCACGCTGTAGAAAAGGCATCGACCTTCCAAAACTAGGGACAAGCAAAGGTTTTATCTTCAAATAATGTCTCACAACAAGCACAAGCAACTAGATTCTCAAGAAAGAAAACATAAAAATCGGCAAAGGGAATAGCCAGGTAGTTATTAAAAGTGGTTTGGAAGATGGCACACGAACACCCATGCATCAACCTCTTCGTTAAGAAGAGAAACATCTACTATCTTTAGACACCCAATCTAGGGAACCGATTGACGCTAACCAACTCCCTAAAAAGCTTTTCGAATATCCTAATCCCATCAAGGAAAAGGAAAAGCTCTTGACCAAGATTTGGTCAGGGAGGACTGCCAAGCTCAGATAGAAGATGAATCTCCAACTGCTTATCTAGAGCCATGCCCATCAGTCTCCAACATGTGACCTACTAATAAAGATGCTCAGGTGTATAATAGAGCTCCTAGTGCAGTCACCTCCTCAAAGGCCAACACAAGTAGTAGCACCCACTGCGAGACAGCTACCTCCCACTAGGAAAACCAAGTAGCTAAATATCTCAAAAACCTAGGGGATGACCATCTCAAAAGAACAGACACAAAGGTCCCCATCCAGATACTCTATACAAATAAGATCTTGCAGCGGACAAGCCAAGGTGACCTTCCTCTCAAGGAATAGCCTCTGCCCCTAGAGACATTGGATGTCTCTCTTTCTTCCTTTCTTCTCAAATCCAAATCCCCATTGGCACCTTGCTTCAGGGTGGCTCAAGCTTATGGAAGGATCTAAAAGATTGGATGGAGGGACACCTCGGGGCAGGAATGTAGGAATCCATGGAACTAGATAGCTCTAATGAGACAGAGGAAGATGAACTTATTGAACCCCACAAAATCATTGGCACCCCCATAGTTCGATTTAATAAACTAAGACAATATTTTGAAGGTGATGAGCTCAATGCTGCATTGCCAATAACCTTTGTCACTGCAATCCTGGATGGGGGGGGCAAGAGTGAGCATTGTTACCAAACAATGCTAGGAAAAATGGGGAGCACCCACCATCGCTGGGACGAATCCACTGCTAGACCCATTGGTCTATTAAAATTTGAAGGATTTAAAAACAAAGATCCTTGGAACCACCTTTCGCCACACTTTTGTGGTAATGCACTTCGGCCTGTTAGCCAGTTTCATATGACTGCATCCTTGGATGACCTTTCATGAAGGAAACTAAAATGATCCACAACTGGGATACTGACCATATCTACATTTGAAGGAAAGATCAGACAATTAAGATCAAACTATGCACATGGAAGGTACATCCACGTGCATCCCATCAGTCAGCCGACCCTTTGCACGTGGAAGGTACATCCACAAACTATGTACATCCCATCAGCCAGCCAACCCTTTGCACAGGACTCAGTAAGAACTACCAGATCCATTGTAGTCCACTTGTGTCAAACGTGCTATAAAACAATAGATGATGAAAAGGATAGCAAGGAATGTGCACCTCTTTCAAAGCCACAAGACTCTGAGAATTGGATGCATATCCCTGCTACCTTGGACATAGTTCTAAGACGCACGGGAACCAGGTTTGCGATAGCCGATGGGCATGAGATCACATCTCTCTACATGCTTAGCACTGCATACCTGCCTAATGTTGGCACTCATGAATGTGAGAAGGCCAATAAGGTGGAACCATCATGGGGAACATGCTCACACAGAACTTGCAAACCCGATGGATTCCCTAGGCAAGAATGCTATGCTTTTCGTACTGATTCAAACACCCACTGGCTAAAATATGTAGGGATGGTTGAAGCATATGAACACTTCAACCAAATATGGCAAAAGGAGTTCACAAATAACTCCCTCCTCTTGGTCTACATGACCACCCCCAAGCCAATGGAACCCAGTGACCCCAAACTAGAACCCCAAAATCTTTGCCGCTCTACGCGCAAAGCATGCAATAAGAAGTTAGCACTCGTGAAAAAAGAAGCCAAAAAACTAATAGAAGAAGAAATCACTAGGGTAGAAGAGACTAAACAAGTGCCCAGACACTTCAAAACCTTCCAGATGGCCGATAGATTTGTACAATATGACTCGGACCCAAAGGTCCCACAACAGACAACCAGGGACCTCATATGATGGTCCAACAAAGGTGAAGGAAATTAACTTGCTAGGCTTGGGCAAAGACCCAAGGCCAATATACATTGTGGATGACTACTCTATCGAGGAAATTAACCTGCTAGGCTTGGGCAACGACCCAAGGCCAATATACATTGGGGATGACTACTCTATCGAGGAAGAGACCAAACTCATTGCTCTACTCACATAATTCTAGGATTACTTTGCCTGGAAGTACATTGATATGAAGGATGTACCTCCCAAAATAGTCAAACATACCATTCCAATGGTCAATGGAGCGAGACTAGCCAGGCAAAGGGCTTACCCTATGAATCCAAAGTTTTCCAGGATGGTCCAGGAAGAAATCAATAAACTCATACGCCGGATTCATCTATGAAATTGAGCACACAAAATGGGTATCACCCATAGTGATAGTACCCAAAAAGAATGGGAAGGTACGAGTGTGCTTGGACCTCAAAAAGGTCAACACCGCCACCATATGGGATCACTATCCCTTACCTTTCACAGAGCACGTTCTCGAATGAGTCGTAAAGAAAGGAAGCCTACAACTTCCTTGATGGATTCTACAGCTACAATTAGGTGTTTTTATCAATCCCAAGATCAACACAAAATGACCTTTACTACAAAATGGGGAACTTTTGCATACTGTGTCATGCCTTTTGGGCTGACCAATGCCCTCGGTACCTTTCAACATCTAATGTGCACGGCCTACAAGGAATATCTTTGGGAATTCCTTGAGGTCTTTATAGATGACCTCTATGTCAACTCCACGTGGAAATCACACCTTGAATGTTTGCGGAAGGTGCTAGAAAGATGCAGGTTGTATCGTGTTTCATTGAACCCACTCAAATGCAATTCTAGGTTAGGCAAGGAATTATCCTAGGATACATTGTCTCCCAACAAGGAATCTCCACAAACGATAGCAAGGCACGGCTCATCCTTGAGATCCCCCCACCCTCCAACTTTAAGGGGGTCCAGTGCTTCATGGGACACGTTAACTTCTATCAGTGTTTCATTTTCATGTATGCCGATATGGACATGTTAGCTACTATCGGCGTTTCATTTTCATGTATGCCGATATAGTTTGGCCTCTTTATGGACTCTTGATCCTCTTTGAGTGGACAAAGGAATGCCAACAGCAGGCTTATACCACCCTCAAGAAAGCCTTGCAAAACTACTCCTATTCTGAGGTCCGCCAACTAGGGCATCATCTTTCATGTCCACATCGAAGTATCCGCCTTTGCTGTTTGATGTGTGCTAGTCTAGCCCGGTTAACACAATATGGATTTTCCCATCAGCTTTGCCAGCCGCCCAGCTAAATGAGGTAGAAATAAATTATACCACAACTGAGAGGGAAGGGTTGGCCATGGTTTACACCATTATTTTCTAGTGAGGACTAAATTTATTTTCTTCATAGACCATCAAGTTCTTCTATATCTCATAAACAAGTCCTGTATAACAGGAAGAATCACTACATGGTTACTGGGGATAGCAAGGGTGGCTACCCTACAATTGGCCTAAGGCCAAGTTACAGTCCTAATGACGCACAACGAACCTGTGTCCACTGCTCCCTTATGCCAAGATGATACTCCCCTCACCACCATCCTTATACCCTCCAATCCACACAGATCCATACTGCTCAAAAAGAAGCCCCTCCCCACTTTGGAGACACCACTGCCTCTCATATCCTCTTACCTTGGTAGCAACCCAATTCAAACTCTCAAAATCCACCACCATTGCTGACCCCCCCCACACAAACAAAACTAACCACACTAACCCTCATAAAACAACACTAACAAAAGCACATAGGGCAAGCACTCTTTACAGTGGGTACCTGTGAGATCCCACTGCCCCCTCCACACACTGGATTCCCAGTAGCTGGCAGTGGAAGTAGCTCCCTCATGCGCGGGGCAAGGTTTCCCACTCGGGGCCTCGCCCTCGAATGTCTGGGCACGAGACTAAGCTGGTGGTCATTCCGAAAACTGAAACCGAAAAAATTTCCCATGCCCGAAATACGGGGACGATTCCACCATTTTTATTTTCTTAACGATTTTTTCTAACGAAGTCAAGATACTGAACTAACCTTCATCTGAATGAACCAGATAGAAGGGAAACTATTATAGACTTAACTTGAAGGGATCGACGCTTTTTTCCTAATTGAATCAGGGCACAACCGTTGATCTATTCATTAGAGAAGTCTTCAGGCTTTTATTTAACTACTCGAGTTCTAAACGTATTCCTATTAAATCAATTTTATCATTAAAACTCTACTGATTCCAGCCTAGCCCGGCCCATGGGTTAGCCACCACCGCCCAACCACTGGAATTGGTAGAAGCAGACAAGTACTCACCTACCCATAATTGAATGCATTTCTTAACTTTTGCTTTAGAATACAGATACGCACACACTCCTCTTTAAACTTTAACTTATAATCCATTGACAAACAATTATTGGTTACAGATGTCATAACTCAAAATTTCCATTCAATCCTTGTTTCTCACAAAAAACAGTATCACTCTGGACTCTCCGTTGAGACTAGCTGGTTGGCAAAATGAGATCCAATAATAACATATTACAATAAACATTGGTCCATCATATAATATATATCTTCCATGACATACGCATGGGTGTCCTAAGTACCGCAAGCCCGTGCATCGCTTGGTCAGAACCCTCCAAGATCCTCAGGTGTCCTGGCACTTCACTCAGGGATCGCTTCATCCGTGCTCGCCCATCGAAGCACACCAATTTTCACCATACCAAGGCTGGTCAAGACCTGGATAGGTTTTTACTGCGTGAGCCGTCCTTCGAACACTCCCCGCCAGCTGTTGCAAAACTGAACCATGTAAGTTTTCAGTTTTGATTTTCTTTTGAATACAATGAGTATATCTTAAATCCGTATCCTTATACTTCTAAATCGCAGATCTGAATTCCAACAAAATTTCTTGAATTTTGTAACCTTGATCCTGAGATCAGAATCAAAGGGTCTTAACTTGATTTCAGATTCGGTGGGTGATTTGAGTGAATTTTCCTGAACTGGTCACATTGTCTTTTCTTGAAACTGACGAAGGAGTTATGTCTTGGTCATAGTCTGATTCAGGGTTTGAGTTTGGAAAGATTCTCCTTGAATTATCTTTCTCGAAGGATAATATTTTAATTACTACTTTACTGAATTTCATTCATTGAGTATCTGCTTAACTGAATTCAAAACTAACGAATTCTTATGAGGAATAAATTAATCATTTATCTAAAATTCAGACTTCGATAGTTTTTCCTGAATTTTTTGATTACCATCCTAGAGAATATGAAATGGTAGAGTTTTTTTGATTACCATCCTAGAGAATATGAAACAGTAGAGTTTTCTCTCACAGAGTAATTACTTATTCATTTACCAATATTCATGGGATTTAAACATAGGATTAAAGAGAACTCTTATTTTCTGATTACCATCCGAGAGAATATGAAACGGTAGAGTTTTCTCTCACAGAGTATTTACTTATTCATTTACCAATATTCATGGGATTTAAACATAGGATTACCAATATTCATGGGATTTAAACATAGGATTAAAGAGAATTCTTATTTTGATATAAAAATCATGTATGCATCTATTTATGCATAAAATCCAACTTCTATGGAAATAACACTTTTATATAAAAGAAAATCCTTTTATACATCTATTTATGCATAAAAGTTGATTTTGATGAAAGTAACACTTTTATAATAAAAAAATTCTCTTATGCATCTATTTATGCATAAAAATCAATTTTGATGAAAGTAAAACTTTTATAATTAAAAAAATTCTTTTATGCATCTATTCATGCATAAAAATCAATTATGATGAAAGTAACACTTTTATAATAAAAAATTCTTTTATGCATCTATTTATGCATAAAAATCAATTTTGATGAAAGTAACACTTTTATAATTTAAAAAAAATATTGTATGCATCTATTTATGCATAAAAATCAATTTTGATGAAAGTAACACTTTTGTTTACAAAATTTTCTTTTATGCATAAAAATCAATTTTGATGAAAGTAACACTTCTATAATAAAAACAATTCTTTTACACATCTATTTGTGCATAAAAATCAATTTTGATGAAAGTAACACTTCTATAATTAAAAAATCATTTATGCATCTATTTATGCATAAAAATCAATTTTGATGAAAGTAACACTTCTATAATAAAAAATTTCTTTTATGCATCTATTTATGCATAAAAATTAATTTTGATGAAAGTAACACTTTTATAAATAAAAAAATCTTTTATGCATAAAAATCAATTTTGATGAAAGCAACACTTTTAGAATAAAAATAATTCTCCAATATGTATCTTTCTATGCATAGAAATTAATTCTAATGGAAATAACATTTTTATAATAAAAATATTTATAATATGCATTTTTCTATGCCTAGAATGAAAATAACACTTTTAGAATACACAAACGGTGGGGATTACTCTTTTTGAAAGATAAAACTTATTTCACAAAATTTAAGAAAGTTTTGCCATAACCTCCTTTGTATGACTGACCATTTTTCAATTTTTTTCATTCTCAAGTTACTTAGAAATTATCCCAATGGGTTTAAAGCATTCTAAGCTAATCAAATTCCACTTTTTAAAGAGAAACAATATGAAAAGTTTAATTCTAACAATTTGATTACATATCTAGGATAAAGAAAGGCTGAATTCAAGAATGAAGAGAGGGGGAAAGCCTTTCCAACAAGGCATAACATCATTTTTCATTTTAAAGAAAATAAAAATTAGAAAACAAATAAATGGAATAAAGAAAAAGTAGGGTTTCTAGCTTACATGATTTTTTGTGAGCTTTCCTTTGGCTTGATGGTTTGAGGGATCTACTCTTGTTTGCAACAAGAGTGGCCACTAGTTCTTTTCAAGAGGAAATGGTCAAAAACTAATGAATTATCAATAAATTCACTATTTTTGGCTCTAGGGAGGAGTAGAGTAACAATGCATAAAACACTATTAAGCTTCTACAAAGGGGGAGGCTTTTATTTATAAGAAAAAGTGAGCTTCTAACCAAGCAAACTGATTCTAGAATTTTTCAGATCAGTTTGGTCAATTTTTGACCATTTTTGGGTCAGTTTAGTTCATTTTTTGGATCTAGATTTGATTAGGAGAGAGAAGAGATGAAATATCTAACTTTATTGATTTAAAATTCAAAAGCAATGATGGAAAAAAGGTGCCTACTTCATGAGGGAAAATCCCCACTCTGAGGTGTCAAAATTTCATTTTTTTAGTATTTCCTTTGGTCCTTAGTCCACTCTTCATCTTATGTGAGTATTTACTCATTTTTGGGAGGATTTTCTTTATTTCTTCAATTTATCTCCTCCCTAAATTTGGATTAATCTTATTGGTCCATAAGAACCTTAATTTAAAATTTTTAAAAAATCTGGACCCTTAGGATAAGGCCTTTTAAATAGATTATAATTTGTTTCTAATGCACCTCTTGCAATTCTTTTTGAACTTCTGTTTCGGGGGAATTTATTTTAATAAGATGAGATATTTTTCCATCCAAAAATATTTAAAAATTAAATCACCTCTCTCTAGAAGATTTTCTCTCTCTAGGCTAAAACATGTAGAAACAAGATCTTTTATATTTCTGAAGAGGGATTTGATTACAGGGGAAGATACTAGACTTCTTGAGAGGCTGGGGAGGAATCTTACATTCTCTCCCACTTGAAAAACGTGAGATGTCCTCATCTCGCAAAAATTGGGGGTAATCCCACAACAGTTTGGCTTCTTTCTCCCAGTGGTATCTTCAAAAGGATAGAACTTCCATTTAACGAGTAATTCTCTCAGAATTCTTTTCGTGAGAACCTTCTCTCAAATATCAAGGATTTCTTCAGGTTGGAGTTCCATCTGCCCTTGGGTTGTTGAAGAAGTTAAGATTTCATCATCAAGCACATGATTTGGGCTTGGTACATACTTTTTAAGAAGGATGACATGAAATACATTATGTACTTTGAGATAAGAAGCTCGTAGGCTAAGTCACCTACTTTTCTTTGTAATCAGATATCACCCACAATATCTGGGGGATAACTTCTTGTACTTCCCAAAGAGATAGAGAACTTCTTTTGGGGCGTACTCGAATGAAGACCATATCTGCTTCTTCGAATTTTCTGTCTGTCCTCTTCTTATCTACATACTGTTTCTGTCTATCTTGGGCAGCTTTTATATCTTTGCAAATTAACTCCATCTACTGCTCCATGTCATCAAGCATCTGTTTGGATATCTCGACCCTAATCAATGGGTCGGACCAAGTTAATGGAGTTAAGCAATCTTGTCCATACAGAGCTTTGAAAAGGCTCATCCCAATACATCGGTGATAAGAAGCATTGTAGGCGAACTCGACTAGGTGCAGATAACTTAGTCACTTCTTGGGTTCCCTGCCACCACAGCATGACCAAAGTATATCTTCAATTACTTGGTTTACCCTTTCTGTTTGACCGTCAATCTCAGGGTGGTAAGCTATGCTGAGATCCAAGAAAGTTCCTACTGCTTCGAAAAATGCAGTCCACAATCTTGACATGAATTTGGGGTCTCGATCACTTTCTATTCTTCTGGGTAGGCCATGCAATCTGAAGATTTCCTTGAGGAACACTCTGGCCACATCCACTGTAGTGTAGGTTTCTTTTACTGGAATCAGATGGGCAACTTTGGTTAGTCTATCAACTACCACGAAGATGGAGTTGTAACCTAATTGCATTGAAGGTAATCCAGTAATAAAATCCATAGTGATACATTCCCACTTTTTCTGGGGGATGTCTAATGGATGTAACTTCCCAGGCATTTTTACTCTCTCGGCCTTAACTTTTTGACAGGTCAGACATTAACGTACATGATTAAGCACATCCTTTTTTAGACCAGGCCAAAAGAAGCTTTTCTTTACAGACATGTAGGTTTTGATGAAACCTGGATGTCCTGCAAACAATAAGGCTATCATGGGCTTCATTCAGAATTTGACCCTTAGTTCCCTCATCATTGGGGAATGCATAGCCTGCGATTATAATACATAATTCCATCATCTAGGCTATACCCTTGAACTTGAGAATTTGACCCTTAGTTCCCTCATCATTGGGAATGCATAGCCTGCGATTATAATACATAATTCCATCATCTAGGCTATACCCTTGAACTTGAGTTCAACTCCTGTGGAGTTTTGCTTTCCTGCATAAGTAGGGTAGTAATAGGGCCAAAGAATCTATCCTGCATGATCTTCTCTCTTGCTTCAATAATCAAAGGATTTGACACTACAGTAATTGCAAGCAAGGAGGTTTTTTTGCTGAGGGCATCTGCTACCACATTTTCTTTGCCTGGGCGGTATCTGTTTTCAAAATCAAATTCCTGCAGGGTCTACATCCACCTTCTTTGGCGCATGTTGCGATCCTTCTGAGTGAAGATCCACTTTAAGCTAGGATGATCTGTCATCAAAGTGAATCTTTGACCTAGTAGGTAACGTCTCCACAATTTCAAGGCATATACTACTGGAAGTAGTTCCAGGTCGTGGACAGCATAATTCCTCTCATGCATTCTAAGTTTTTGGGATTCATAGGCCACTACATGACCTTCCTGCATGAGTGCACCTCCCAGGGCAAAACCAGTGGCATCAGTTACTACCTCAAAGGGTAGAGAGAAATCTGGCAACTTCAAAACAGGATTGGTTACCAAGGCGGTCTTCAGCTTATCAAAAGCACTCTGGCACCTGGCAGACCATTGAAACGGGGTATTCTTCTTAAGAAGATTAGTCAGGGGGGAGGCTATGAGAGCATACTTTGGTATAAAAATTCTATACCAACCAGTCAATCCCAAGAATCCCTTGACTTCTTTCACTGTTTTTGGTTCAGGCCAATCTATGACTACTTGGACTTTTGCAGAATCTAGAGAAATTCCATCTTTGGATACTAGAAAGCCCAAGTATTCAACATGGTCGGTAGAGAAAGTGCATTTTCTCTTTTTTGCAAAGAGTTGGTGCTTCCTTAGAATCTCAAGAACCTTTCTGACATAAGCTTCATGGTCAGTTGCATTCTTTGAGTAAATTAGAATATCATCAAAGAAAACAAGAACAAAATCATCCAAGTATTCTCTGAGAATGTCCTGCATTAGGCAATTGAATGTAGCTGGGGCATTTGTCAATCCAAATGGCATGGCAGTGAATTTATAATGCCCATACCGAGTATTGATGGCTGTCTCTTCAGGATATCTTGCTCATTAATCCTGATTTGATAATACCCTGATTATTTGAGATCTATCTTTGTGAAGATCTGGGCTCCACTTAGCCTGTCCAGAAGCTCATCAATTCTGGGGATAGGATACTTATTTTTGACTGTCAGCTGATTGAGACCTCTGTAGTCCACACAGAGTCTTAGCGTTCCATCTTTCTTTTTCTGAAAGAGAACTCGCGCACCCCAAGGTGAAACACTGGGTCTTACAAACCCTTGTTCTAACAGCTGTCTAAGCTGTTCCTTAAGTTTAATGGCTTCAAGAGCTGGCATTTTGTACGTGCGCAAGGCCACTGGGGCTGAGCTCCGGGAGTCAATTCTATCACATGATCTACTTCCCAAATTGGAGGCATCTCTGTTAATTCTGCTGGGAATAAATCATCATAATCACTTAACCATTCAGGTTCTTTAGCTTTTCACTTTGTGTCTACTGGATTCATTTTGACAACATAAATGAGTTGCTTCTTTCTAAGTCCTTTTAGTAACTTGGAAGCTTTTACTAATTGCAGACTTGGGGATCCTGAAATTCTGGTTCCTTGAACTTTATTTCCGTGAAGGTTATGGAAGGAAATGGTTCCATTATGACAGTGAATGTCAGCTTGATTTTTGTGGA
Source organism: Cibotium barometz (assembly GCF_041138505.1). Lineage (NCBI taxonomy): Eukaryota > Viridiplantae > Streptophyta > Polypodiopsida > Cyatheales > Cibotiaceae > Cibotium > Cibotium barometz. Next base: position 1,241,517 of record NC_141085.1, read on the forward strand.
GCCAATCCATTCCAAGGATCCCGTCGAAAACTCCCAAAGGTATAACTCTGAACTGAGAATCAGTTAAATTCCCATCTAGATTGAATTGAATACGATCTATCTCAAGGTGAGTGAAAAGAATCTTCCCACTGGCCAATTTAACTTGCATAAGTTACCCTGATTTCTATTCTAAGGCTAGCTTACGCAAGCATCCTGGGGAAATGAAAGAATGAGTATTGCCTGAATCAATCAAAAGCTTAAAAGGCTTACTCTAATACTCAGCTGGAGTATGGATGTCTGAGAATTGGCAATTTGGCCCTTGGTTTTCAATTGCAGCATAAATCTGTCCTCTTTCTTCTTCCACTACCTCTGCTATTGTGACTACTCTGGCCTGCTGAATACGATCTGTCTCAAGGTGAGTGAAAAAAATCTTCCCACTGGCCAATTTAACTTGCATAGGTTACCCTAATTTCTATTCTAAGACTAGCTTACGCAATCATCTTGGGAAAATGAAAGAATGAGTACTGCCTGAATCAATCAAAAGCTTAAAAGGCTTACCCTGATACTCAGCTGGAGTATGGATGACTGAGAATTGGCAATTTGGCCCTTGGTTTTCAATTGCAACATAAATCTTTCCTCTTTCCTCTTCCACTACCTCTGCTATTGTGACTACTCTGGCTGCTGCTGCTGCAGTCTGAGGCGGATTTCTTTCTCTTTGGTTGCCCCAGTTCTGGGAAGGAGTTCTGAGGCTACTCTAGATAGAGGCAGATGGCTGAGCTGGAGTTCTCCTGGGATTGCCCTAATTTTGACGAGATGGACCCTAATTTGACTAATAGGAAGGGGCTGGTCTCTGCATTCTCGGTCCTTGACTTCCTTGTCCCCTTGACATGGCAGGAGCCGGGCAGTCTTTCAACTGGTGACCAAAACCCTGACATCCAAAACACCGGTTCTCACTTGTGAGCTCATCCCTTTGAATCCTTGAAAGAGGTGGGGCTCTTGAGAAAGTATTCTGTAAGGGTCTTCCTTCATTTCTGAATCTCCCAATATCTTGATTCTGATTTGGGCCTTGCTGCCTCTTTGGGGGAGGAAAGTTTGAAGTAATTCCCGGGGTTTGGAATCTTTTAAAGTTAGAGGGTGCCAGGATTTGGCGGGACCTTAACAACAAAGGCTTTGGCAAAGTCCTTTGCCATTCTTACAGCTTCGGCCATTGAGACAGGTTTGGCATTCTTTACTAAGGTGTCCAATGGCTCGTTCATTCCTCGAATGAACCTGGCCATCAGCTACTCTTCATCCAATTGTGGGGAATATTTGAGGAGAAGGGAAAAGGCCTGATGGTACTTTTCAATTGTCCGGCTATCCTGCTTCAGTTCCAAGAACTCATTCATTTTAGTTTCAAGGAAGCCCGGAGGACAAAACCTCTTTCTGAGGCAAGCTTTAAGATCGGTCCAGGTCTGGGTATTCAGGTTGAGACGGTTAGTCTCGCAGTGATTCCTCCAAGCGACCCTATCCATTTCCACAATTTTTAACCTGGCGAGAGCCATCTTGCTTCTCTCATTGTAGCCAGTTACATCAAAGTATTCTTCCATAGCCTCAATCCACTTTTCCACTACTTCACCTAACTGCTCCCCTTCATCCTTGAAGGGACTAGGGTGGGATCTCTGCAGCGCTTTACGAACATCTAGATCTAACTCTTCCTCATCCGATTAAAGGATCCGGTTGCCTTGCACGGGCCGCGCGCCTCATGATTCTGACAAAATGAGATTTTCGTCAACTTAACTTTTGACAACAGATTTATGATTATTTGATTTTTGAGATTTAGCTTTAAACAGATAATTATTTCATCATACTTCTTGAACAAGATTAACCATATTCACAATCATGAAAGCAATTTGGATTTTTTTTTTTTGCAAAACCTCATTTATTATCAAAAGTTTTCGATATATACATAGAGCATCACGGCTCCCAAAATCACTGCCTCAATCGCGTACGCATAAAGAAGAGAAACTGCAAAGGAGACATGTCATGGTACACACGATTTATTACAGAAAGAGGTGCTGTAATTCTACTTCTAGGAATAAAGTGGCTAAGAAGCCTAAAAACTCGGCATGAAATTATGAAGTTCCTAGGTAAATGATTAAAGAGTTGTACATGCTGAACAAACCCTAGCCTTATCAGAATCATGGCTAAGGAAATATTTTGCCTGAGCCTCTGATGCTGATTGGTACTAATATTAATACATCGTCCTCCAAAGAACCACATATACCAGCGTCGCTCTACAGGATCAAGAAAGTAAAGACTCTCAAAATGACGTGCTAGTCTTACTCTGCTTACTCGGGTCGTAGCAGAGTTGATGAGGTGCTCGAATGCAAAGGCTATCATATCCTGAGTCTGGGAGAGTTCAGGAATGCCAGATAGATTCGGGGTATCCATCTATAAATTTCCAATTCAATTTACAAGTTTTCAATTTTTGACATAATATTAACAAGCGAAAACATTATTTCCCAGATTTACTTTAAAATTTTAAGCAATTTCTGTTGCTGTTACGTAAATTTACAACAGCACTCTGATATACCAACTGTCAGATCCCACTGCCCCCTCCACACACCGGATTCCTGGTAGCTGGTGTGAGGCAGCTCAAGAACACAAGAAGGCCACTATAGCTCGCCGACTCACCACCTTCAGAACACTCACAAGCACAAGGGGCACCACCAGCTTCTCTAGCTGGAAAGATAAATCTCTCTCTCTCTCTCTCTCTCTCTCTACCACCAGAGATACCCAAAGAAAGGCAGTTTTAACAGCTCACATATCTCATTATAAAAGCCTTTTATCTGTCAGCAAGGCTAAGCCACTCACATCTCATCAACCCAAACCCTATTATCCATTTACAAGGGGTTACATCACACATATTTTTTTACCAAAAGAAGCTTCAACCACTCATCCTCGCATTCTCCTTTAATCATACACTCACAGTAAACAACTCACACACACACTGTCCACAGCTTGCTCTTGGTCTCACACCAGCAGTTCGACCCAATACTCTCTTCTTCTCTCTACATTACCTTCGCTCCAGGGCTCTCCAGTCAGCTCTTCTTGCCGAATCCTCAGAGAGCGGCCATCACTTAGCTTTTTTTCCCCGGGTGACTCCTCTCACCAGCGACCACCCAACCTTGTCTTTTTTTAGACCCACCAGCCAGGCTTGCTTTCACGACTTCACCCTACACTTCCACTATAGCTGACGACCGGCGCTTCATACACATAAGTCGGCTGTGTCTCTTCCCTTGACGCCGCCTCTCCTTGCTTCTGGTGACTGCAGAATCCCAGCAACATCACCTACCCGTTTTTTATCTCCACGAGGCAGCCATTTTTTTTTCCAAGCAGCGCTCCACACTAGCCAGCCTCCCTAGGCGGCGCCTCCACGTTTACCAATTCCCTCCTTGCACACGGCAGTTATTCCTCCATGCATCAGAGCGTCCAACAGCCCTTCTTCTAACATTAAGGCCATACCTGTATCCACAGCCAATCCACCACACTGTAGCGCATGCCCGAGGCCGTCTGCAGCTAGCCCAACAGCCACCGCATCAACTAGGCTCTCTCTTGCCAGCCTCATAACACACCAGTCGGCTACCTCCTCTTGTGTCTCCGCAGCGCTAGAAGGAGAGCGTCTGTGCAATCACCCGCCAGGCCTCCACACTCCACGTACGTCTGCTCTCACACGGCTCACACCAGCTACGTAGCCACACTCTGCGCCCCATCGCCTTCCTTTGGCTTTGTCTTGCAGCTGCACCGACTCTGCAGTGCTTGCGACTGTGCCCAAGAGCCCCCCGTTTGTCCTTGCCAGCAGCCACACCAACTCTTCGTCCCACTCTGGCTGACCCTCAAGGCCAAACCCTCCCGCGCCTACCTCTTCGCTACATGCTCACCTTGCTGTGCAGCTACGCCCCAAGAGTCCCCTGTTTGTCCTCTCGGTCGCCAGCAGCTTCACACACGGTTGCTCTCTCACCTCTCTCTCTCTCCAAAATGACGAGGCCCCCCTTCCTGCACTTAGCGATCCTCTGCAGCGCCACACACCGCTTCTGTGCCAGGCTCTTCCTTTTTTTGTTGGTTGGCACCTTCCACACCTCCTTCACGCCGTCGCCTTCCTTTTAGATATCAAGCTGGCGCCTCCTAAAAACTCCCATGTGGCCATTAAAACTATTGGCCATGTGTATGGCATATTTATTATTATTTCTTTTAAAGCTCTAAAATGATGGCCACACGAGCAATAATAAGGCTCCTCCTCTCACACGACGATCCATAATTTTCCAAAACTATATGAGAGCTGCCACCGCAATCATCATCAACATCATCATACCAAACCCGACAATTTCCCAGTCGGTGGCCTGCTTTAGTAACCAACTGCACACCATACAATTGCTACAAACTTCCAGATCCCAGCATTTGCTCCCAAAACAGACACGTGCATATACCAGCTCACAACAAAACCACTCGGCCTGTACACTTGCCAGGGCATTCAGGGCAAAGTTTTATCGCACACCACGCATCCCATATGTACACGGACCAAAAACACCTTTCAGATTTTAGCCTGACAGCTGGCAGCGCGGAAGCAGCTCCCTCATGTGCGGGGAAAGGTTTCCCACTCGGGGTCTCGCCCTCGAATGTCTGGGCACACGAGACTAAGCCGTCATTCCGAAAACCAAAATTGGAAAAATTTTCCATGCCCAGAAAACGGGGACGATTCCACCATTTTTATTTTCTTAACAAATTTTCCTAACGGAGTCATGATACTGAACTAACCTTCATCTAAATAAACCAGATAGAAGGGACACTATTACATATTTAACTTGAAGGGACACTATTACAGATTTAACTTGAAGGGATCAACGCTTTTTTCCTAATTGAATCAGGCACAACCGTTGATCTATTCATTAGAGAAGTCTTCAGGCTTTTATTTAACTACTCGAGTTCTAAACGTATTCCTATTAATCAATTTTATTATTAAAACTCTATTGATTCCAGCCTAACCCCATCCGGCCCATGGGTTAGCCACCACCCAACCACTAGAATTGGTAGAACCAGACAAGTACTCACCCACCCATAATTGAATGCCTTTCTTAACTTTTGCTTTAGAATACAGATACGCACACAATCCTCTTTAAACTTTAACTTATAAAACAATCCATTGGCAAACAATTATTGGTTACAGATGTCATAACTCAAAATTTCTATTCAATCCTTATTTTTCACGAAAAACAGTATCACTCTGGACTCTCCGTTGAGACCAGCTGGTCAGCAACGAGATCCAGTGAAAAGATGCAGGGGAGAAGAGAGCTTGAGCTCTTGCAAGCACACACACTCACAAAACCCTAATAGAGAACACACAAGGTGAGAGGCTGAAATTCTTCTTCTTCTTCACTCAACACTCAACACACCATATACAAAGATAAGAGTACACACATATGAAAAGGTACTCAACACACCATATACAAAGATAAGAGTACACACATATGAAAAGGTACTCAACCAAATACATACTAGGGTTCTCTATAGTGTGAACCCAACTAAATGAGCTGGCGCTATAACTATGCCAGTCTCTAGAATGGCTATCACATAGCCTGTCATCCCACTGGCCGCATATCACCCATGATCTCACCAACCATGCCAGTGGTGTAAGTGTGGGGCCTATCCCCCAGGCGGGTCAGTGTCCACCGCCTCACTAGATGATCTCGATATCTCAACACTCCCCCTCGAGCTCAACTCCATCTCATGTACACCAAGCGAAGCCCTAAATTTGCGGAGCTTCTCTGTACCTAATGCTTTGGTGAAGATGTCATCTACCTGATCCTGACATAAACAAGATCAACATCTCCTGTCACCAAGACCTTCTCTCTGACAAAATGGTAGTGGACCTCTATATGCTTCGTGCGAGCATGAAAAATTGGGTTCCTAGCCAACCGTATACTACTAATGTTGTCACAGAAAATGACAACTTGTCTATCCACTAATAGACCCAAGTCTGCAAAGTAGCTTTCTCAACCAAGCTACCTCACATGGGTCTGAATGACAAAATCACAAAAAACTCAAAGACAAAGTTGTAGTACTCTAAAAATACTACAACTCTCTCATACAAAGTTTTTCCAAATTCCTTTTGGAACACGTTCAAAAACGGGCTCCAAACATGAAAAATCTTCCCAAAAAAAAATTTCGTCTTCAGGCAGTGATGGAAAATAGGTTTTAAGACCTCCTCTTCCATCTAGGATGCTACCATCATGCACTTTTTCCATAAAAATATTTCTAAGAGTTCGTTTACGTGCGTGTAGCGTTTAACCTAATTTGGGCAAACGGACACTTGTTTGATCCAATGAAGGGTACACTAGGCCTCCTGAGGCTATAACAGGCTGTCATAAATCCTAAAAAACAAAAGAACAGAGTGTGCTTGCTCATTAAGGAGCAACTGGCAGCGTTGGACATGGCAACGATAGAGGGACTACATGAGCCGACACCCTCATTGAACCCAATGGTTGACATCTTTGAGCCATTGAGATCAATGCCCCAAATGCACCTCCCAATACCATTGGCCATGCCAACAACAAGCGTGTCATCGGGTTTTACACCCCCTATCACTTCAATCCCACTAGGCTTTGGTCCTTTACCCGACATTCCCACAAATCCTATAGGTACCAACCCTTTGCAACCCCTAGATGCCCACACCTTGGATATATTGACTAATCTAGGAAGGGGGGTTGCCTAAGGACTAAGTGAGTTTCCCCCTACCCACACAAGAGCACTCACACACGGCCTTAGTGACTCATTCAAAAACAGGGTCGTACGGATTTTAAAAATAATGGGCAAATATGATGGAACAATTGATCCTGATCAATTCATTCAAATGTTTGAATAGAGATGTGAATCCTTTAGAAATCAAAACTTCCCCACCAAGGTAAATGCGTTGAACCTATGCCTAGTGGGAAAGGCTAGTCGATGGTTCATCACATTGATGCTGGTAATCAAGAAAAACTTCAGGACGACCTTTAAAAAAGCCTTTATCCACGGCTTTTCAAGACAAGGTCGTTAGTGGAGTGCAACAACAGAACTCTATTCAATTGAGTGAAAACAGAAAGAAACCATTTAGGATTTTATCCTTTGGATAAAACTCTTAGACTCACGATGTGAGTCATGGAAAAAATTAAACAATTCTCAATTGAAGACATGTTCATGATGGGTTGTTTAAAGAATAACAGCTTATACAACTTGATTCCTATACCCAATCCGGAAACATTTGATCAATGTTATAAAGAAGCAATATATTTAGATGATAACATGATGGAAGATGATCATGATACGAGATGTTCCTCATCTAAACTAAGTGACGCAATGGCTAAAGAAAATTTGATCTCGAAATTGTCATTCCTTGAATTCTATGCAGCCTTACTTAAAAACTTACAACTGACATCTCTAGGAGAGGATAAGCTCCTCCAAAACCAAACATCCTTAATGGCTCTCCAAGTGATGAGTGAAATGCCTTGTGTCCAGTGCAATCACTATGACCATCACAATCCCTATTGTGTGTATAAAGTGCCTATTTTTTTCTACTACATATATTGCAAAACCTTTTTTCATCATCACGACACATCTCAATGTCCCAATTCATCTATAATCAACTCAAAACCTCCATCTCTCGTGTACCAAACAGAAACAATCCAAAGGGTAGAAACTGCTCAGGAAGCAGCTAAGCAAACACTTCAGTGTTTCTATTGTTCTGGACCGCACAAGGTGGTAGATTGCATAGTTTGGAATACTTCCATGCCCAAAGTCTCACTAACACCTTGCAACCCCTATGTGAACGATGTGGCATCGATCACATATTCCAAGATTTCCCAAGGCAAGTTGCTTCATTGCAACCTGTCTCACAAAATATAACTCTTAACATCTTAAGTGTACAAAACGGGCAATTTCCCACGGTACCCTTGAATGTGCTTACACACTTACAAGATAAGGCACAAGATATAGTAAAAAAGAATACAAAAGGAAACAATTTGAAATGGGTAGAGGAACATGCTTTAAAGCAGAAACCAAAAGAAAAATAAAAACCTTCTAAACCCAAGAAAAACAAGGGGCAACAAACTGTTGACACCAAGGTTAAATTAAAGAACAGGGAAAAGGTGCCTGTTGAGGACATAAACCCAAACGAGCCAAAAAGTACACATGATGCGAAAGCATCCACCTCATAGGCTACCACTCAAACCACAAAACCCATGGGTAAGACAAAGAACAAAGAAGCAAAAAAGAAAGTCCATTCTCATCGCATGGGCAAACATAATGAAATCCTGAGACGATCCAAAGAAAGTCAGAAGAGGAAACAAGTTCTAGTACATCGCTAAGTGAGGATGAAACAAGTTATGATTCGTCACTCAGTGCATTAAATAGACCAATCAAATAGACCACCCCAAATTGAAAATCATGATCACATGACATATGTGGAACTAAAAAAAGCAAGCTCAGGGGAGCATGCTTAGCATTGTTGAGTGTCATACAGTATCACCAGTTGTGATTAAACCTCATAATGCCAATCCTAAAAAAGCAACCAAAATACAAAACTCGGAGGAACAGTGCTTCCCCTTTCAAGAGGAATACATACTCTGTACTGAAAAGTTATTAGAGATAGATTCCATGAATTATACGGTTGAAAAAGCACGTGAGGAATTTGATAATTCCCTTACAAAATTAAAGCAATCTCTCAAATCCTCATTTGGAGGAGTGCTCTTCTCTCATGGTGGTGGTGGTGAAGCCAACATAGCGTCAATACTTGCACCTTTAAAGGCTAAACATGAGTTATACCAAGACATCAAGAGCTACATAGAACATGATTGTAAGGATTCATAAGTCTCCAGACCTCAATTAGAATTGTTAGAGGACCAAGTGTGCCATTGTACACATTGGATACTCTTGAAAAAGCTGAGAGCCAAAAAGAGGATGAAAGTGAATGGGAATATAAAATAGAAACTGGATCTAAAGCTGAAAGAAAAAATGAATCATCCATGGTTCAACTTGAAGATTCTATCATGGTATAGTTGGATTTTCCTACAGGCAATGATATGTTAAGCACAAATGCGCATTGATTAGCTCTCGAGCTAGTCATAACATTATGACAATAAAGACTTGTGTGTCATTGGGACAACCTAGAATCATACCTAAAGACAATGGTCTTGCAAGAGGAGCCAATGGAAAAACATTGAAGTTCCAGTTTACTTTAGCTATGCTACTTAAACAATCGATGGAGATGTGGAATTTAGATTCCATGTTACCCCAGATCCCCTTGAGTATGATATTGTCCTTGGTGGACCTTGGATACATGACTTGTTGTATTCAATTAATAAATCCATGCAAACAATCACCTTGAACACTCCTACAAGCATTGTGCAATTGCTCTTTTACGGGAGAGGAAGAGACCTTGGAGGAGTTGGAACTTCCAACATATCTTACTGAGAATATCCCAAGAATTATGGTTGGATTGTAACTTTCCAATAAAATCACCACAATTCAAGCACAGATTTATCCACAAAGAGAACATAATCTCATGACCCTCTAGTTATGGGATTTGTTAGGTCAACCAACATTCTCATCTTGAAAGAATTCCATTTACACAAGATTTGAACATGCCATGTTTGGGGTAATTTGAACATATAATATATATTGAAATTAACCTCCTTACTTGCAAGTTTTTTATGGTTGAGTATGAGTTGGAAGCAGATTTGATCTTGGGGCATAAATGGACTATTTCTGCCCAAGCACCTTTGTGCTTTGCTAGTGATAGGGTCATCATGATGGTCAATGACACAAAGTTGACAATACCATACTGCCAGGAAGAGGATCCAACCTTAATGGATTTCTATGATGCTGAACGCAAAAAGTTACAAGCCTCTTCCATAGAAGCCCCTCTACACAATGAACTACCAGCTGCATCAATGACTGACTCTAACAAAGAATCTACCCCCTAAGCTCCATCCTCACCAACAAAGTCCAATGCCACAACCTCGCAATCCACCTCTATTCCTGAAGAAGTTCCCCAAGCGCAACCATCTAACAAGGAACTCAAGGGAAAAGCCCCAGAACCAACACCTTTTCATCGATCAACCTCACCAAAGGAGATAATTGCATGCTCACAAGCCTCATCATCAACAACCACTCTACACGAGACTCTAGCCTCATCATCAACAATGCCCATGAGTCTCAAACCCATAACCCCAGCACCAACCAATGTGAAGAAGGGTCCCAAACCTTCCACTTCAATTAAAAAGAAAAATCCACCAAGACAACCAAAATCAAGGTATCTTAATGGTTTCAAAATGTGGGTGGAGAAGAAGCTACTTGTATCCCAAGGCTACTACAAAGGAAACAATCCAATTTGGGTGCCTTGGTCATCAAAATGTCTTCCTCAATGCAACACTCAGAGGCTAAGGAAAATAAAAAGTACTCCATAACACCGTCCACAAAAGCCTATGTGAGTTCCTCAAAGAACTCTGACAAATCAACAAGTGTGGGTACCAAAAAGATTACTGTAAGCACAAGGGTACTACCAAGGTAATACTAAAGCTTGGATTCCCAAGTGCATCAAAAAGTACCCTAAGCCTACAAAAAGAAAGAAACATCAACACCAAAGCATCAGCCACTAGTTTATAATGTTCATCATAGATGGGTGCATGTGCACGTGCTTTAGGAACAAGGGTATTATGATGATAATACCTTTATATGGTTGCCAAAATTGAATAAAGTGACGAAAGCCTCACCACCGACTTCAACCCCAGCAGTTTCACCTAAAGTTCGACAAGAATGGAAACCCAAGCAACACCAAAAAAGCCACTCAACAAATACACAAGAACTTGTGTGTTCATTCAAACCAAATGGCAACCAACAACGAGAAGCTATACGTACCGCCTTGACAACACTTGTGCCAAAAATTTAAGATTCCATTCCCACGTCTGTAATGGAGACTTATAAGTGCATCAAAGACAAACTCACAATTATCTTTTCACCCCTCTGGATGTGAAGCATAAGTGTAGAAGCTACGCGGCAGACATAAGCACCTATTCTCTAAAATAGGGAATAGACACAAGAACCGTTGATTGCAAGATGGTAGCCAAAAAAAAAAACAGGAAGTCACACATATGGCCTACCTAAAAAAGGTAGAATATCAAAAGCAACTCCCAACGATCTTCAATAGCCGATACAATTTTGTTAAGCTTATAGCTTACTATTCTTTTGGCTAAGTTAATGTAGGAGCTGCTCCATAAGTACATATCCATACTCATGCACTGGAGGACATTTGCACCAAAGCCTCACCATCGACAACTTCCAGGTACATCTTTGGATGGGGGGCCATGGTGGGCAAAAGCTTGGTCAATGGTACAGCCCATTGCTTGGAACTTTCCTTCAAATTGCAAATCTCTCCAAACACAAGTCTTCACAATGCATGGGTCTCAAATACTTAGTGAAGAAATCTTAGCCTCGCAAGTCGACGTAATTCTTTCATGCCTCACCAACAAGTGGCCACATTAACAAGCAGCAGCTCCATAAGAGTCTATGTGACTCAATTCTTGTCCTTTATGTATATCTACTTTACTAGAGCACTTACATATACATAAAAGAAAAAATAGCACATGGGAAGAAGCATGCAGAAATAGGTCCTACTCAATAACATTTGGCAAGAATCTTGCCTCAAAAAAGGGCCTTCATCAAAGCATATTCAAATGATGAATGTCACTTCAATGTATCAAATGAGGAACTAAGAAACACAATCTCATTCTGATGATTGTATCTATGTTCCTCCGGATCCTTCCTTCTCTTTACCCCAATTATTAACATATCTTAGCTTCCCCACTTAACACAAATTGCATGTAAACTTGCTTATGATCGCCAAAAACAAAGTGAGCCAAAAAAACAAAATATGCTCACTTAAATATAAAAATGCAATCATTCGCACAAAAACCCCACGCCCCCACCCCGTTAGGAATTCCAAAAAATAAACTACTAACCTTTTCATTTACTAACTCGACTTTTTTATTCCTTCTGGAGAAAGGCAACGACCATTGAACGTGACTCAACATCAAAGCCATCTACAAGCTTGTCAATTCTCCCCACAGGTCTTACGCGATCACAAGAATGTGATTGGCATCACGGAGGGGGGGAATGTTAACCCATTCCTAGGGTTAAAAAGAGATGTTACCATTATCTTACATCAAGGTGTCAAGGTAGATACACCAAAAGGTCATATATTCAAGATATGAAGCAGTGGTGTCCAAATCTACAACTTGGATGGGTGCTCGCAATAGTCCGATGGAATACTTAAGGCAATTCCCACTCTAAGAGCGTGTGGTAGCAAGTTAGGATGAAGTCCCAAGTGATGTACTTCATGGATATATTATGAGAGTAGTCATTGTAATAGCATTTGGCCTCTTATGAGCCTAAAGTGCCCGGTCGACCACAGTTTAAGTGAGTGTGAACATTTATGGCCATGTATATAAGTGAATATCTCTCATAATGCAAGGATATTCTCCCATTGTGCAATAGAGTCTTGCTCTTGCTAATACTCTTTCTAATAGCTCTCTTTAATGCATGCTTAGTGAGTGTGTGTGAGTGAAGTGAGGTGAGAGGAGGGATGAGTATACGTAGTGCAATGCGGTGGTGTGACAACACTCATGGAGACGCGGTGGAATTGCTTCTCAAAGAGTTGTAGAGCTTGGAGACCTCAAGGGTTACGAGTTTGGCCATTGGAAATATCCTCATGATAGTTGCGGTTCACCAGGTAATCTCTTGGTGGATGTGTTTTAAGGGGGGTTAGGGTAAGCCATACCAAGGATCCCCCTCATCTTCTTGTCTTTCTTGGTTCTATTACCCTTCTTCAATTCCTATAATAGCTCTTTTGTTTCTTTTAAGACTGCTTATCCTTGTTACAACTCGACAAGAGTATTACTGGATGGTTCCAAGGGTGTACATATCTTTCATGAAGTGTTGCACCCACCCTTTGCATGGATTTTGAGCTTTATCTAGACGTCATTAACAGTGAATTCCAAAAAGTTACAAGAAGCTATTTTTTTTACTATTTTGGGACATAAAATCTCTTTAGATACATTCAAAGGGCACTTAAAACCCTCCAACATAGAGTTTGATTGCCACCATGATGCTTCATCTTGAGGTAATCCCTCCCTAGCCATGTTTGTGTCTCTTTTAATATAGATTTTAAGAAGGAAAGAGAGTGCACTTAGAGACGAATGAGACAATAAGGCTATAAACATAAGAAAAGTGTTAGAATAAAAATATTAGCTCCAAAAATCCTAAAAGAAATAAGAAGACTCTTGAATAGTTCTATTAAGAGATAAGTATCTCCAAAAATAGAAATTTGAATTTAGGTGATAGGAGGTCGTATTTAGAGTACTTTTCATATTTAGAGTCCATGCATACTAAAAATGTGGAAAAGCAGCATGTTTCTAAAGATGGCACGTTTGCGGCTATATACAGATGTTTTTACCTATTCTACCCATGATGGCTACTAGTAGACTAGATACCTTCCAGTTCTTTTGACTAGTTATACGACCATATTCTGAGTTTTTATGAGGGATTTATGGCTGAAACAATTCGCTGGTTCTATCAAGGTCTCTACACAAGAAAACTGTAAGAATGCAGCTAGTTACCACAAGGAGATTCTAGACCTTGAGATGCATATATCCCTTCATTCTTATCTAATCTCTTGGAAAAGAAAGCTAGATTGCTATGACCTTTATGAGGAAGAGACTACTACTCCAAAGCTTTTCTTTTAAAGAAAGAATAATATGCCGTAGCCCTACAAGAGAAGGCTACTTTGCCATAGATCTTCGAAGAGAGAAAATACAGAGTACGAGTAAGAGGAGATAAAGCTTGGGCATAATCGGATGATTGAGAAGGTATTAGAAGACTCTCTAAATACAGAGTACGAGTAAGAGGAGATAAAGCTTGGGCATAATCGGATGATTGAGAAGGTATTAGAAGACTCTCTATTCTCATATATCAAGTTTGGAAGCTCTTATTAACGAGCAAAGATAAATTTTTATAAGGTATATATATATATATATTTTGTTTTTCAATTATATATCATTCTTAGGGGTTGAGGTATGGCCCCGGCTTCTCTATTAATTGTTAATAGTAATCTATTTGATTGATTTACTAGTTCAAGTTTGTATTCTTTTAAACAACAGCTTATGCCTTAATAAAGAATGTCTTATTGCAATCTCAAGTTAAAGTGCTAAAATCTTTGTGAAAAGGATTGTTTTCTTAAGAAGGTAACATGGATTCTAGTCGTATGGTTTAGTTGAGTAAATGGATTGTTATCTTGGTTAAATTAAGGTACAGGTACAACTTCTCTCTGCCTCAACGTTGCCTCGTTCTTGTGCTTGTGTAGTCGCACGGCGGCGGAGACATTAGTAAGGCCTGGACCAGAGTCCTCCCATGGTATTCCTCATACCATTGGGAGAATGAGATTTTTCGTTTGAGGCGAGTAATTGCAATGCTACTAGTTCTTAGGGCCTAAGCTAGTGCAGTGAATTAGCCCACCCTAGTGCGTAGACATCCCTCTGAGGGGCGGGAGGATCGAGCGATGGAGCCTGAGAGGGTGACACATCAGCTTGAGTCCTCGCGAGCGGCCGACGATGAGGTGTATGGTCCCGTAGGGTTTTTCCTAGCATGTAGAGACTGGAAGGATGAATTCTAGATCATCGGTATAAAGGAAAATAATAAGAGAGCCGGTTTGGCTTGTATGGAATTGATTCATGTACAAACCTTTTTTATAAATCTTGTCTTTTGCATTATTGTACTGTGGAAAAAGGCTGTTTTAACGAACCTTGTGAAAAGGGCCTTAATTAAGGAACATATTTATTTATGCCAAACATTGTGGTAGGATTAATTAGAAAACAAATTGATGCATGAGTAGGGTGGAAAGTGGGAGGATGGAATGCCTCGACGGCACCATCCTCCGAATGGGTGGACCTGATTAGTCGGGTAGCTTTCCAGCAGATTAAGTGAGACCCTTGTGGCTAGATAAATAGGATCTCTCGGGTAACTCTATTATAGGAGACTAGGCTAGCTGGCTGTGCCTTACATGGATGAGGAAAAAAGCATTGTCTCTAGGAATCAAGATTAGTACTTGCCCAAATTATGATCAATTACCCTATGGGTAACTTGACTTTTAGAAGACCACGCTCCCCCTGCGGGATCGGACTAGATCTTACCTACAAATCATATCCTTGAATCTTTTACATGGTCAAGGTGTCGATGAGTAGGAAATTTTCTCCAAGCTAAGACTTAGTAGACTATTTTAAGCGTTTCCCCTATTTTGGAAAGGGGGAACCTTACAATTTGCCATTCCAATGAAAGCTCTTCCTTACGGTATCATAGTTTTTGAATAAGCCCAAATGTCTTGCCATGGGATAAGAATACAAGAATGCATCTCATCCATAACCTTTTTCTTGAAAGTCGAATGAGGCGGCACAAGATACACCCTTTCCTTATGGCATAAAAGACCATTATATAACTAGAAATGAGGTAAATCATCACAAGTACCATGCTATATTTTTTGTACCATTTGTGATACCTCTTCATCAATCATATACTCCTCTTGGATATCATCAATCTAGTCCTTGTGCACATCCGTGATGTTCGATAACGAGCTTGCCCATGTTCTAGAAAGTAAACCCACCATCACATTAACCTTCCCCTTTGTATAAGTGATCTCAAAGTCATAGTTTTAAAGGGTAGCCAACCACCTTATTTTCTTAGGTGAGAGATTAGGTTGTAATGATAAGAAGTACTTGAGTACTCTATAATCACTTCTCACAAAGAACTTGCTTCCATAGAGATAGTGATGCCATTCCTAATTACATGCAGGATTGCAATCATATCTTGGTCATAAACATGCAACTTCATCTCTTTGTCATCAAGCTTGTGGCTCTCCAACGTAATTACCCCATGACACGACCCCAATGCCTTTTCTACACAGTGTACAGGTTGGGACCCCAAGGTTCCATAGTTGGCAGCCCCCCAAGCCCAAGCTACTCCAGGCGGCGGACTGCGATGGCTGGATCGACAACAATAGCTTGGTAGTAGGGTTTGGTGTAGTATAAAAGCTTATGCTCGACCTTATGATTATTCTTCATAAGGGAGTGGACCGTGTAGCCGCTGACCTACTTCATAAGGGAGTGGACCATGTGGCCACTGACCTGCTTCATAAGGTGCTCCCCAAGATGTGACAACTGGGTCGGATGAAGGCCATACTCCTCGAGGCATCCCCTCGCTGGGCGCTTCTTGTTGAGGGTGGGGTGCTTATGAATCTCCAGGGAGGAGTCGGAATTTTTGGCCATGGGGTAAGTGATGAGGGATAAGAAGGGAGAGCTCAATAAAAAATTTTGCAAGAGTTTGGGTAGGTTGAAAGCAGAAAGTGAGGAAATGAGAGGGGTGGGCCCATATTTATAGTTTTCAGAAGGACATGGTCGTGGCAAGAGTTGGTACATGCTTGGCATTTCTAGGGAACAGGTGTATGCTTCTAATTGATACGGGCATACGAGTTAAATGGTATGGGCATGCCATTTGGTGGTAGAGGTTGGAATGGGCGTGGCTTCATTTGGTATGGGCGTGTGTTTGGAATGGCTGTGGCAGTTGAGGTTGAGGTTGGAACGAGCGTGGTAGTTCAAGTTGAGGTTGGTACATTCATGGCAATGCTGATGAATGAGAATGGTACAGCTGTGTCATTTTGAGTTAAGGTTGACGGTTGTGGCAACTGTGAGGTTTTGAATGGTACGGTGTATCTGGCAAGGTTGAAGGAGAATGGTACGGGTGTGGCAAAGTTGGTATGGGCGTGGCAACTGTGGCAACTATGAGGTTTTGAATGGTACGGCGTATCTGGCAAGGTTGAAGGAGAATGGTACGGGTGTGGCAAAGTTGGTATTGGCGTGGCAAATAGATTTTTTTTGGGCACCCTACAAATAGGTTTTGTACCTGTGGGGGCTATGTAGCCAGCACCCCATTGTGGGTTTTGTATTGACTCCATGCCCAATTTTCTAAATGGAGGAGACGGTTCCAATTGGGTGATGGCAAGGTTGGTATTTCCTTGGGAAGGTCAGAGGCTTGTAACAAGGGAGTATCAAAGAATGGAGAGATTGAGTTCTGATTTTGGGAGTACTCTGGGTAGCCTGATAGTGACGGGTGGGGGAGTAGCCGACGTTGATGGTATATCATTGGTATGGACCGTGGGCTTTGGTTGGGGGGCAAGGGGTCATCGTGAAGTTTTTCCTTCCCTTTCTTCTGTGTAGTATTCATTGCAGAGGCCACTTTGGGTTGGTAAACTGCAGAAGAGTGACAAGAGTAAGGAGTTGGTCTCTTGGTAATTTGGGAACCCAAATTTGGCGATTTCCCTCATAGTAATGTTGAGCCTATAGGAGAGGTTTTGGGATCCACCACCGGGAAGTTATCATTGGACAAGGATTAAAGTATGAGTGAGGATAGTTTGGCTTTGGGGTGTTTGGGCCGGCATTTGTCTTGTACCACCCTATGGGCTTGGGGTTGTTGAATTGGTTTCTTGCTAGAGAGACGAGGAGCTTGAGTATGGGAAGTCAATCGTCGAGGGATCCACAGAGTGGAAGTACCTTCATAATATACTTGTGTTGTTAGAAGCCTTTTAGGTACTGTAAGATTCCTCCCCAGCCTCTCAAGAAGTCCAGTATAAAAGATCTTGTTTCTACCTGTTTTAGCCTAGACAGAGAAAATCTTCTAGAGAGAGGTGTTTCAATTTTTAAATAATTTTGGATGGAAAAATATCTCATCTTATTAAAATAAATTCCCCCGAAACAGAAGTTCAAAAAGAATTTCATAAGGTGCATTAGAAACAAATTATAATGTGTTCAAAAGGCCTTATCCTAAGGGTCCAGATTTTCTAAAAATTTTCAATTAAGGTTCCTATGGACCAATAAGATTAATCCAAATGTAGGGAGGAGATAAATTGAAGAAATAAAGAAAATCCCCCCAAAAATGAGTAAATGCTCACATAAGATGAAGAGTGGACTAAGAAATTGTATGTGTTGTAGCAACATGCAAGTCCATGACTTCTTCTAAATTTATATCTTTTTTTATACTATCTATTAAGTACATTCTCAAGGCCTCCCATCACCTTGATTGAAGGGGAGAATGGCACCTTTGCTATTCTTTCTTACATTCAAGAAAGGATGGCAGTGGTGCCATTCTCAAGGCCTCCCATCACCTTGATTGAAGGGTGTAATGGCACCACTACCATTCTCCCTTGCATTCAAGGAAGAATGGCAGTGGTACCATTCTCAAGGCCTCCCATCACCTTGATTGAAGGGGGGAATGTCACCACTGTCAGTAGCCTACATATGATTTGCAATTGTTTTTAGTGCTTTAAGGATCATTTTTTGCCTCGATTTTTGGGTCGAGTTTTGAGGCTGTTGGTCGAAGGCCAAAACGATGAATTTTGCCCTTGGATCCTCAAGACCAATTTCAAAGAGCTCGATGCCGGCTTTTCGATGAGCACTAGAGTGCCTTTAATGGATTCATGGTTTAGGAGATATGAGCCTCCAAACAGGGTTGTTTTCCAGAGTCATAAAATAGCAGGGCACAGTTCACCTCGTGAAACGGACTTCATGAAAAGAATTAAATTGGATTTTTTTTTGGGTAGGGGGACTATTTCACGCTGTGAACCTTTAAGGCATGAAACAAACTTCATGGATTTTATCAAATTTGATTTTTTAATTTTAATTTTTTTCATGCCGGGACTGTTTCATGCCAAGAGAAGCTTAAGGGTTTCACGCCATGAACCCTTAAGGGGCGGCATGAAACGGACTTCATGGATTTTATCAAATTTGATTTTTTTTAACACAAGGATCGTTTCACGCCATGAGATGCTTAAGGGTTTCATGCCGTGAATCCTTAAGATGTGAAACGGACCATGGATTTTATCATATATATATATATATATATATATATATATATATATATATATATATATTTTCACGTGAGGCCTTAAGGCGTGAATGGCTTAAGGCATGAAATGTCGAATTTTTAAATTTAAATTTTTTTATTTTGGCTTCTAGAGGGAAATTCAAGTTTCCTTGTTTGGGGGGGATATTTTTTGAATTTTAAATTGGGGAGATATGGGCATTTTCCCAAAAAGACAAGTACGAATAAAAAAAGTCAACCTTTTTATGACACTCCCTTACACCGTTCATTAATGACTCTTAAAGTGAACAATTTGATAACTCATTGGCATCTTCTCATTCAATGCTCATCAGCCTTAATGAGTTATGTAAAAAAGTATTTAAGAATTAATCAAAGATTAATCCTTCCACTAATTCTTTCCCCCTTTTAGACTAATCAAAAGCTCTAGTTAACCACTAATTCACACCATTGAGCACATCATTGGATAGACCATGAAATTGCTAAGCTATGTACACCAATAAATGTGTAAATTAATGCATGATTAAAAATTAATTAAACTCTTAATTTTAGTCTCTTCTCTTTATGCAAAATTAAGCAAAAGAGAGCCAAAGTCTTCCAATTGATGAAGAAATTGATGCAATTAGATGTTTTGATGCATCTATTGAAGATGGTGGCCTTCACCCCTCAAAAATATGCACGGAGGTGGTCAAATGGCCTAATGTGGTAAAATGGCCTAATGTGATAATAGGGGCTTCTTGCTTGTGACACGTGTACTTGGAGGGAATTAATCCCATACACAAAATGTGCACTTGAGTGACACTTGAATATAGAGAACATTGAACCACCCCTGTAGAGATCATCCCTTTCGGGATCTTTTGGTGGCTCTGGAGGCTTCATCCTGTCTAGGGGAGCAGGGTTGGGACCCCGCACCCAACACATGGCTCCTTCTTGGAGTCCAACATGGTATTAGAGTAGAAAAAGACTGTGGACTATGTGTTCTGTTTGGTGGCTGTAAGATTCCTCCCTCTAGCTTTTGAGGTGTAAAGGTGTAAGAACCTCCCCTTCTGTTCTTGAAATTATTCCCCTCTCTGAAATAGAAGAAAGATCTTGTTTTACCCTGTTTTACCCTGTTTTGGCCTAGAGAGAGATAATCCAAAATTGAGATATCTTTGGATATAAAAATCCTCCTAGTGTCTAAAATGGATTCCCCTGAAACAAAAGTTCAAAATGAACTTTCCAATGTGCATTTGGAATTAATTGAAAATGTGTATAAAGGACCCTAGCCTAAGAGTCTACATTTTCAAAAAAAATTGGATTATGGTCCAATTAAGGTTCCAATGCCAATTGGATTAATCTAAGTGTTGGGACGAGATAAATCCAAAAGCATAAAAGAAAATACCCAAAAATGAGTAAATTCTCACATAAGATGAAGAGTTGGCTGAGTACAAGGTTTATTAGTTAAAAATTATGAGATATTACTAAAAAAATGAGAGAGTTTGGAATAATGATGCATTTTTGACACCTTGGTAAGGAGAGGGGGACTCTTGACGTAGGCACCTATTTCACACATGTGGAAGGGTTTTTAATTCAAAAAATTGTGATATTTTTATCTCTCCTCTCTCTTGGATCAAACCAAATCAAAAAGTGAGCCAAACTAGTCCAAACCTTGTCCAAATTGAATCAAACTGAACCTGAAAAATTCTAGAATCCAGTTGAACTTGGTTAGTGGCCTTCCTCGCCTATAAATAGACCCTTAGTCTTTTGTTAAAAAAAATTTTGTGAGCTATACCATGCCAATATTACATTAAAATAATCATATTTTCTATTATCCCTTAAAAATCCTCTACTTTTGGAGAGCTTGGAACTTCTCTCTCTCTTCAACAACTCTTGGAGCTTTCTTCTCAACTTGCTAAACCAATTGATTGTTTGGGGGCTTCACTTCTAGAAAAAGAAGCAAGCCAAACCTTGAGGTAAGAAGAAATTTTATGGTTTTTGTTAATATTCTCAAATGATTTCTCTTCTCAACCCCTTTGAAGCTTGAGAAGTTTCTAGTTGGTTGTTTTTAATTCAAATCAAGCTTCCCCTAAGAATTCTAATGAGTTCTCTTCTCAACCCCTCTCAAGCTTGAGAAGTTTCTAATTGGTTGTTTTAAATTCAAATCAAGCTTTCTCTAAGAATTCTAATGATTAATCAAGAAAAAGTTTATCTTTATGCTTAATTAGAATGCTTCTTAAGTATATCTCTCTCTCCAAAAAGAATAGTCATTCCTATGGTTAATTCTTTAGCAAAAGAATGCTTCTCATTGATAAATTCTTATTTCAAAACCAACCTCTAAGCTTGTTAAGCTAGAGGAAAAGAAAATGGTATTTTTATGCTTTTATGTTAACAAAATAATGGTAAATTCTTTTAGATTATTATAAGTAGTTAAAAAACTACGTTAATTGATTCTAAATGTGAAAGAGATAATCCTATCATTCTGGGAAAAGAGAAATAATAGAAATAACATAATCTAGTAGAAATAATCATAATTAAGTTTATGATTATAGCTAAATTTATGATTTAATTTTATAATTTAGATTTAAGTTTAAGAATAGATCTTCTATCATAATTATATTATAATGTCTTATTTTTAGAAAAATTGAAAATTTATCAGTAATAGCAGCGAAGCTTTGACAAATTTTTTAGAAAATAATATATATTTTATTTTTATGCATAATGTTAAAAGAGGACTTCCTACCATATTCTAGGTTTGGACATCCTATGCAAAAAGAATGATTTTCATCATATTCATGAGAAATAATTTTATAATTATGCATAATTAATTGATTTTGATAAAATTATTTTATATAAAAAGAGAAATTCACATGATAATTGAGATCCAAGTAATTAAATGGTAAAAGAGGAATTTTTGATAAATTTTGTTTTATGCAAAAAGAGGAATTCCCATTATAATTGAGATCCAAGTAATTAAATGGTAAAAGAGGAATTTTTGATAAATTTGTTTTATGCAAAAAGAGGAATTCCCATGATAATTAAGATCCAAGTAATTAAATGGTAAAAGAGAAATTTTTGATAAATTTGTTTTATGCAAAAAGAGGAATTCCCATGATAATCGAGATCCAAATAATTAAATGGTGAAAGATGAATTTTTTATAAAAAAAATTATGCAAAAAGAGGAATTCCCATGATAATTGAGATCCAAGTAATTAAATGTTAAAAGAGGATTTTTGGCATAATTCAAATTATGAGTATTTATCAAAAGTGGAATTTTGAGCACTATTAATTTTATAGGAAAATATGGGTAGAATTGATTTTTGTAAATCCCAGGAATCTTTTACTCAAAAGAAGAATATTGAATATATTTCACTTGAGAAATTTGAGAAAGAATATTAAAATATCCATTAAGAAAAACTACCTTTATCTAGGCCAAGCAATTGGCAGAAATTTAGAAAAGTCCCATTGGTATCGAAAGTAAAAAATGTTACTAATTGTGAATAGATGTGAATGCGATGTGATAAGATGTGAATGCGATGTGATAAGATGTGAGTGGATGGGATGGGATGTGAGGAGATGTAAATGGATGTGCATGTGAATGAAGAGATGAGAATGAGATGTGATGATATGTGGAAGGATGTAATGTGATGTAAATGAATGTGGATGTGGATGTGATAAGATGTGATGTGATGTAAATGGATGTGAATGTGGATGTGATGAGATGTGATGTGATGTAAATGGATGTGTATGTGGATGTGATAAGATGTGATGTGATGTAAATGGATATGGATGAGAATGTGATGAGATGTCGATGGGATGTGATGTGATGTAAATGGATGTGAATGTGAATGTGATGAGATGTGATGTGATGTAAATGGATGTGGATGTGAATGTGATGAGATGTGGATGGGATGTGATGTGATGTAAATGGATGTGGATGTGCATGTGGATGTGGATGTGATGAGATGTGGATGGGATGTGATGTGATGTAAATGGATGTGCATGTGGATGTGATGAGATGTGGATGCGATGTGATGTGATGTAAATGGATGTGGATGTGAACGTGATGAGATGTGGATGAGATGTGATGTGATGTGAATGGATGTGGATGTGAACGTGATGAGATGTGGATGAGATGTGATGTGATGTGAATGGATGTGGATGTGAATGTGATGAGATGTGGATGAGATGTGATGTGATGTGAATGGATGTGGATGTGGATGAGATGTGATGTGATGTGAATGGATGAGATGTGGATGAGATGTGATGTGATGTGATGAGATATGGATGAGATGTGATAGATGTGGATGTGAATGTGATGAGATTTGAAAGGATGTGATGTGATGTAAATGGATGAGAATGAGATGTGATGTGATGTGATAGACATGCATGTGAATGAATGGATGGATGTGGATAGATGTGAATATGAATGAATGGATGGATGTGGATGAATGTGATGAGATGTGAATGGATGTGATGAGATATGGATAGATATGGATGTGATGTAATGTGGATGGAATGAATGTGATGTGATATGGATGGAATGAATGTGATGTGATAAGGATAGATGAGGATGGAATGTATGTGATGTGATGTGGATGCAATAAATGTGATGGATGTGGATGGGTGTGATGAGATGTGAATGGGTGTGATAAGATATGAATGGATGTGATGAGATGTGAGTGGATGTGATGAGATGTGAATGGATGTGAATGTGATGTGATGATATCTAAATGGATGTGATGTGATGTGAGTGGATGTGATGAGATGTGAATGGATGTGAATGTGATGTGATGATATCTAAATGGATGTGATGTGATGTGAATATGATATGATGAGATGTAAATGGATGTGAATGTGATATGATGAGACGTGAATGGATGAGATATGATGTGAATGGATGTGATGAGATGTGATGTGAATCGGGGTAGGTGTGAATGGATGAGATGTGATGTGAATGGATGTGATGTGGATATGGGTAGATGTGAATGGATGAGATGTGATGAGGATAGATGTGGATATATGTGATGAGATGTGATATGAATCGAGGTAGGTGTGAATGGATGTGATGTGGATATGGGTGTGAATGGATGAGATGTGATGTGGATAGATATGATGAGATGTAATATGATGTGATTGGATGAGAATGGATGAAGACGATGGAAATACATATGACTAGATGTGGAATAAGAAATGTAAATTGATGTAGAAGAATGTGGAATAATGAGAAATGGTGTGGAACAATGTGGAAAGATGAGAGTTCGTTAGGAACTGTATTTATGAAACCCGTTTTTAAATGACTATTTTATGTCAAGAATGTTGGGGAAGCATTTTGACCATCTTGTGAATGAGGTCGTGGAGACCTAAGTGATAAAGTTGCAACAATTGACGGAGAGTCAACGGAGGATGTCTCGCGTAGCACGGTCAGTCGAGGTCTTGACTAGCCTCAGTTCGATTTAAATGGTGAGCCTCTGGTACAGTGGATGAGGGACCAAGGAAGTGGCCTATGAGTGAAGCGCTAGGTGACCTGCGACGAAGGAGCCTAGAGGGTGTTGACCATATGGTGATCTGGGTCGCCCCGACGATACCCAGGCGTGCGTTGAGGAAGAAAATGGAACAAGGAGTTAGAGTTGTTTTCTGAACTTGGGCATGTATCTGGTTGATTGTCCTTGCTATTCATCAATGAGTCCATGGCTCTTTTATATGGATTTGTTGGTTAATCTTGCTGATCTTCAACAGAGAGTCCATCTGGATTTTCATAAGTGAATATATTTCCGGGTACTATGAGCTAGGAATCGGATGGCCCCATCCCGCAAACGTCAGAATGTTGCCTCGAGAGGAGCACGCAACAACGAGATTAGGGAAGACGCTCCCGATGTGGCTCCAACCCTCGCTCTTCAAGCTCCTCAAGGAAATGGTGGCCAGGTTAGCTTGGTTATATTTTAAAGAAGAGTTTTTTTAATATTAGTGCTAATAAATATGTATCTTTTCCTTTTTGAAATAATGACATAAAATTGTATGAAGTTACGAATTGTGTGATGCTGTATTCAATAAATTGCATTGAAATTGTTATCTTGAAAGAGTGCAAGTTTTTCCTGGCTTCAACACTAACTCCGTTCCGTACTTGTGTAGCCGCGCGGCATCGTTAGCAAAGCCTGGGAATGGCCCAAGGTATTCCTCATACCATTGGGAGAATAAGGTTCACCGATTGAGGCGAGAGATTATGATGCTGCCTAGTTCTGAGGGCCCAGGCTAGTGCGGTAAATAAGCCCACCCTAGTGTGCAGACATCCCTCTGAGGGACGGGAGGATCGAGCGATGGAGCCTGAGAGGGCGACAGGCCGGCTTGACTCCTCGCTAGTGGCAGCCGACGATGAGGTGTATGGTCCCGTAGGGTTTTGCCCAGCATGTAGAGGCTGGAAGGCTGAATTCTAGATCATCGGCAGAATAAAGGAAAAGAATAAGAGAGCCGGTTTGGCTTGTATGGAATTGATTCATGTATAAACTTTTTATATATAAATCTTGTCTTTGGCATGATTGTATTGTGTAAACAGGCTGTCTTAACAAACCTTGTAAAACCTTGTAAAAAGGGCTTTAATTAAGGAACATGTTTATTTATGTAAAACAGTGTGGTAGGATTAATTAGAAAACAAATTGATGCGTGAGTAGGGTGGAAAGTGGGAGGATGGAATACCCCGATGGCACCATCCTACGGACGGGTGGACCCGATTAGTTGGGTAGCTTTCCAACAGATTAAGTGAAAGCCCTACGCTAGATAATTAGGTTCTTGGGCAACTCTATTCTAGAAGACTAGGTCAGCGGGCTGTGCCTTGCATGGATAAGGAAAAAAGCGTTGCCTCTAGGAATCAAGTCTAGTAGTTGCCCAATTTATGATAAATTACCCTATGGGTGATTTGACTTTTAGAAGATCGCGCTTCCCCTGCGAGATAGGACTAGGTCTTACCTATGAATCGTATCCTTGAATCTCTACATGGTCAAGGTGTCGATAAATAGGAAATTTTCTCCAAGTTAAGACTTAGTGGACTATCTTAAGTGTTTCTCCTATTTTAGAAGGCGGGAACCTTACAATTGGTATCAGAGCTGATCTTAGCTCCTAGGAATTACCATTTAAGGACTGTTTTATAATGAATGTTTTACCTAATATAATGCTAATTAATAAAAACATCCTACTAAAAAAAACAAGTTGAATTGATGTTTGAATGATTGTAGGAAGAGGAAGATGCCTACTCGAAGTTTCTAGTTTTCCAATGCATCTTCGAGACTGCTAGTCACTCCTCAAATTTCGAGTTCCATGACACCATGGTGCAGATACTAGAGAAGATGTCCTCCCTCATTTCTCTCGTATTGAAAGAGGATGGGGTAGAGATTTCTGGAGTCATGGGCCGAGATATTTCTTCATCCGAGCAGATCGAATTGGGAACCGAATTTTTGGGATTGAAAAGTTGAAGATGATCCGTTTATTTTGGTTCGTCGGTACCCCCAGGGCCGACATCTCTGTGAATATAGATGGGACTCGCATACCTCAGGATCGCTGGGTGTATGACGAAGTGATGCAGATCTTACCGGCTAATAGAGTAGCTGTGTTGGGATCTACCCCAATCCAGAGTCTACCACCCTTACCATCAATTTTTAGAGTCTTAGAAACTACAACGGAATCCCCATATTTCACCTATGTGGACCGCTACCCTTATGTCATAGTCAAGCTTAGGAATTTCCCTTGATGGCAAATAAGACTAATTATATTAGTCTCAGATCTTTGTAATAAAACTCATCCTTGTAAATATTTGGAAATCAAATGATTTCAATGTTTTACTCTCCAAAAATAAGCGTTGTGCAAATATGAATCTTGTAATCTTAAAAATTATTTTACAATGATGGCCAGGACGATCACCCTCCACTTCCCAATGTGCTTTACACTGATACCCAGGAGAAGAAGCTCCTGCTCAAGCAAATGCAACCTCCCTCCTTTAAAGGAGAAGGTTCAAAGGTTGAGAAGGATGCTGAAGTATGGATTGAGGCGATGGACGATTATTTCTCTGCCGCCGCCGGTACTGGAGTAGCAAATCAGTCTATGCTTGCACGGTTTCGCCTCATCGGAGATGCTAAACTCTGGTGGAAACAGTGGTGACATGACAAGGAAGTCACCGAGCATTCTCAAACATGGAAGACATCAAGCAGGCAATGAAGGAAAGATATCTTCCCCCATCCCATGAATCAATAAAGATGAATGAGTTTTTTAGTCTTAGGCAGTGCAGCTTAACTCTTGAGGACTACTATTCCAAATTTATCACTCTTCGGAAGTATGCCCCAGCTATGACTACTCAGCAAGTGGCTCGTTTCTGCCAAGGGTTAAATGAACCCTTAGATTCCCGCCTTGAAGCAATGAGGCCAAGCACATTACAGGATGCTCTCATACGAGCAAAGCCCCTTGCAAAGGAAATGAAGACTGACAAACCTAAGCATCAAAAGAGATCTTACCCTGAGGCAAATCCTAAAGATCAACCCTACAAGAAACCCCAACATAATTTCCCCTACTAGAACATAGAGGGCGACAAGGCAACTCTTTTGTCCCCCGCTCGTATGCTGCTTCTTCCAGAGAAGGCCCTCTGTGTTTTGAGTGCAACGAGCTGGGACACTTTAGAGCCAACTGTCCCAAGATGGCAGCATCATTTCCCCAAGGTAGTAGAGGAAATCAAGGCCGTGGAACCCCTATCCACCAAGGTGCAAGAGGAAATCAAGGCCGTGGAACCCCTATCCACGAAGGTGCAAGAGGCGGTGGGCATGGCAGAGGCCGCGGAGGAGAAATTGCTAGGACTGCCTGTATTATAAGTGAAGAACCGACCTTGGAAATGGCTGAAGAAGAGCGCGCCACCGTCCATGCAACAGTAGAACACCAAGGTCCGAATAAACAATTTGGTGTCAACCCCAGCCACTCATCACGGTAAGCCATTTCAGCTTTTGATTGATTGTGGCTGTACCCATTCATTTCTTTCTCCTAGGTGTTTGCAAAAATTAAACTTGAGTCAAAAAACAGCTAGAAGAATGACTGTAGAGTTAGCCAATGGGAAAGTAGTATCTCGCCACTCTATAGGAAACCTTGATTTTGAGCTAGGTAATGAGCAAACTCATGGCCACTTTAGAGTCTTGCCATTAGGAGTTTATGATGGAATCCTTGGGATGGATTGGTTAATTATAACCAAGGGAGTATCACTTTTGAAAATGAGCATGGCCAAGTAATATCTGTTTAGGGGATAATAGGAAAACCTAAATCTAGGGTAGTCAAGGCAAAACATCTTCTCAAGGGAACACGTAAGGGTCAGCAAATTTTCTTAGTCAAGCTCAATAAAGCCATTGAACCTAGTATGGAGACATAACCCTCTTGGCTCCAAGAATTCTCTGACATCTTCCTTGACGAGCTTACAGGGCTACCGCCTCCTTGAGAAGTCGATCATGAAATCGAGGTGATCCCTAGAGCTCAACCCGTCTAAAAAACGCCCTAAAATGTCCCTTCCTAAAGCCATTGAACTTAAAGAGCAGCTTTCCCAACTAATTGAGCAAGGATTCGTACGCCCGAGTAGCTCTCCTTGGGGGGCACCTATTCTTTTCCAAAAAAAGAAGGACGGAACTCTCCGCCTCTGCATAGATTATCGAGGGCTAAATCAAGTCACTGTCAAGAATAAGTATCCTATCCCTCGCATTGACGAACTTCTTGACAGGCTTCATGGGGCCAAAATCTTCTCAAAAATAGATTTGAGGTCTGGTTACTATCAGATCAAAGTGAAGGAAGCAGATATACCCAAAGCCTTCAATACCCGTTTATGGCCACTATGAGTTTACTGTAATGTCATTCGAGTTAACCAATGCTCTTGCAACCTTCAACCGCCTAATGCAAGATATATTTCGCCCTTACTTGGATGAATTTGTGCTTGTTTTATTTGATGACATCTTAATCTACTCCAAATCAATGGAAGAGCATGAGGAGCATGTGCATAGAGTTCTGCAATTGTTGCGCAAACACAAACTCTATGCCAAGAAGAGAAAATGTACCTTCTTTACTCATCAAATTGAGTATCTTGGATTCATCGTCTCCAAAGATGGCATTTCAGTAGACCCCGCCAAGGTCAAGGATATTTTGGAGTGGCCACCCCCTAAATCAGTTCGTGAAGTTCGTGGGTTTTTGGGAATCATGGGTTGGTATAGGATTGTTATCAAAGATTATGCCTTAGTAGCTGCACCTTTGACGGATCTTCTTAAGAAGGATTGCAAAATAGTGTGGCTGCCAATCTATCAAAATAGTTTTGATCAGCTCAAGGTCATTATTACTTCTGCCCCAGTCCTGAAACTTCATGATTTCGCCAAGGAATTTGAAGTGGTTACTGATGCTAGTAGTCTAGCACTTGGTGGTGTCTTAGGCCAAGAAGGAAGACCAGTCACTTATACTTCCCGCAAGTTGAAGCAATATGAAGCAAATTATGCCACCCATGATTTGGAGCTCTTAGCAGTTGTTCATTGCTCAAATTATGGAGACATTATCTCTTGGGGGGTAAATTCCAGCTTATAACTGACCACAAAAGTCTAAAGTGGATCTTCACCCAGTCTAACCTCAGCATGCAGCAAAGGAGATGGATTGAAATTCTACAAGAATATGACTTCGACATCAAATTCTGCCCTGGGAAAGATAATGTGGTAGCAGATGCACTTGGCCGCAAATCTTTCTTGAGTGCAATTTCAATGCCAAATAATCCCATACTGGTCAAGGTGGAGGAAGTCTCATCTCATGATCTAGATTATCAGAGGATGATGAAGTTAGTAGAAGAAGGGGAAAATTCAGAGAAAGAGAAGAATCTAATCAAGGGATACTCCACTCATGAAGGAAGCCTCTACTTCAATCACAAGCTATGTACCCCTAAGGATCCTGCTTTAAAGAAACTAATCCTCCATGAAGCTCATGATAGCCCGGTTGCAGGACACCTAGGCTATGCAAAAACATTAAATGCCGTAAGAAGTAGCTTTCATTGGGCAGGCTTGAAAAATGATGTCCTTCGGTACTTGAAGCAATGTCTCTCATGCCAAAGGATCAAAGCTGAAAGGGTCAACATGCCTGGAAAACTTCAACCCTTGGAATGAAGTGGGAGTGCATTAGTATGGATTTTGTCACAAGTCTCCCCACTGTTCAAGGAGGCTATGATTCCATTCTGGTAGTAGTGGACTTACTTACCAAAGTAGCTCACCTTATACCAACGAAGAAGACCTTCAAAGCTTCTGATGTTGCTCGAATATTCATCAAGGAAGTCCTCAAACTTCATGGTCTCCCAAAAAGGATAGTAAGTGATCGGGATTCTGACTTCACTTCAAAGTTCTAGTAGTCCTTATTTCAAGCCCTGGGAACTCAACTTTGCTTTAGCACAGCTTATCATCTAGAGACCGATGGCCAGACTGAGAGAGTCAATCAAGTAATTGAAGACATTCTCAGAGCATATTGTGGACGGAAACCAAGAAGGTGGATTCAATACCTTCCTCTGGTAGAATTTGCCTACAATGCATCTTATCATCAGAGCATAGGAATGTCACCATTCAAAGCACTCTATGGGCAAGAATGCTTGTCTCCTCTAAATTTCTCTGATCCGACCATAAGAGTTGAGGCATCCAGGAAAATGCTCAAAGAGATGGAGGAACAAACCAAGGCAATCCAAAAGGATATTAAAGCTGCCCAAGATTGACAAAAGCATTATGCTGACACCAACAAGAGGTCTGAAAGGATCTTCAAGGAAGGAGACAGAGTTCTTCTATGAGTGCGACCCAAACAAAGTTCTCTATCACTTGGGAAATATAAGAAACTCAGCCCTAGGTATTGTGGTCCCTATACAGTTATCAAGTGTCTAGGTAAAAGTGTCTATAAACTCCAACTCCCAGCCCATATCAAAGTCCACAATGTATTTCATGTAAGTTTGTTAAAACCATATGTACCCAGTCTCGATCATATTCTTGATGAGATGAACAAGTTGTAATCCCTACTCAAGGAGTCCTTGAATTACAACCTAGTAGCATCATAGATTCTAGGGAAAGGCAACTCCGAAATAGAACTCTTGTAGAACATCTAGTACAGTGGAAAGATTACCCTGAAGAGGATGCAACTTGGGAAGATGAAACTACACTTTTAAAGGATTATCCCCAATTCATGACGAGATGAGGACATCTCAATTTCTTTAAGGGGGGAAGGATGTAACATACCCATCTTCACTAATAAAGAAATGTTCATGTAATAGATAAATTTATGAGTTTTTATGGTATAAAAATTAATGATTTCATTATTTGAGCCATTTCTACTTAGAATCTTCAAATTCTGAGCCCAAGTTTGGAATTTGCGTGCGATTTTACCTTAATATAGGATTTTACAGCATCCAAAACGGACACCGGATCAAGCTTATATGCAAATTTCAGTCATTTTAGTTAAAAAGCAACGACCTTTAAACCTTAATAAATGCACGACCGGGCGTCCGGTTTTGACGAACGGTCTGAACCTCAACGACCAGGAGAACCTCTCAGACAAAAAAAAAAAATTTGAGGCGGTCTGACACGCAAATCGATGCAGACGCCCCAAATTTGGGGATCCTACCCCAAAATTTGGGCCATACACACTTACTAGGGCACCTGTACGATGGCCGCACAAGAACCAAAGGACGGCCGCCCATTGTGTGGTCCACACGTACCCCTACGTGGATGCCCATGCTGCCCCATACCAGATAAGGTACATGCGTACCACTCCTTTCCCTGACAAACTGACACCGTACCTTTCCCCTAGACCCATGCAGGCCACTGATCCATAGCCTTTGCTGGTACACCATCCTTTTGTCCTTGCTTTGCGCAATGCCCGTACCTGCACCCCACAGTTATATAAATCCCCGAGGTGCTCCACAGGCAACACGCATTTCTGCACAGCGTACCGCCGTCCGTCCCTGTGTAGTGTACTTGCTGCAGTACATCCGCCCCTTGCAGCCGCCCCTCTCACACCCCCTCATTTGCCTCTTTTCAAATAAGCCAATTTTCCTCCATCCCCCTCTTGCTAGGAGGTAGTGTCCTTAACTCTTCTTCCCCCCCGTGTGAATAGACTTACAGTAGCCCTCAGCCCTTCTCCCCTTTTGCAAAACGTTTTTGTCTTGAGGACATCTCACAATCCCCTCCCCCCATTTGCGTAGACTTTAATAAGGGATTTTTGCCTTAAGAAAGGGTTCATGTGCTATAGTCTTTTGCTCATACGGTGAGCAAACGATCTCAGAATTGAGATCCGCCTGAAGAGTTTCGATCGTGGCAATGAGCCCTACAAGTCGACGTCCAAGATGGCCCCATCTCGGAAACGTCAGAATGTTGCCTCGAGAGGAGCACGCAACAACGAGATTAGGGAAGACGCTCCCGATGCGGCTCCAACCCTCCCTCTTCAAGCTCCTCAAGGAAATGGTGCCAGGTAGCTTGGTTATATTTTAAAGAAGAGTTTTTTTTATATTAGTGCTAATAAATATGTATCTTTTTCTTTTTGAAATAATGACATAAAATTGTATGAAGTTACGAATTGTGTGATGCTGTATTCAATAAATTGCATTGAAATTGTTATCTTTAAAGAGTGCAAGTTTTTCCTGGCTTCAATGCTAACTCCGTTCCGTGCTTGTGTAGCCGGGCGACGTCGTTAGTAGCAAAGCCCGGGAATGGCCCAAGGTATCCCTCATACCATTGGAAGAATAAGGTTCGTCAATTAAGGCGAGAGGTTATGATGTTGCCTAGTTCTGAGGGTCCAGGTTAGTGCGGTAAATAAGCCCACCCTAGTGTGCAGACATCCCTCTGAGGGGCAGGAGGATCGAGCGATGGAGCTTGAGAGGGCGACAGGTCGGCTTGACTCCTCGTCGCGCTAGCAGCCGACGATGAGGTGTATGGTCCCGTAGGGTTTTACCCAGCATGTAGAGACTGGAAGGCCGAATTCTAGATCATCGGGCAGAATAAAGGAAAAGAATAAGAGAGCCGGTTTGGCTTGTATGGAATTGATTCATGTATAAACTTTTTATATATAAATCTTGTCTTTGTCATGATTGTATTGTGTAAAAAGGCTGTCTTAAACAAACCTTGTGAAAAGGGCTTTAATTAAGGAACATGTTTATTTATGTCAAAACAGTGTGGTAGGATTAATTAGAAAACAAATTGACGCGTGAGTAGGGTGGAAAGTGGGAGGATGGAATACCCTGATGGCACCATCCTATGGACGAGTGGACCCAATTAGTCGGGTAGCTTTCCAAAAGATTAAGTGAAAGCCCTACGTAATTAGGTTCTTGGGCAACTCTATTCTAGAAGACTAGGTCAGCGGCTGTGCCTTGCATGGATGAGGAAAAAAGCGTTGCCTCTAGAAATCAAGTCTAGTAGTTGCCCAATTTATGATAAATTACCCTATGGGTGATTTGACTTTTAGAAGATCACGCTTCCCCTACAGGATAGGACTAGGTCTTACCTATGAATCGTATCCTTGAATCTCTACATAGTCAAAGTGTCGATAAATAGGAAATTTTCTCCAAGTTAAGACTTAGTGGACTATCTTAAGTGTTTCTCCTATTTTAGAAGGGGGGAACCTTACACACTTCTTGCGCGGGGCAAGGTCCCACACTCGGGGCCTCGCCCACGGATATCCGGACAAGAGACTAATCCATGGGTTCTTCCAAAACCGAACCCAGAAAAACTTCTCTTTTGGCTTTGGGGGACCTTGACATCAAAGGCCTTGGAGAAATCCTTCGCCATCCGCACTGCTTTGGCCATGGAAACTGGCTTGGCGTTCTTCACCAAAATATTCAAAGGTTCGTTCAGTCCCCGAATGAACCTGGCCAACTTCATTCACCGGTTTGGCGAGTATTTGAGGAGGAGAGCGAACGCTTGGTGATATACGTCAATAGTTCTGCTCCCCTGGGTTAACTCTAAGAATTCGTTCATCTTTGTTTCCAAAAAGCCGAGAGGACAGAACCTCGTCCTTACGTGAATTTTGAGATCATTCCATGTCTGGGTATCCCAATCCAGACGGTTTGTCTCGCAGTGGTTTCTCTATGCCACTCTGGCTATTTCTACTATCTTCAGCCTTGCAAGAGCCATTTTCCTCTTCTCATTGTACCCAGTGACATTAAAATACTCTCCATCCATTCATTCACATTCATGTGATTCACATCACATCTATCCATCCATTCATTCTTTTATAAAAATCAACTTCAGTGGGAATAACACTTTTATACAAAATCCTTTTATACATCCATTTATGTATAAATTTTGAAAAATAACACTTTCAAAATAAAAATGAATCTTTCTATAAATAAAATTAAAATTAATGAGAATAACTCTTTTGAAATAAAAATGAATTCCTTTATGCATCTTTCTATGCATAAAATCAAAATTAATGAGAATACTCTTTTGAAATAAAAATGAATTCCTTTATGCATCTTTCTATGCATAAAATCAAAATTAATGAGAATAACTCTTCAGAAATAAAAATGAATTCCTTTATGTATCTTTCTATGCATAAAATCAAAATTAATGAGAATAACTCTTTTGAAATAAAAATGAATTCTTTTATGTATCTTTGTATGCATAGAAATTAATTCTAATGAAAATCACACTTTTATAATAAAAATATTTCCAATATGAATCTTTCTATGCATAGAATTCAACCTCCTTTGTATGGCTGAAAATTTCTTAATTTTTACATTCTAAATCTACTTAGAATTTACTTCAAGATAAATTTAGCACTCTAATCTAATCAATTCTCATTTTTTTAAGAGTAAACAATACGAAAAGTTTAACTCTATTTATTTGATTACACATCTTGGATAAAGAAGGGCTGAATTCAATGATGAAGAGAAGGGGGAAGCCTTTCCATCAAGGCATAACATCCAATTTTAATTTAAAAGAAGCAAGAAATCAAAAAATCATAGAATAGAATTAAAGAAAGTAGAAATTCTAACTTACATGGAGTTTTTGTGAGCTTTCCTTTGGCTTGAGGGATTGATGTGTCATTCATGCGTTAGACCTTATAAATGCCACTTATGATCATTAGTACACACGATGGGAGTGGTGCTATCTTGCTTGGATCAAGAGTGGCCACCAATTCTTTGTAGAGGAGTTAGCCAAAAACAAGTGAATTATCAATGAATTCAATGTTTTTGGCTCTGGGAAAAAGTAGAGTAACAGTGCATAAACACTATTAACCTTTTACAAGGGGAGAGGCTTCTATTTATAGGAAAAAGTGAGCCTCTAACCAAGCAAACTGATTCTAGAATTTTCCAGATCAGTTTGGTCACTTTTTGACTATTTTTAGGTCAGTTTAGTTTACTTTTTGGTTCTAGTTGAAACAGGAGAGAGAAGAGATGAAAATATCTCATTATTTGTGAGTTTAAAACTCATCCACACATGTGAAATAGGCACCTCCTTCACGAGGGGAATTCCCCACACTGAGGTGTCAAAAATGCATCATTTCCTCTAAATATCTCTTCTTTTTTAACTAATAACCTTGTCCTTAGTCAACTCTTTATCTTATGTGAGTATTTACTAATTTTTGGGAGATTTTTCTTTTATTCTTCAATTTATCTCCTCTCTACATCTGGATTAATCTTATTGATCCATGAGAACCTTAATCCAAAATTTTTAAAAAATCTAGACCCTCAGGCGGCTAAGGTCCTTTTTACCTATTTTCAATTTATTCCAATTGCACACTGGAAAGTTCTTTTTAAAAATCTGAAGACCCAATTATCAATTTAAGAATTTCATTTTGAATAACAATTTGTATGAGTTTCATCACACAATTCCAACCTTTTTCTATTACTTCATAAATTTATGACATTCTTGGCTTCTCGGTTGATCCACTTTAGCTAAATCGCTTTGATATCAGCTGTGAAATCCTTGTCCCCACCATCGCGCAACGAATTCAGGGGTGCTAGCAGCGGAAGTAGCACTTCTTGTGCGGGGTAGGGTCGCACACGCGGGGCCTCGCCCATGGATATCCAAACAAGAGACTAATCCATCGCTTCTTCCAAAACCAAACCCGAAAAAACTTCCTTTGCGCGAAAAGCATGGACGATTCCTCTGGGTAACTTTACTCTAACGTAGTCAAAAGCCTTAACTAACTGAACTGATCTGATCGAACTTGTAGGTCCCATAATCAGATCAAGGAAAATATTACACTTGGATCATAGAGACCAACGCTTTTTTCCTCATTGAGAGAGGCACATCCATTGATTCTTTTCCACAGAATAATTTTTATCCAGGATTTACTTCATCTATCGTACCATACAAAAATTGAGTCTCGTTTTACGGATCCATTAGTCCAGCCTAACCCCATCCAGTCCCATGGGTTAGCCAACCGCCCAACCACTATAGTGATGGGATCCAATTAGGAATTTGGTTAGGTTTTGTCCCGAGAAAAGCCCCCTAGCCCAATATTCATGCAAACTTAAAACTAGTCACACCACTTACACACCCAATATGAAATTGCCTTTTTTAGAGAATCGGCATCTTCTAAAAATAATATTTTAATGAAACCATTGTGTCACTGACCACAATCCTCAAAATCTCCGGTTGAATCCTAATTTCCAATCATTCCTTCATCGGTGTACCTATGGCATCATTGGTAACCAGAACGCTCACCACCTGTCCAGTCAGGGGCCTTTTCGATAGTTCCTAGCTCATAGAGTAACCGGTAATATATTCACATATCAAAAATGGAATCTCCATTGAAGATCAGCAAGATCAACCGATGGATCCATATAAAAGAGCCATGGACTCATCCGTTGAGGACCAGCAAGGTCAATCAACTAGATCCATGCCCGAATTCAGAAAATAACTCTTACTCCTTGTTCCAATATCTTCCTAGACGTACTTGTGGGTATCTTCGGCAACCCAAAGCCCGAGCACCGTAGGATCCTTCGTAGGTCACCTAGCGCTTCACTCATAGGCCGCTTCCTTGGTCTCTCATCCACCGTACCGGAAGCTCACCATTTAAATCAAACCGAGGCTAGTCAAGACCTCGGGCGACCCTGCTACGCAAGACATCCTCCGTTGACTCTCCGTCAGCTGTTGCAGCTTTATCAGCTAGGTCTCCATGACCTCATTCATAAGACGATCAAAATGCTTCCCCAGCATTCTTGACATAAAACAGTCATTTAAAAACAAGGCATAAATACAATTTCTATAAAAACAAACTCTCGTCTTTCCACATCAATCTACATTACTTAATCCACATCAATCTACATTACTTAATCCACATTCATTTCATATGCATTCCCATTCTTATCCAATCACATCATATTTCATCTCAACACTTCTTTCCTCGATTAACCTCATCAGATCTCATCCACTCGCATTTACCCATACATCTCATCACATCACAGTCATTAACATCTATCCAGTTTACATCGCATCTTATCACATCCATTTCACGTCACATCACATTCAACAGCATCCCGATTCACATCACATCACATCCATTCACATCCATACCATTCATTCTCATCCAGATTCACAGGCTATCACATTCATTCACATCCCTTATCGTTCATTCACATCCTGATTCACATGCTATCACATTCATTCACATCCCATATCATTCATTCTCATCCTGATTCACAGGCTGTCACATTTATTCACATCCCTTATCATTCATTCACATCCTGATTCACATGCTATCACATTCATTCACATCCCATATCATTCATTCACATCCCTTATCATTCACATGCTATCACATTCATTCACATCCCATATCATTCATTCACATCCCATATCATTCATTCACATCCCTTATCATTCATTCACATCCCTTATCATTCATATCTATCCAATTTACATCACATCTCATGGCCTCTATTCTCATTCATATCCATCACATTCACATCCACATATATTCTTCCACATACATCCACATCCATACTTATCACATACACATCCACATCTATCCTTTCACATACATCCACATCCATCCTTTCACATACATACATCCACATCCATTCTTTCACATACATCCACATCCATTCTTCACATACATCCACATCCATCCATCCATTCATTCACATTTATCTGATTCACATCACATCTATCCATCCATTCATTCATATTTATCTGATTCACATCACATCTATCCATCCATTCATTCACATTTATCTGATTCACATCACATCTATCCATCCATTCATTCTTTTATAAAAATCAACTTCAAGGGGAATAACACTTTTATAAAAAATCATTTCATACATCTATTTATGTATAAATTTAATTTTAAGAAAAATAACACTTTCAAAATAAAAATAAATCCTTTATGCATCTTTCTATGCATAAAATCAAAATTAATGAGAATGACTCTGTTGAAATAAAAATAAATTCCTTTATACATCTTTCTATGCATGAAATCAAAATTAATGAGAATAACTCTGTTGAAATAAAAATGAATTCCTTTATGCATCTTTCTATGCATGAAATCAAAATTAATGAGAATAACTCTTTTGAAATGAAAATGAATTCCTTTATGCATCTTTCTATGCATGAAATCAAAATTAATGAGAATAACTCTTTTGAAATAAAAATGAATTCCTTGATGCATCTTTCTATACATGAAATCAAAATTAATGAGAATAACTCTTTTGAAATGAGAATGAATTCCTTTATGCATCTTTCTATGCATGAAATCAAAATTAATGAGAATAACTCTTTTGAAATGAGAATGAATTCCTTTATGCATCTTTTTATGCATGAAATCAAAATTAATGAGAATAACTCTTTTGAAATGAGAATGAATTGCTTTATGCATCTTTCTATGCATGAAATCAAAATTAATGAGAATAACTCTTTTGAAATGAAAATGAATTCCTTTATGCATCGTTCTATGCATAAAATCAAAATTAATGAGAATAACTCTTTTGAAATAAAAATGAATTCCTTTAGAAATAAAAATGAATTCCTTTAGGCATCTTTCTATGCATAAAATCAAAATTAATGAAAATAACTGTTTTGAAATAAAAATGAATTCCTTTATGTATCTTTCTATGCATAGAAATAAATTTTAATGAAAATAACACTTTTATAATAAAAATATTTCCAATATGCATCTTTCTATGCATAGAATTTAAATCTAATGAAAATCACACTTTTATAATAAAAAATATCCAATATGCATCTTTCTATGCATAGAATTTAAAATCTAATGAAAATCACACTTTTATAAATAAACAAATATCCAATATGCATCTTTCTATGCATAGAATTTAAATCTAATGAAAATCACACTTTTATAATAAAAAATATCCAATATGCATCTTTCTATGCATAGAATTTAAATCTAATGAAAATCACACTTTTATAATAAAAAAAATATCCAATATGGATCTTTTTATGCATAGAATTTAAATCTAATGAAAATCACACTTTTATAATAAAAAATATCCAATATACATCTTTCTATGCATAGAATTTAAATCTAATGAAAATTACACTTTTATATAAAAAAATATCCAATATGCATCTTTCTATGCATAGAATTTAAATCTAATGAAAATCACACTTTTATAATAAAACAATATCCAATATGCATCTTTTTATGCATAGAAATTAATTCTAATGAAAATCACACTTTTAGAATACACAAACGGAGGGGATTACTCTTTTTGAATAACATAAAGATAAAACTTATTTCTACAAAATTTAAAAATTTTTTGCCATAACCTCCTTTGTATGGCTGACCATTTTTCAATTTTTACATTCTAAATCTACTCAGAATTTACTTCAAGATGAATTTGGCACTCTAATCTAATCAATTCTCATTTTTTTAAGAGTAAACAATACAAAAAGTTTAACTCTATTTATTTGATTACCAATCTTGGATAAAGAAGGGCTGAATTCAATGAAGAGAAGGGGGAAGCCTTTCCATCAAGGCATAGCATCCAATTTTAATTTAAAAGAAGCAAGAAATCAGAAAACCATAGAATAGAATTAAAAAAAGTAGAAATTCTAACTTACATGGAGTTTTTGTGAGCTTTCCTTTGGCTTGAGGGATTGAGGGTTCTACTTTTGCTTGGATCAAGAGTGGCCACCAATTCTTTGCAGAGGTATTACTTAAAAACAAGTGAATTATCAATGAATTCAATGTTTTTGGCCACCAATTCTTTGCAGAGGTATTACTTAAAAACAAGTGAATTATCAATGAATTCAATGTTTTTGGCTCTGGGAAAAAGTAGAGTAACAGTGCATAAACACTATTAACCTTTTACAAGGGGGGAGGCTTCTATTTATAGAAAAAGGTGAGCCTCTAACTAAGAAAATTGATTCTAGAATTTTCCAGATCAGTTTGGTCACTTTTTTACTATTTTTAGGTCAGTTTAGCTTACTTTTTGGTTCTAGTTGAAACAGGAGAGAGGAGCGATGAAAATATCTCATTATTTGTGAGTTTAAAACTCATCCACACATGTGAAATAGGTGCCTCCTTCACGAGGGAAATTTCCCACACTGAGGTGTCAAAAATGCATCATTTCCTCTAAATATCTCTTCTTTTTTATCTAATAACCTTGTCCTTAGTCAACTCTTCATCTTATGTGAGTATTTACTCATTTTTGGGAGATTTGTCTTTTATTCTTATTGGTCCATAGGAACCTTAATCCAAAATTTTCAAAAAATCTGGACCCTCAAGCTAAGGTCCTTTTTACCTATTTTCAGTTTATTCCAATTGCACACTGGAAAGTTCTTTTTGAATTTCTGTTTCAAGGGAAATCATTTTAATAAGAAGGGATATTTTTCCATCCAAAGATATCTAGAAACTGAATTATCTCTCTCTAGAATATTTTCTCTCTCTAGGCCAAAACAGATAGAAACAAGATCTGTTATTGTTCTGAATAGGGGATTGATTATAGGGGGAGAAACTGGACATCTTGAGGGGCTGGGGGAGGTATATTACATCCTACCCCAATTTAAAAATGCGAGATGTCCTCATCTCGCAGGTGGAGTATGATCTTATTCATCTTCTTCTTCTTCTTCTTCAATCACTTCCAGCGTTACTACCTTGGAAGTGGACGGCCGGTTTGGGAACAACTCTCTTTGACTTCCCCTATTCTGAGGCAAAGTTCTTGCATTACTTTGGTTTGAAACTGTTGGTTAGTTAGAGGGTCTACCTCTGGTATTTCCCTGAATCGAATTCCAATGCGCGGAGGGGGCAGGGGTCTCACAGCTGGTATCAGAGCTTTGTTAAAAGCTTAAGAAGGAAAAACAAATTTCATTAAAAATTTATAAACTAAGAAAGATCATTTACATATTGTATTCTCATTCCTTAAGCTTCATTAATGAAGACTTTTAATCGATGAATTGGGTTTTTAGACGGAAGTACCACAATTGTGTGGAATCCCTGACTTGCTTGAGTCCTAGATATGATGGTATTTACCTTATTGATGATATGTGAATGGATGTGATGTGATGTAAATGGATGAGAATGAGATGTGATGATATGTGAATGGTTGTGATGTGATGTGAATGAATGGATGGATGTGAATGAATGTGATGTGATGTGATGTGATAGATGTGAATGTGAATGAATCGATGGATGTGGATGGATGTGGATGAATGTGATGAGATGTGAATGGATGTGATGTGATGTAAATGGATGAGAATGAGATGTGATGATATGTGAATGGATGTGATGAGATGTGAATGAATGTGATGAGATGTGAATGGATGAGATGTGATGCGATAGATGTGAATGTGAATGTGAATGTGAATGAATGAATGGATGTGAATGAATGTGATGAGATGTGAATGAATGTGATGTGATGTGGATAGATGCGGATGTGATGTAATGTGGATGGAATGAATGTGATGTGATGTGGATGGAATGAATGTGATGTGATGTGGATGGATGTGAACGAGATGTGATAAGATGAGGATGGATGTGATGAGATGTGATGATATGAGAATGAGATGTGATGAGGTGTGATGATATGAGAATGAGATGTGATGAGGTGTAAATGAGATGTGATGATATGTGAATGGATGTGATGTGATGTGGATGGAATGAATGTGATGTGATGTGGATGGATGTGAATGAGATGTGATAAGATGAGGATGGATGTGACGAGATGTGAATGAATGTGATGTGATGTAAATGGATGTGAATGGGAGTGATGAGATGTGAATGGATGTGATGAGATGTGAGTGGATGTGATGAGATGTGAATGGGTGTGATGATGTGATGAGATGTGAATGGATGTGTATGTGATGAGATGTGAATGGGTGTGATGATGTGATGAGATGTGAATGGATGCAACGATGAAGATGTGAATGGATGTGTATGTGATGTGATGATATCTGAATGGATGTGGTGAGATGTGAATATGATGTGATAAGATATGAATGGATGAGATGTGATGTGGATCTGGTTAGATATGAATGGATGAGATATGATGTGGATAGATGAGATGTGATGTGATGTGGATCTGGGTAGATGTGAATGGCTGTGAAGTGATGTAAATAGATGTGAACGTGATGTGATTATATGTGGAAGTGATGTGGATCTGAATGA
The DNA here is from genome assembly GCF_041138505.1 of Cibotium barometz. Taxonomy (NCBI): domain Eukaryota; kingdom Viridiplantae; phylum Streptophyta; class Polypodiopsida; order Cyatheales; family Cibotiaceae; genus Cibotium; species Cibotium barometz. Next base: position 1,284,045 of record NC_141085.1, read on the forward strand.
ATGTAGATGGATGTGATGTGATATAAATGGATGAGATGCGATGTGGATATGTTGTGACGTGGATAGATGTGATGTAATGTGATGTGGACCTGGATAGATGTGAATGGATAAGATGTGATGTGGATGGATGTGACGTGATGTGATGAGATGTAATATGATGTGATTAGATGAGAATGGATGAAGGATGATGGGAATACATATGACTAGATGTGGAATAAGCAATGTGAATTGATGTAGAAGAATGTGGAATAACGAGAAATAATATGGAACAATGTGGAAAGATGAGAGTTTGTTAGAAACTATATTTATAAAACCTGTTTTTAAATTACTGTTTTATGTCAAGAATGCTGGAAAAGCATTCTGACCATCTTGTGAATGAGGTTGTTGAGCCCTAAGTGATAAAGTTTTAACAGTTGACGGAGAGTCAATGGAGGACGTCTCGCGTAGCAAGGTCGGGCGAGGTCTTGACTAGCCTCGGTTCGATTTAAATGATGAGCTTCCGGTACAGTGGATGAGGGACCAAGGAAGCGGCCTATGAGTGAAGTGCTAGGTGACCTGCGAAGGAGCCTAGAGGATGTTGACCATATGATGCTCGGGCTCTAGGTCGCCGAAGATACCCACGCATACGTCGAGGAAGAAAATGGAACAAGGAGTTAGAGTTGTTTTTTGAACTCAGACATGGATCTGGTTGATTGGCTAACGGATGAGTCCATGGCTCTTTTATATGGATCTATTGGTTGATCTTGCTGATCTTCAATAGAGAGTCCATTTGGATTTTTCTTATGTGATTATATTTCCGGGTACTATGAGCTAGGAACTATTGAAAAGGCCCTTGAGTGAACAGGTGGTGAGCATTCTGGTTGCCAATGATGCCATATGTACACCGATGAAGGAATGATTGGAAATTAGAATTCAAGCTAGATATTTTGGAGGATTACGATCAATGATACTATGGTTTCATTAAAAGATTGTTTTAAATACAGCTGAATCTATGAAATAGGCAATTTCATATTGGGTGTGTAAATGGTGTGACTATCTTGAAGTTTGCTTGAAGCATCGGCTAGGGGGCCTGGGAACTCTTTTCCGTGGTACCCAGGGCAAAACATAACCAAATTTCTAAATGGATCCTATCACTACAGTGGTTGGGCGGTTGGCTAACCTATGGGATTGGATGGGGTTAGGCTGGACTGATGGATCTCTAAAATGAAACTCAGTTCTGTTATGTTACGATAGTTGAAGTAAAATCGCAAATAACACTTATCCTATGGAAAAGAATCAACGGTTGTGCCTCTTGATGAGGAAAAAAGCATTGGTCTCTATGATCCAAGTGCAAGTCTCTTCCTTGTTCTGACCATGTGACTTACAGGTTTGATCGGATCAGTTTGGTTAGTTAAGGCTCTTGACTACGTTAGAATAGATTTTTCTCGGTGGAATCGCCTATGTCTGCTGAGGGAAGTTTTTTTGGATTCAGTTTTGGAAGAACCGAGGGATTAGTCTCTTGTCTGGATATCTGTGGCGAGGCCTCGAGTGGGAGACTCTACCCTGCAAGAAGTGCTACTTTCGCTGCTAGCACCCCTGAATTCGTTGCACTGAGGGGGCAGGGATCTTTCATTGTAGGTATTATGCTAGTTAGTACTAGTACTATAGGTCTTATGTTGGTAATTAGCACTGGTAATATAGGTCTTATGCTAATTAGCACAAATTTTTGAGGTCATGCTGCCTGAGGCTCATCAAGAAGATGTAGCTCTTTATTCCAACTCTCATTCTGAAAACATCCTTCTTGTTAGGAGACACACGTGTCTCTGATTCCCATAAAGATTACACCTTTTTCTTTATTTTAGTGGTGATTTGGCTAGAACGTTGTTGCTTCCAACATGCAGCCAATTAAAATAATCCATTTTCATTGTTAAGTTGAGCATATGCTCGTAACCTTGCCAAGGACTCTTGAGACATTTGAAACACGTATGTCTTGAGTTGATTTCATCAACACTGACAATGTAGTTTTCCTAAAAAACAACTCTTCCTTAGGTGGGCTGCTTGACCCTACTCAATGTGTTACAAACATTTTCTATGAGGGTTACATGAACTTTAGCCTCCTCTTGTGATGTTTGCTCTTTAAATCCTTGCACCAAAGGATGTTGAATGATCAAGTTGAAAATGTTACGCTTTACCTTCCTACATTCCTATTATGTGGAAATATATTCTTTGTTTGTTTTCCAAACTAGCATGCTTCACATACTTTATGCATTGCATGTTGTCTTGGCACAAAAAACTTCACCATTTCAGTACAAATCCTCTGCCATTTATGCTTTCAACCTCCCTCTTACACTTATCTTGTGCCCATTGTTCTTACTTCTTTGCACCTTCATACTGCCTGATGATGTCATGGTGTGTAGGTCCAAAGGCCCTGGACTCCTACTACAATAGCCATTTATGCTTTCACCCTCCCTCTTACACTTATCTTGTGCCCATTGTTCTTACTTCTTTGCACCTTCATACTGCCTGATGATGGCACGGTGTGTAGGTCCATAGGCCCTGGACCACTCCTACTACAATAGGAGGTCTGCAAACTTGCAAAGAAGAGGGGCGTTGCAAATTTAAACTCAATGAAAAAAATGCATTACATACACTACTTCGTAAAGATTAATAAGTGAACATGTAATGTGTGCATTCCCATTTGCATACCCTCCAGTAAAAAGAGAATATGCATTACAACAAACAATTTAGACAAATTTATTCAAAGATGAAGAAAAACAAGTCCATGATACCTTCCTCAAAAAACATTCTATTCTCTACAAATTTGCGTCTTTCACACTCCATATTATTACAGCAAATGGAGAGAGAGAGAGAGAGAGAGAGAGAGAGAGAGAGAGTTAAGACTAACATGCTACCTTACATGTACAAGAAGGAGAGATAAGAGAAGGGAGACACATGCAAGGGTCGAGTTTGGAGAGTTGCACTTAGCCAACCCTAATGAGGGTTAACTCCTTGATGTGAAACCGCTAGGGGCTAAATCCACCTCTCCTTGTGTCACCCAAGAAGAGATTCAAAGGCTAGGCAGAGAGCAAGAAGGAGGGAGCTATGGAGAGCTCAACCTTCACTTCATGCCACAAGCATGCTAAAAGGGACTTGGTAGTAGAGAGCAAAGAGAGGGGAGAGAAGGAGAGAGAAGGAGAGAGATTGGAGCATGCTAAAAGGGACTTGGTAGAGAGCAAAGAGAGGGGAGAGAAGGAGAGAGATTGGAGCATTACCATCCTATCATATTTCAATCAAAATCCAAATCAATTTATCAATTCTCAACAAGAATTCTAAAATCATATCAACCATCATTTGAATTCATCAATTGGGATAGCATTTTTGCTTATTATAACTTCAAGGTCTTAGATTCACTGATATATATTGTTAGTAAAAAGAGCTACAGTTATACCCACGATATGTATGGGTAATCACGGTCCTTGGAGCTATAAGGTAAATACCATCATATATAGGACTCAAGCAAATCAGGAATTCCACACAATTGCGGTACTTCCTTCTAAAAACCCAATTCATCGATTAAAAGTCTTTATTAATGAAGCTTAAGGAATGAGAATACAATATGTAAATGCTCTTAGTTAATAAATTTTTGATGAAATTTGTTTTTCCTTCTTAAGCTTTCAACAAAGCTCTGATACTAGCTGTGAGACCCTTGCCCCCTCCACGCATTGGAATTCTAGAACCTAGCAGCGGAAGTAGCAACCTCATGCCCAGGGCAGGGTTTCCCACTCGGGGCCTCGCCCAAAATTGTCCCGACAAGAGACTAATCCCTCGGTTCTTCGAAAACCAAACCCGAAAAAAACTTCCCTCATGCCCAAAAAGCATAGGTGATTCCTCCAAGAAAATTATTCTAACGTAGTCAACGGCCTTAACTTCCCTTTTTCATTCCGACTGAACCCACGGATCACATGACCGAATCAAGGGGGAGGAACACGCACTTGGATCATAGAGATCAATGCTTTTTTCCTCATCAAAGAGGCACAATTGTTAATTCTTTTCCATAGAACAAGGATTATCCCTGATTTACTTCAACTATCGTAACTTGAACAAAATTTAATTTTAATTATAGGGATCCATCAGTCCACCCTAACCCCATCCAGTCCCATGTTTTAGCCAACCGCCCAACCACTGTATTGATAAGATCCATTATGAAAATTTGGTTATGTTTTGTCCCGGGTACTAGGGAAAAGAGTTCCCAAGCCCCCTAGCCAGAACTCATGCAAAATACAATTTAGACACGCCACTTACACACACCACTTACGCACCAATATGAAATTGCCTTTTATAGATTCAGCTGTCTTTAAAGCAGACTTGAAATTGCCTTTTATAGATTCAGCCGTCTTTAAAGCAGACTTGAAATTGCCTTTTATAGATTCAGCTGTCTTTAAAGCAGACTTGAAATTGCCTTTATAGATTCAGCTGTCTTTAAAGCAGACTTGAAATGAAACCATAGTATTTTGAATCATAATCCGCCAAAATATCCAAATCCAATTTCCAACTTTTCCACTTTCCAACCATAAAATCCAATTTCAGTTATTTCGTCCTCAACGTACCTATGGCGTCATCGCGGCATAGCCAGAACGCTCACCACCTGGTCACTCAGGGGCCTTTTCAATAGTTCCTTGCCCATAGTACCTAGGAGTTTAATCATATAAAAACCATATGGACTCTCAGTTGGGGATCAGCAACAAGATCAACCAACAAGATCCATGTAAAAGAGCCATAAACTCATCTGTTTGAAGACCAACAAGGCCAATCAACCAGATTCATGCCCGTGTTCAACAGCTCTAACTCTTTTTATTTTTCCTATGTGAATGGATGCGATGAGATGTGAATGTGATGTGATGATATTTGAATGGATGATATCTGTGAAAAGATGCAGGGGGGAAGAGAGCTTGAGCTCTTGCAAGCACACACACACACACTCACAAAACCCTAATAGAGAACACACCATATACAAGATAAGAGTACTCATAATATGAAAGGTACTCAACCAATACATACACGGGTTCTCTATAGTGTGAACCCGACTAAATGAGCTGGCGCTATAACTATGCCAGTCTCTAGAATGGCTGTCACACAGCCTGTCATCCCACTGGCCGCATATCACCCAAGATCTCACCAACCATGCCAGTGGTGTTAGTGTGGGGCCTATCCCCCAGGCGGGTCATCAGTGGCCACCGCCTCACTAGACGAGCTCGATATCTCAACACTCCCCCTCGAGCTCAACTCCATCTCATGTACACCAAGCGAAGCCCTGAATCTGTGGAGCTTCTCTGTACCCAATGCTTTGGTGAAGATGTCAGCTACCTGATCCTCTGTGCTGACATAAACAAGGTCAAGGTCTCCTGCCAAGACCCTCTCTCTGACGAAATGGTAGTGGACCTCTATATGCTTCGTACGAGCATGAAAGGCTGGGTTCCTGGCCAACTGTATACTGCTAATGTTGTCACAGAAAATGACAACTTGTCTATCCACTGATAGACCCAAATCTGCAAGTAGTTTCCTCAACCAAGCTACCTCACATGCTGCCATAGCAGCTCCTCTGTACTCGGCTTCTGTACTCGATAGAGCAGCCGTGGACTGCTTCTTGCTGCTCCAAGTCACAGTAGCACTCCCCAAAGAAAACATGAATCCACTGGTAGATCTTCTATCTGAGATACTACCAGCCCAATCAGCATCTGTGTACCCATGTACACATATCTCTGTCCCAGTCTCATAGAATAGTCCACAATGCAAAGTAGACCTCACATACCTCAGTATGCGTCTCACTGCATCCAAATGCGATTTTCGTGGAACCTGCATAAACTGACTCACCAACCCAACAGCATAGCTCAAATCTGGTCTGGTGATCATCATATAGATCAAGCTTCCTACTATGTGCCTATACATAGTAGGATCCTCCAAGATCTCTCCTGAATCTGCACTCAACTTGCCATTCTGATCCAATGGCACAGAAATAGGCTTACAGCCTGTCATACCATACTTGGACAACATGTCCAAGCCATACTGTCTCTGCAGTAATCCAATACCATGTGGTGACCTAATCACCTCAATGCCCAAGAAATATCTGAGCTCCCCCAGATCCTTCATCTCGAATTTCTGTCTAAGCAAGATCTTTACATCAAAGATCTTTGCATCATGGTCCCCCGTAATGATCAAGTCATCTACGTAGATGACAACAAGCACAACCCCTCTATCACCATGTCTCACATACAGCGAGAAATCTGCATTGGCTACATGAAAGCCAATAGTGACAAGATATTCTGAAATCTTGTCAGACCATGCTCTTGGTGCTTGTTTTAAGCCATACAAGACTTTCTTCAACCTGTAAACATGCTCGGGGTGACTCACATCCTCATAACCAGGTGGCTGCAATATATACACCTCTTCTTGCAAATCCCCATGCAAGAAAGCATTCTTTATATCCATCTGATGCAAAGACCATTGTTTTGACGTAGCCACTGCTATCACAACTCTCACTGTTGCCATCTTGGCAACTGGGCTGAAAGTTTCCTCATAATCAATGCCATATGTCTGCGCATATCCTTTGGCTACCAATCTAGCCTTGTACCTGTTTATGCTTCCATCACTGTTATGTTTAACTTTGTACACCCACTTGCATCCAATGGCTTTCTTGCCTTCAGGCAATTGCACTAAATCCCAAGTTTCATTTCCATATAGTGCATCCATCTCCTCATCCATAGCTTTCTCCCAACACACATTTCCAACAGCCTCATCAATGCATGTGGGCTCAACAACCTGCACAACTTTCGCCATATATGCATAGTGATGTGCCACATAACCATCATAGGTAAATCTCTGCACAGGATTTTTTACTCCCTGATCTTCGCAGCTTTTCATTCATGGCTTCGATAGCCTTCTTTACACCAGGTGTTCTCATAGCTGGGATCCCAAGCTCCTCATCAAGGCTCATATCTGAGCCACTAGACTCTCCATCAACATGAGAATGCCCTGCAAAAATGTCAGGCATACCAAGGGGATCAACCACTTTCTCTTTTCCTTTACGTGATGTACTAATCACATTTGCAGGACTGGTATTACGACGCAGCCTGCCACTCCATGGTCTATCAACAGACCCACTAGATGAGGACTCTCCTGGTCCACTCAAAGACTGTGATTGCTGACCTGCATTCTGTGCAACCACACTTCCACTCACATCAGCCCCAACAGCTTCTTTTTCAGTAGCATACTAGCTGCTCATCTCATCAAAGACAACATCCATGCTTACCCTCAACTCACGTGTAGCAGGGTTATAACACCTGTATCCCTTTTGCTCAAGGGAGTATCCAATAAACACACATTTTTCAGCTTTCGGATCTAGCTTAGTTCTCAGCTCATCTGGCACATGCACATATGCAATGCATCCAAAGACTTTCAGATGAGACAAATCTAGTTTTCTGCCAGTAAACCTCTCCTCTGGGGAGTTACATCATGTATGGCTGCAGTTGGAGTCCTGTTCATGATGTATACTGCTGTAGAAACAGCCTCAGCCCAATAGCTATGCGGCATATTCTTCTCTTCCATCAATGCTCGCGCAATCTCAGCAATGTGCCTGTTTTTTCGCTCAACAACTCCATTTTGCTGCGGAGTGTATCTGCATGTAAACTGTCTCCGAATACCATTCTTCTTCAAAAATTCAGAGAACTCATTGGAGAAGTACTCTCCCCCTCCATCTGACCTTAGGCACTTTACATATTTTCCCTGTTTGCTTTTCAACCAAAACTCTGAAATTCTGAAAGTGAGTGAACACCTCACTCTTCTCCTTCATGAAATATACCCACACTTTCCTTGTGTGGTCATCAATAAATGTGACATAGTACCTGCAGCCTCCCATAGACACAGTCTTCGTAGGACCCCATACATCTGAATGCACAACATCTAGTGCATTTCTGCTCACATATCTATTACGTGGAAACACATGCTTTGTTTGCTTCCCAAATTGGCATGCTTCACATATTTTTTGCATACCTTTCACTTTAAATTTTGGCAGTCCTGTCACAATTCCTTTTGTCTGCATAGACTTCAATCTCTGCACATTCATGTGTCCAATCCTTTTATGCCAGATGTCTGTGTCTGCAACAATTTCTGAACCATTTGCAAACATCGCAGCACTCATCTTAGGTATGTCTACATCCAACGTAAACATTCTGCCCACTCTGTTGCCTTTTGCAACCAACCTGCACTTGTCTTTAAAGTCTTCAACATAACAACCATCAGGGTTAAACCGAACCTGCAAACCCTGCTCAATCATCTGGCCAACTGAAACCAGATTCTTTGTTATGTTCGGTACATGAAGTACATCTGCAAGGTACTTCACTTTGCCATCCTGCATAGACAATGGCACATCTCCAACATGGGCAATTGGATGAGCAATGTTATCCCCTGTTTCCACAAAACCTGGTCTTTCCGGATTTTTCATCTCCTTGAACCACTCCCCATGACTTGTCATGTGGTTCGAAGCACCTGAATCCACATACCATACATTATCTTTTTGTGCTGCATCAACATTTTCAGACATGGCATTCACGACATGCTGCATAACAAACAACCTTTCATTATCCTCATTATTTCTGCTTGAGGATGCATAGTTGTTTTGCTGCACTTTCCCATTTTGCATGTCAGCCTGCTTCTTATAACATTCTGACTGCACATGTCCAGGCTTACCACAATAATAGCATTCACATGCATCATTATATTGCCTTTGCCAACTTCCACGGCCTCTTTGACTCCCCCTGCCTCTGAATTTGCCTCTTCCACGTGCGTGTTGTTGTTGTTGTTGTTGATTCTGAGACTGTTGTTGTTGTTGCTGCTGCTGCTGGCCATAATTCTGATTACCTGTTCGGCCACCTCCTTGACCGCGTCCACGGCCTCCTCTAGCTCGTCCTCTTCCTGAACTCGTGTAGAAGGCCTGTTGCTCTGAACTGTTTTTGCTTTGTGAAGACTGTTGGTTTTCACCCAAGCTCTTCTCTTCGATAATCAGCATAGACACCAAATCTGTAAAGTTGGGAATGTTTTCCCGAGTCTGAATAGACGTCTTGAACGCCTTGTATTGTGGCCCGAGACCACGTAGATAGACCTCCACCTTATCATCATCATCTACTGACACACCAATAGATGCAAGGGATTCCACAATACCCTTTATCTTCAACGCATAGTCATTCACAGACATGCTCTTTTTCTCCACAGTATGAAGTTCATTCTTCAACTGTATCTTGCGTGCCTCGGTATTTGTTTCAGAAAGCTTTACCAAGGTGTCCCATGCCTCCTTGGGGGACTTGGCATCCTGAATGTGCCCAATCATGGTGTCCTGTATACTAATGGAGAGCCAATACATGACTTTCCTGGCTCCTTGGTTCCAGTCTTTAAACTCTTTCACATCTGCAGCAGCAGTCGGATTTATATCCGGTATCTCCGGTGCCTCTTCATGCTCACCTTCTATGTAGTCCCAATAGTCCTTTCCCATCAGGAAATTCGTCAACCTGAACCTCCAAGCATGGAAGTTATTCTTATCTAGCTTCTCAGTCACAATCTGGATTATCCCATCATTTGACATCTTGCCAAACACACAATTTTACCAGAAACTGCACTCTGGTTTTTCTGCACAAACTGCTGTATTTTCTGCACAACGATACTATACACCAGTGACCTCAATGTGCATACATACACCCAATGGCAACTGTAGACCTCTTTGCAGCACCCACAGTGTCTGCACAGTCAATCTGTCTTCCTGCAATTCTTAAAACAGAGTTCTGTAGAGAATCGATTACTTACCCGCAGTGCTCGAAATCGCCTGCTTTCTGAAAAACAGAGGTCCAGACGCGCCCGAAACGCGTTTTCGGCCCAGAAAAAGTCGTCCGATAGGACAGTATAGTTGCCCTATAGCTTTACTCCCACGCAGAAAGCTCCTCAATCAGAGATCGTTTGCCGGTGCCTCCCGTAGAGCTCCCGACAAGGGTGTAGTCACCAACACAAATAGGGAAGAGTAGTTGAAGCTCTTACCCTCGTACCGCTTCCTGTGGTTCTCTTGCTTGCAGCTCAGCCCTTAGCACGAACCAGGCTCTGATACCATGAAAAGATGCAGGGGGGAAGAGAGCTTGAGCTCTTGCAAGCACACACACACACACTCACAAAACCCTAATAGAGAACACACTATATACAAGATAAGAGTACTCATAATATGAAAGGTACTCAACCAATACATACACGGGTTCTCTATAGTGTGAACCCGACTAAATGAGCTGGCGCTATAACTATGCCAGTCTCTAGAATGGCTGTCACACAGCCTGTCATCCCACTGGCCGCATATCACCCAAGATCTCACCAACCATGCCAGTGGTGTAAGTGTGGGGCCTATCCCCCAGGCAGGTCATTAGTGGCCACCGCCTCACTAGACGAGCTCGATATCTCAACAATCTGAATGGATGCGATGTGATGTGAATGGATGTGAATATGATATGATGATATGTGAATGGATGCGATGTGATGTGAATGGATGTGAATGTGATATGATGATATGTGAATGGCTGAGATGTGATGAGAATGGATGTGATGTGGATTAGGGTAGATGTGAATGGATGAGATGGAATGTGAATGGATGTGATGTGAATATGGGTAGATGTGAATGGATGAGGTGGATGTGACGTGATGTGATGAGGATTTGAATAGATGTAATTGGATGTGATGAGATGTGATGTGGATGAATGTGATGTGATGTGGATAGATGTGATGAGATGTAATATGATATGATTGGATGAGAATGAATGGAGGATGATGGGAATAGATATGACTGGATGTGGAATAAGCAAAGTGAAGGTGATTTTATTATAAAGTTCAAATCCAACCATAACTCTTGGGATATTCTGAGTAAGATATGTTGGTAGTTCAATCTCCTCCAAGGTCTCTTCCTCCTCCTGTAATAGCAATTTGGGGCTTCAACATTTTGTCCATTGGCACCTCTTGTAAGACCGTTGTCTTTAGGGATGATTTTAGGTTGTCCTAATCACACCCAAGTATCTATTGTCATGATGTTATGACTATCTCGAGGGCTAATGAATGCACGTTTGCACTTAACATCATTGCTCATATGGAAATCTAACCATACCATGATAGAATCTTCACATGGAACCATGGATGTTCTAGTATCCGATTCAGCTTTAATTTCCATTTCGATTTTATTTTCCCATTCACTTTCATCCTCTTCATGGCTCTCAGCGTTTGCAAGAGTGCCCAATGTGTATAATGGCACACTCCTTTGACAACTTTAATTGAGGTTTGTTTGGAAACTTGTAAATCCTTACAGCCTTGTTCTATGTAGCTCTTAATATCTTGGTATAAATCATTTTTAGTCTTTAAAGGTGCAAGTGCTGAAGCTATGCTAGCTTCACCACGAGAGAAGTTTGAGAGACTGCTTTAATTTCGTAAGGGACTTATCGAGTCCCTCACGTGCTTTTTCAACTGCATCATTCTTGCAATCTTCCTATGATAACTCTTCTTGGCTTGATGTTGACGGATGTATACACTCCCTAGCATTTTTAGCATTAGCTTAGGTGTGAACACCCCCTAGCATTAGTAGCATTAGCTTAGGCTAATGAGTTATTGGATTTGGTTATTACAAGATGTCATATCAAGAAGTGGTTGCAAGAGGGCTAGTGGGGAATTAGGATCTTGTAGAGGTTATGAGAGCCCAATAGTCATATGGATAGCCCAACAGTCACATGGCTATATAAAGGCCCTCTTGTATGCAAATTAGACATGAATATAGTATAACATAATATATGACATGACATGATATGACTATTGTATGGACATGATTCTTGTACACACAATATATGATACATGGATATGGAATACACTATGATGTTATGTTGTTATGCTGGTGTCTTTTATCTTGTTGTTATGCTTATATGTTTATCTTGTGTATTTTATCTTGTTTTGTTGATCCATGCCTTCTACTCCATGCTCATGTGTACATGTATACTCCATGGCTACGTATGTAGGAGCATGTGTGTGTTCTCCCATGTTAGCAAGGTGATGCTAACACTTGGCCATCACGACGGGATGATAAACTTCGATCTTCTCCTTGCCTACAAGCTCTTGATTAGAAGTCAACTGTCTAATCCTTAATAAGTATTTATTAGTAGCATGCATGCTTCTTCTTTTTTATTTTCTTGATTCGATTATGCTCTCCCTTAAAACCCCATGAGATGGGAGATTAGCATACTTCTTGGTGATTCTTGATCTTTTTATTTTGCATTACTGTGTGTTTTGCATCTTGAGTGGCAAATTGGTGTTAACAGTTAGTGTTTGATTATTACCAAGGTTTTGTCCTCCTAAAATTGTGATTGTAAGGGTTTGTTTTTGTTTTTAACTCTGGTTATAATTTGCATTTAGTTAGGTCTAGAATCTGCATCACGTTTCAATGATTGTTAGGAAATTAAAGGGTCCATCGACGACATAGCTAACCAGGCCTTCCGAAAGCAGTTGCAAGAAGGCTTCATTGTCTGTTAGGAAACTAAGGCAAGCTCAGGTATGCGGGCTATGGCCTGATTAGGGTTCTGAAACCGTAATTAAGCAGTGAAACCCCAATTAACAGACTCTGCGGGTCTGAGATAATGTGGCGAATGCAGCTGCGAAGGTCTTCCTTATCAGTAGGGTGCCATCACTGCAATCGCGATCCATCTGCAAAAGTGTGCTCTCTCTTTGGCCCTCCAGAGACAAGGGTTTTGGCTGGCTCAAGCCAGCAATGGCGTTTTTCAAAATGACAGTTTTGACTTGGGCCTCGAGAAGCCCAAGTGATAAATATGTGATCAAGCAGAGATAATTTAGAGATCAAGCAGAGATCAAACAGATATTAATCCGAGATTAAGAAACTATTAAGCAGGGATTTAAGCAGAGATAAGCATATATTATGCAGAGATCAAGGAGAGTTTAAGAGGAGATTAAGCAGCGATCAATTAGTAAATTGCTTGATTTGTAGCTGCTTTGAGTTCTTCCGGCGCCGCAAGGAGGACTCACGATCAGAGCCCTGGTCTTTTACCCCATCCTTCATCAAGCGCCTCTCGCTGGAGCGTTTGCTGGGGTACAAGCTCGAAGACAATGAAAATTCAATCCCCAAAACCTCAACGCACCACAAGTCCATTGTCCCCATCAACTGCTACAGGCCTTCCTATGACATCAACGATGCCTCTGATGCAAGTAATGGCGGAATCATGCATAACAACTTTAAAGGATTGAAGACCACAAGCTTCCCAGATGCTGTAGATGGCGGTCTCACATGCAAGTCACCTGTGAAACTGACTTATCGTGCAGTTCGCTCCGAGGAGCATTTGCTGTATGTCCATGGTGTAATAATTCCAATGCTGGCGGCTACTATTTCCTTCACCGTACTGAGGATGTAAATGTTTTACTAGATGTGGCCATGGCCGATGATGGATATAGATTATGATGACTCTTATGTCAATGAGGATGATACAGTTATTATGATTCTTTAGGCACCTTCCAATAATGCCTTTCCATGCACAGGAAATACACATAAGCAAGAGGTTTTTAAAAATAAAATGAACATTAAAGTTAAGATCAAGCAGTCTTGTGTGTGAACGGCAAGAACCTTGGTATTGCACCAACCTCTACTTGTTGGGAGCACACTTGGTCTTGTGCTAGTGTGGTGCACTAGTGTAGGGGCTTTGATCAAATCAAACACTAAAAATGGCATATGGTATGTTGGCTTTGATAATCCAGCTCATCTATGCCTACTGCATGGAGTTCATGGAGTGCAACCTTCACCTCCGTGGAAAACTCGGGGTGGATGACCTGATGAACTTGAATGGTAAGTAATGGGACAATATAATTACATCAATTGTTGAAGTATTGTCTTGAAATATGATATCGATGGAAAAATTATAATAATATTGAAAGAATGAAGCATGAGAGGGTCAAGGAGATGCTTAGCTGGGATACTACTGAGATGTCTGTAAGTCCGTGAGAAGGCATGAGGTCCAGAGGAAGCCCAATGAGGTCTCGACCGGGTCGATGAGATGCTTAGCTAGGATACTACCGTTTCTCATTGATTTCTCACTGATTTCCCTCTCACAGCGGAATGGCAAGACAATAGTCTGTGGTGACAGACCAGTCAGGCAATGTTATGGGAGACGTGCAGTCACCCACCAGAGTTTCCGTGTACGAACACCAACTCTCAAATGGTCACGGGGACACACAGAGCACCACTCTACTGAATAAACCTTCACTCTCACTCTCTCAGTTCTCACTCTGCACATCACACCACTATCTCACTCACTCTCTCACACATAGACAGCATGTTCAGTAAAACAGAGACATTGTAGACTTCATCCACATAGTGTAGAGAGCAACACAGAACAATAATGAAATGACAAGCTTGCTCTTAGTTATATTCCTGAAGTATTTCATATTAATGCAGAGCAATTTCCCAACAAAGACTACCATTTCTTAAGTACTATCACTATAACAAGCTTCATGAAACAACTGTCAACTATTAGTTGAGAGCATACAATGACTTCACCCTTCATACATTCCTTCTATCTGAGTATCTATCACTATTCCTGTCTAACAACATATCTCCCTTGTATCTATCTACAGTGACCAGTTGCAACGGCTCTCTGGTGGTTACAGTTCGCCACCTCCACATGTGCAATACCGAGGTGGTGCTATTTATTTTGTGCAAGATTTAGATTAAGGAAATGTGCAAATGTGCACAAGATTATCATATGTGCAAATGTGCACAAAGTTATTTTATGTAACAAGGCCCATTAGCAATTACATTTGGGCAAATGTTTTTATATGTACAAACCTTAGGGATTTTGATATGATTAAAAATACGTAAAGCAATACCCCAAAAGTGGGAAAAGCAAGCCCAATTTGTACGCACGTCTATTCTTAGCTCCTTGGAATATTTTTTATAATTTTTTTTTTCTAAATACTCATGTTGTGGACGTGGAGCTACACGGCATGGGGGGGTGGAGATTGCACTCAATCTTGTTTTGATGGTGATGTTATTCTATTTCCTTTGCCTTGTGTTATGCTATGTTATTTGATTTCAATTTAATTCAAGTCTTTGTTTAAATTATCTCTTCAAGAAGTACAAAAAGGGTCCCATGACACATTCTCCATGCAATGCTGCATTTCTAACTCTAGTGCATTCAGCTCATTGATGGTTGAACCAAATATACTTCTTCTTGCAACTTAGCATGCAATAACATCTTCTTTAAATCCATTTGATATAAAGCCCAACCTTTTGATGCATCCACCATTGCAATAATGTCTCCTAACTTTTGGCAACCAATCTCGCCTCTTGTACTTACTAATTTTTTCTATTATAGTTATGCTTCACTTTATAGACCCACTTACATCCAATAACCTTTTTACCCTCACACAAAGACACCAATTCCCATGTCTTATTTGCATCCAATGCAACCGTTTATTCATCCATGGGTTTCTCCCAATGTATATGTCCAATAGCATCCTCAAAACATGTGGGTTTAACCTCCTACACAACCTTTGCCATAAATGCATAATGGTGAGCTACATAACCATCACACATCAATCTTTTAATAGAGCTTTTGACCCTGTGAGGCATGCTCATCTCAGTCACCACCAATGCACGAGCAACCTTTGCAATGTGGCTATTCTTCCTCTTAGCAACACCATTTTTCTATGGAGTGTACCTGCATGTGAATTGCCTCTAAATTCCATGCTTTCTCAAGCTCTCACTGAATTCATTAGAGAAGTATTATCCCCCTCCATTTGACCTTAGGCAACTAACCTGCAAACTTGTTTTCTTTTTAGCCAACATTCTAAAATTCTAAAAGTGAGTAAACACTTCACTTTCCTCTTTCATAAAATAAATCCACACCTACTCTCTAACCAAATGACATTTTTTGTTGAAGTCCTCAACATACGAGTCCTTAGGGTTAAAGTGTACTTACAAACCCTTCTCAACCATCAACCCCAAGAGAAACCAAATTCTTTGTTATGTTAGGCACATGAAGTGCATAAGCTAAGTACCTCATCTTACCATCTTGTATAGCCAATGGCACATTCCCAATGTGAGTAATAGGATACATAACCTGGTTCTTCTCTCGATTTCTAACATCTCCGAACCAGTCACCGTGAGACAGGCCATGTGGTTAGAGGCTTTCGAATCCACAAATCATACATCATCACCGTTTGTGGATACATATGTAGTCACTAAGTTCAACATATGCTGAATAATAAACAAATGCTCACATCTATCTTTAGCATGCTTGCTTGAAGATGCATAATTATTTTGCTATAACGTTTCACTTCTTATGTCTCTCTGCTTCTTCTGACATTTTACTCCAAAGTGACTTGGTTTGAACCTGGATGCAACTACTAGAGTGTTGGCATCCTATGCGTGCCCTATCATAATGTCTGTCACACTGATTGAAAGCCAACACATGACTTTCTTTGCACCCTGGTATTTGAATGCCTTTATCTCTGCTATAATAGCTTTCTCTCCAGGCAATTCTAGAGGCTCCTCATTGTCTCCTTTATTATCGTCCCAAAATCCTTTTCACATCAGGAAATTGGTCATTCTGAGCT
Organism: Cibotium barometz; assembly: GCF_041138505.1. Classification (NCBI taxonomy): domain Eukaryota; kingdom Viridiplantae; phylum Streptophyta; class Polypodiopsida; order Cyatheales; family Cibotiaceae; genus Cibotium; species Cibotium barometz. The sequence continues at coordinate 1,300,698 of NC_141085.1, forward strand.
TCCATGCCTGGAATTTGTTCTTGCCAAACTTCTCACTAATAATTTGTTCTTGTCAACCTTCTCAGTGATAATTTGGATGATGATGTTAGACATCTTTTCTTGCAACAACCAGAAATCTGCAAATAGATAATTTTCACATGTAATCTACAACACAACAGTATCTGTTGTAACTCATATAGTGGTACTTTTGTACAATCGGTATGTCATAACATGTGATTAGATTACACGTACATACACCCACAATCAATATACATGTGAAATCACTATCTGCACACCCAAAATGCACTACTACATTATAATAACCAGAGCTTAGATAGAGACAGTTCGAAACTAGATCTTCCTAGATGTGCCCGAAAACACCTTATAGTGGCCAAACGGAGGCCAAAATATGCCTGAAATGTAAATCTTCCCATAAATTTAAGTACTAAGTAGCGCACCAAACAAGTGTCTTCATACCTACAAAGATAGCTCCTCAATTAGAGACGTGTAGCTCCTAGAGCTACCCAGGGGGTGTCATACCAAAATAAGAAGGGAAAGAGATGATGATGCTCTTACCTGTGTACCACTTCCTTTGCCTTCATAGCTTCCTTTCTTTCCTCTTAACTCCTTAGCGTGAACCAGGCATCGCTGATACCATGAAAAGATTAGGGGAGGAGTGAGAGCTTGAGCTCTTTGCAAGCACACACACACACTCACACAACAATGGATAAGGCACACACCAAGATGGAACGAGGCTAAGATCTTCTTCTTCTTCTTGCTCTCAAAAAGAGGTTTACAAAGGTAAGTGAAAACCAACATAAATACTAGAGTACTATGTACAAGCGGTCCATAATGTGAACACACTAAGTAGGTGAGTTGGCAAGATAAGTATGGCATAACTCGGTTGGACTAGGTAGCTATAGTCTAGCTGTAGGATCATTGGCAAAGATCCATCGTGTCACCTTGCCAGTGGTGTAAAGGTGTAATGATCCCTAGGCACATTATGAGTGTCAGCTCCTATTAAGCTTGACATCTCAACACTTGATCCTTCCCCTTTGAACTTTGAGGAAACCACTTTGTCTTTGATGCGTTGGCATTACGCATGCGTAGCCTGACGGGTGGATCACCATGATCCCACAAACCATCCACATGTGTAAAGCCAAAAGCTACATGCTTCCCTTTGGCATCACCTCTTGTGATGTAGATAGAATGTTTGTAGACAAACTCCCAAAAGAAAATGAACTCAGTGGTAAATTTTCCTTGTTGCCTGCTTGAACATGCACATTGAGTGTGTGTAAAAGTGGCCTATTTCGACCAATATAACTCAATTGTGAGGTTTGATGGGACTTGCTCCATTTTTTTTAAATCCCTTTCACATTGGTTGTATAAGGCTTGTCCATCCACATACACTTGTCGGGGATGCCAACAATGCTGAAAATCCATCATTCTTGGCTCATTTTTTCCCCATTTGATACCTGGTTGGTTTCCAAGATCTCCATGGACATGAATGCTTCCTAAATTAGAGATTCTACAAGCCTAGGTACCTCAGCTTGAAGTGTTTCTATGCTTGAATCAAGGTTTCCAAGAAAATATGAGGGAAAAATCAAGAAAATAAAAAACTTTTGTATGACATGAAAGTGTTGCTCAAATTTGCTTTGATAAAGGCCAAGAGCTCTCATATACCAATAAAACAAAGGAAGGGAGAGGAGACTTGTTTATATAGAATCTAGATTCATGTAGATATCATTTATGTGGAGTCTAAGACATGGGAGAAGGTCTCCATGAAAGCTTTCTAAGTAGGACATGACTAGAATTGATCAAAAGGGGTTATGAGTTACTCACAATTAGGGCTTATAATTGTCTTATATATCTATGTCCCATGTTCACACTCACATACGCCTTGGCCTCCCCATTGGACCATGCCTATAGCCCCTTTTTTGGCCCATTTCCCTTTACAAGTCCTTTTTCCATGATACCATTTGACCAATTGATGATTTACCGTTAGCACTTTCTTGCATATTGAGAGTAAGATATGGTGTTTTTCTATGTAGAAGCTAGGGGAGAGAAGTACTTGTTTAATGGTGTTTTTCTTTGAAACTAGTGCAACATTGAGTTTATAATTTGTGAATGTAGACACATCCCTTAATCTGTAAGGTTCGTTGCCTCTTGTGGTGACTTCACTTGTTAAAAACTCAAAAGCCCCTCCATTTGTTTGCAACTCCATTTAAAAAAAACATGGAACTTTCGATAATCATTTTTTACATATGGTTCTGGATTGAAGTAACAAAGCTAAGTACAAACATTCCTCTTCCTATTGGTCATAGGACAACCATGAAAATTGTGAAGCATTTCCTCTTCCTATTGGTCATAGGACAACCATGAAAATTGTGAAACATTGTGTCACTGGATTGGGACTTGAGATATTTTGTAATGGAGTTATTCATCTTCATCCATCGCTCCACATAGTTCATATGCCTCACTTTGGCTAATGAGTCAAGGATATACCACTCCCTTTACCAACTTGTGGGAGAAATCATTTTCATAGAGGAACCAATAAATAATGACAAATCGTTTCTTAAGAACACAAGACTTGTCCAAATTAACAAATTGGCATCAAAAAAAGGTCACACGACTTCCGCACATACAAAATTGCGCGGTTCTACGAAATAGTGCGGTGTGGCGTCGAGAGAGTAGTCTGGGGGCCTTTCTCTAGGTGTATCCGAGTGAGCGTCTGCTGAAATTCGGAGAGTGAGCACGGTATCACCAGGCCACCTTTCTGCCGAAACCCAAACTCGCTCTCTGCTTTGCGTAGCAGAGCTTGGAAGTCCCGGTGGCTCAAGTAAGGGATGGGAACCACGAAGCGCTGTGACCCGTTCACATACACCGCCACGTGGCCCTTGGGGGCACGCTTACTGTTGCAACCTTGGGAGCAGCTTCCATGAAGGACATTATTACCACTAATTACGTTGTGCGGCTTGTGGATGCGTAGGCTGGGTGTGCTCCACGAGCGAGTGTACTTGAGAGGAGTGTCAGGAGGGATGCTATGATGATGATGACCTCCTGCAGCATCATGAAGATGATCATGAGATGCAGGGCGATGGAGAAGAGACTTCAAGGAAGGCACCAGCCGGGGCTTTGAGCAGGAATGACTACGTGCAAGCTGCTTTCTGTCCTCATGCATCACTTTAACATTGAGAAAATTCATGAGGTCGTCATCGTCCTCGCCTGCAGCTGATGGGCGGCGTTGAAGGGGAAAACAGACGTTATGGCGTGACCTTGCGTGAGAATTAGCAGGTGCACACTGCACAGCCATGCTATCAGCACGCTGATCATTAGAGAAGAGGGGAAGCCCAGGGCGCCTGCATCTTCGCAAGTATTTGTTGGCCATATGATGTGAGGACGTGAAGCTATGACTACTCGAGAGCGCTAGATCATATGTATAAAGCCTTCAAGAGCAACTGGCTGTAAGCCTATGATCACTGTTGTAGCGAGAGGCTGCGAAGATTTGTATCAGAGAGCAGATTTTTAACGTGTGACTAGGAGTGCATTTGGAGGCCCGCGAGAGAGACCCATCATGGAAAGTGGATTGTGGAGATCAACCGTCATCACACAAAGTGGATTCGGGAAATCCACTACCATCGGCCCCGAAATATCCGCTACCACGTGTCGCTCTGTCGCTGGTGCCAATTTGAGTAGAATCAACTACAAGGTGAGAGCTAGAGTCTACGAGAGGGGCTAAACCAGTATGGGTGTGGGTGTATGTGCACGCACGCACGTGTGTGTTTATGCATGAGCAATCTCTGTGTGCTTTTTTCTCGTGAGACAATGAACAATCTGACAAGGTTTTTGTACTCCTTGGCGTTGCTCCAAAATATTATTCTTTCTTACAATCTTCAACCATATAAAAATATCAATCCCAACGTTGGCCCTACATCATAATGAAGGACTTCTTTGTGGGAAGGTGGGGTATTTCCATCAGCTCACAAAGCACCCCTCTCGCGCAACTCGATCATATCGAACCCGGGTCCTCTGAATGGAACCCGACAGTTCTACCAACTTACATCACAATGAAGGACTTCTAAAGTTTTGCAAGTGCTTCCTTTTCCATGCTTCAAGAATCTTGAAATAGTAAAAATAAATCATTTTGAAGGAGATCTTTATTTTTTGGCCATAAGCGAAAAATGAGGAAGAATTGCATGGTAGGTTTAGATACATGGTTTACCACACCTGCTTGTATTTTTTCGCTCAAGATAACTAATTTTGAAAGATATGAATATTTTGTTATTATAAACAAGAGAAGGGTTCTTCATAGTGCTTAACTTTGTTTCTCTAATTGCGTAGTCATAAATATGTGTGTTTGTGAGTGCGTATGTCAATGCATGCATCGGTGTGTGTGTGTGTGTGTGTGTGTGTGTGTGTGTGAGAAGAGAGAGAGAGAGAGAGAGAGAGAGAGAAAGATTTCCTAGTAATGTAGACCCTTCTATGTTGAAAGATCCTTTTTTATGTGGTTCTCAATTATATTATACAAAATATTATCCTTGCTTAGAATCTTAAACCATATAAAATAATGACAATGATCCTGCAATCATGAGAACGATACAAAAGCTCCATTCTAAGTGCCATAATGAAGGACTTCTTAACATTTGTCAAAAGTTTCTCTCTTTTGAGGTGCCCTTTTTGTTTGGTACTAAATTGAAAGGTTTTTAAGAATGGGTGTAGGTGGGGGGGTTAACTCTTGAGACTCCAATCCCCCATCCACTAACAAGCTACACACCCATTGGTAAGAGGTTTCCTTTTGCTAGCCTTCTTTTTCAAAATTTAGGAGCCTCCATCTGAATCTTAACCCATCTATAGACCATGAGGTACTTTGTAATCAACGAAATCAATATGTCTTCTTTTGAAGGAAATTTCTATTTTCCCTTTCGATGTCGCTTTTAGCCATAGGTAAAAAATAAAGGAAGAAATTCCATGGTATTGAAGATAGTTTTGCATACATGATTACCATATGTAGTTATACTTTAACTTTGACTCAAAATAATTGATTTAAAAATATTTTAAATATATTGTTCCTAAAAGTACGGGAAGGGTTGTCCCCAGTGCTTCCCTTTGGTTTTTGAATAGTGCACGCACACACACATACACACACATGCACATGCACACATGTACGTGCACACACACACACACACACACACACACACACACACACACACACACACATGTGTGCATGCACACACACGATATACACATACACAAAATCAATTATTTATCTTCAACACTTCTTCACAGTTACTAAGGATTCATATGGTTGAATGATTGTAATGTTTCACACCTTTCTACTATTCATCTTAGTGATAATAGAGCCATGTGAGTACTTTGTGGTGGATACCTTATGTCAAGCTCCATTATGCTTATCTTAAGTGTTCTCAAGTGGGTTAAACTCTTTGATAAGATTAACAGTCTTGCTTAAGGTGAATTATTACATGTGATCTTGGCTTAATGCTAAGCATCTCAACTTTTTGTTAATCCCTTTGTGTTGGTTTTGCATTGTGCATACCATAATTTTAGTATGGTATTAGATATCCCTTCCATGGGAGTGCTATTGATCTTCTATTGAGAGCGGGCATCTTTGTGTGTGTGGTTATCTTCCTAGGATAGCGAGAAATATTATTTTCAATCTTTGTGAAATTTATGGTTTTATTCATCTTCTTGGCACAAGAGAGGGTGAACCAACCCATTCTTTGTGTTAATTCTATGTGTGAGAGAATATCCTTCTTCATTTATGAGTGACACATTATAGAGGAAGAGAGAGTTGGCCTTTGTGATCATTTGAGAGAGAATTTCTAACTTTTTATGTGGTAGAGAGAGAGAGAGAGAGAGAGAGGTGAGGGGGGAGCTTAATCTCTATGTGAGTGTGGGATCTCTTCAAAGAAATGAGAGGAATATTTTCTTTCATTGAGAAAAGATAATACTTCTATGTGTGTGTGTGTGTGTGTGTGTGTGTGTGTGTGTGTGAGAGAGAGAGAGAGAGAGAGAGAGAGAGAGAGAGAGAGAGAGAGTTCTATGTCAAAATATACTTTTCTTCAAGTTTGTGTTTTTGTGCATGTAGCTAATGTAGAACCCTCTATGTTGAAAGATCCTTTTCCCATGTGATTGTTACGTAATACTAGATATTATGCTTGCTTACATTCTTGAGCCATATAAAAATATCAATTTCAAACATGGCATTGATTTTGCAATTATGAGAATAATACAAAAACCCCATATTCATCATAATCAAAGACTTTAAAACATTTTGCAAGGTTTCTCTCTTTTGAAATTTTCTTTTCCCAAGCATTCATTTCCAACTTCTAGGCTTCACCTAGCTTGAATGATGAATCATCTGTAATATACTTTATAAGAGCCAAACGTTTTTTGAAGGAATTGTTTTTTTTCCTTTTAATGTAGCTTTAGACTATACGTAAAAATAAGAAATAAATCCCATGGTAAATATTTCAAGTAGGTTCACCTAAATGATTACATATATGGTGGTACTTTATTTTTCACTCAAAAAAACTAAATTTGAACTAAGTTTGATACTAAAAATAAGAGGAAGGTTCTCCATAGTGCATCCCTTATTTTTTCTAATAGTGTAATCATAAATGTATGTGGACTCATACGGGTGTGTGTGTGTGTGTGTGTGTGTGGGTGTGTGTGTGTGTGTGTGTGTGTGTGTGTTTTGCTTTGTGTGCTCTAGCATCCATCTGTGCAAATTCACATTAGTTTAGATGGCATCAATACCTTAAGGTATAACATTTGTTAGAAGGTCAAAGGCATGAACCCTAGTGCCTAGCTTATTGGGCTTAGGTGGGTGGTATCTCCTAGAATCAAGCCACCATCCGCTAATGTAGGGAGGTGGAGAGAATCAAGGGAGATAGGCATGTTCCTTTATATTTATAAGCACACTTTCACACCTTTGTACTATGCATCTTGGTGATAATAGAGGTATGTGATTACTTTGTGGAGACATTATGTCAAGCTCCATTATGCTTGTCTCAAGTGTTCTCAAGTGGGTTAAACTATTTGATTGAATTAGTCTTTAGCATTGTCTTCCTTGGATAATTTGGATAGTACTACTATAAACCATAATACTATGACTTCTTTTGATAAATGGTTATTTGTTTCACTAAAATGGCATAGTATAGTACTGCTATACTATACACTTCTTTTGGTAAATTGGTTATCCATTTCAGTAATCTCAAAAATTCTAAAACTTGTATTTCCCTCCTAATGTTTACACTCTAAAAATGTGGAAAACGCTAAAAGCACATTTCAATCACATTCTTTAACAATAAATTCATCATGAGTGCTATGTCCATCCATTATGTTTAGGGTTTTTGAGTTCTTTGGGCATTGAGTTATCTTTCACAAGAAGTGTTCTTAGCATAATGCACTACAACAAATGAAGATCCCAATCGTATCTAGAGCCGTGCAAATTTAAAAGAATTCATTTATGGAAAAAAACTTAGCGCGGCTATACACACGGCTATGAGCACGCGGCTATAACCGCACATATAACCATGCATATAGCCGCATATATAGTTGCACATGTAGTAGCGTATATAGCCACGCATGGCTATAGCCATGGATTGTCTCCAAAAAAAGGGAGACAAAATGGGGGATAGATGTGGGGACATGTGCCCCCACATCTCTCCCCCATTCTTTCCCTACTTTTTTTAATCACATTATTTAGACACTCCTTAATCACATTTTTTAAAAAACACTTAATCACTTAAAACATAAAAGAATTTACAATACAATGTCATGGATTATATTGAAAATTACATAAGGTGTTCATGTCCAAAAATGGATAAAGATAAATACATTAAAAACTAATTAAATTAGAACATCTTTATCTTCGCTTGCATCTTCACTACGTGAACCACCACCTTCATCATTACCACCACTTTCAGCATCATCTTCCTGCATTAAATAGTGATACAATGCAAAAAAGTTAGCCACAAGTAAAACAAGTTGGGTAATTAAAATTTAAGTTTAACTACTCACCAATTTGCCGTGCTGAGCTCATTGGATATCCGCATCAGTGACCACTCCCTCACGTTTAAGCAACTCCCAAGCATTAGCTTCATTGTGATGCTTGTGGTCCTATTCTCCCAAACCATTGGGAGGCGACCTATTACTCTTTCCTACAATAAATTACAACATGCATGAGATATGAAATTCACAACGAGACAAATGAACTAAACTTAATGAAAAATGGCAAAGGGAAAACTTACAAATCGTGCGAGCCAGCTTGCCTTTCCTTCGGATCCATACTTTGTCATACAATACTTCAGTAGTTCACTCGCATACGCCCGCATGTTATGAGACTGACATGAAACACTAAGGTAAGACTAGGAAAGTTTATTTATATGTAAAATGTTGTATATAAATAAGTTCAAGGGATTTCAAATAGGAAATACTTAAGCGATGGCTAATAGGCATTAAAGTTAAAGTAAAAAGAGAAGTAGATGGTGCAGAAGAATGAAAGCCCAAGGGACACAGAAGTAGGCGCCCTCTTCTAGGGGTAGTTGAAGAGGAATTGGACAAGGAAAAGGCAATGTCTAGCCAATGAAAGGTCAAGGGGCTGAAGTTAAAAGGTCATGCACCAATTAGGCCTATATAACCATGAGTTTAGGGACTATTTGGGATATGATTGGGTGGAGAATCAAAGTAAAAGTCTTACAAGTCTTCAAGCTTATAATGCAAAGAGCATTACATTGGCATCAGAGCCAAGTTCTTTATATAGCTTGCCTAATAAATTAGGCATACTTTAGAGTTCTACATGGAGAAAGTGGAGTACAAGACGACCTTGAAGGATCTTTGAAGCAAATATCAATAAGAAGTAATCAATGGAATTATTCTTCACATCATTGGGGACAATTCATAATTATCCAACCAAAAGTCATTGTGTTGCATTTTTTTTACTTTGTAAGAAATTTTCCATTTTTCTTAGTGGTAGAGTAAATGACTTCTCAAGGTGGGAAGATAAAATTGGTGAGAAGGGGGGAAACCCAATATCCTCTTTCCACATGGAAGAGGATATTACAAAACCATATGAAATAAATATTATGCAAGATTTAGACCTTAATGATTATGAGGATATAGAAATGAAGGAAATGAAAGAGAAAATCTCTAATATAAAAAATAAACTTGAGAAAATGATGGGTCTTCTCAGCTCCTTGATGGGAGGGGAGGGATTGGGCATAAAAAAATATCTAAAAATATTGGTGAGATAAGGGAAAAAACTCTAGAAATAAGGTTGAATGAAACCATAATTGAAGAAGGTCCCAAAACTAGAGACCAGGGTATAGTATTCAAAGATTTAAAGGTACCCACTTTTAGTGGAGAAGATAAGGAGACCCACTTAGTGGAGAAGATAAGGAGAAGGTCCCAAAACTAGAGACCAGGGTATAGTATTCAAATATTTAAATGCAGTGGAGAAGAGAAGGAGAGAAATAAAGATGCGGTCTAGATTTATATCTTTTAAGAAATGTGCCTAATCACAACCGCCCCATTGAAGCTAGTCTATCCTTACAAGGCAAAGCTTATAAGTGGTTGGATGAGTTTAGCAGAAGCTAGACAAGTACTTTATTCTTGGAATTCATTCAAGCAATTATTCTTAAAGGAATATCTTCCTGAAAATGAAGAAGACCAAAATTGGGAGGAGTGGGATAATTGTTCTATGGAATAAAAGAATTGAAATCTCGCTCAATATATAGTTTGCTATAGAGAAATTCTCTTAAAGCTTAAGGGAATAGACAGTTTTCAAAAAGTAAGAGGCTTCATTAGAGGACTAAAAAGGGAGTACAAGAAGGAAGTTCGCTCCAAAGAGCCAAAAAACTTAGTTGAGGCTATAAGATTTATAAAAAATTTTAAAATTTTTTGACAATACCATGGGTAATGGTAATCGTTAAGTTTTCATATAAGCCTCATGGAGAAAATTTTAGCTCTCAAAAAAGAAAGATTTTTTCCTTTAAAAAGGAAGAACCTTCAAAAAAGAAAAAATCCAATCCTAGTAAGTTCCTAAAAAGCAAGATTTTGAAATAATGGTTAAAGAAAAACTTTGTTTCTCTTGTCTTGAGCCAGGTCATGATAAAAAGCATTGTCCTAAGTCCCAAGGACAAGAACTTAGTGGGAATGGTAATAATAAATCTAAAGGAAAATCGCTGCACACTATTCAAGTAACACTTAAGGATTCTCCTAAATATAAATCGGTCAAGGTTTGTTATTCTAATGAAAATAATTGTTGTATGGTGGTAAAATCTATGTGGGAACCATCATTTGGACCACATGATTTGGTTCAAGTGCATGGAAATATTAAAGATAAAAAAGCTAGAGTTCTCATAGATGATACGGCCACACACAACTTTTTAAATTACAACTTGGTTAAGAAACTTAAGTTTCCCTCAAGTCCCAAGTTCTCATAAGTATATAGTAACATTAGCCAATGGCTATGATAAAGATGAGTGGGATACTATGGTAAACCAAGTTGGGATAAAGATTCAAGAGTATGAAGCACTTTTGGATTTTCAAGTCATACGGCTGTTGATCACATATGTAATTCTTGGGAGAGAATGGTTATTTTCATTGGGGGAAACACTTTCGAGAAGCTATTTTCATAATACACTAATATTTGAGCATAAAGAAAAATTTATTACATTGCAATGTACCATCTTATCCTTTGATATATAATATTGAGCTCCAAAATCTTCATCAAGATAATGAAATAGAACAAATGTTTTTGTGTTATGCAATGTCTCAATTTAAAAACCATTATGAAAAGTTTGATTCAAGTATTTATGAAATAGTTAATTCTTCTTTGAATAATTTATTAGAATAATTTAAAGATATTTTTTGAAAACATTACCAAAAGATTTACCTATGGATAGAGGGATAAATCATCCCATAGAAGTTTTAAAGGATTCAAAGCCAATTAGTAGGCCACCTTATAGAGTAAGTTTCACTAAAAGATAAGAAGTTGAAAAAAAATTGGCTAAAAAAATGGATCAATGCACTTGTGCATAGATTATGGTGGATTGAAAATGCAATCATAATAAAAAATAAATTTTATATCCCTAGGATAGATGAGTTGTTTGATCAACTCAAAGGTGCTAAATATTTTAGTAAGATAGATTTAAGGTCTAGATATCATCAAGTAAGAATTAGAATTGATGATGTACAAAAAATGGCATTTAGAACATCTTTTGGGTACTATGAGTTTTTAGTTATGTCTTTTGGTCTAACTAATGCTCCCACTACTTTTATGACCATGATGAAAACTATACTTCATCCTTATTCAGGGAAATTTGTAGATGAGTTACAAACCTTTTTAGGACTTGCAAGGTTCTATCGAAAGTTTATAAGGAATTATGCTAAGATAGTTGTTCCAATGACGAATCAGCTTAAAGGAAAAGGAAAACAATTTATTTGGACTCGTGATCAACAAGTTAGTTTTGAAAAATTGAAAGTAGCAATAGCTACTGCTCCTAGTTTTCAAATAGTGGATCTAAATGAAACATTTATATTGAAAACGAATGCTAGTAATTTTGTTGTAGGAGTAGTATTATTGCAAAAGGGAAGGCAAGTTGCATTTGAAAGTAAAACATTAGACAAAGCTCAAAGTAACTATTCAACTTATGAAAAAGAACTATTTGCAATTGTGCATACTCTTAAAAAGTAGCATCATTATTTGTATGGTGCCAATTTTGAACTATTTTCTGACCGTGAAAGTCTTAAATGGTTAAGTACTCAAAAGGAGTTAAAAGGTAGGAAGGCTATATGGGCTGAAATACTACAAGAGTTTGATTTTCAATTAGATATAGAAAAGGAAAATTTAATGTCATGGCAGATGCTCTAAGTCGAGAGCACCCATGATAAATGAGTAACTTGAGTTTTACTCAACTAGAAAGCGAGTTGCTGTCTCACTTATTTATAAGGAAAATGTGCTAATGACCCTAGCTAGTAGTTTGGAATTACTTGATTAAAAAAGATAACTCTCAAATACAAAGTAAAGAAAATACATTTGCTCTAGTGATAAAAGGGTATCACTTAAAGAAGGGTCAATAAGTGAAAAAGATCGTTGGTGGAAAAAAAAATCCATCGATAATGGGTACTTATTATATAAAGGTCGCATTTATGTACCCAAAGAAGAAAATGTTCGTGAGAATATTTTACTAGAATGTCATGACAATCCAAGTGTGGGGTACCCGAGAATTTCTAAGACCTATGCACTTGTTAAAAGATAGTTTTATTCGGCAGGTTTAAGGAAGGACAGATCTAGAATTATGTTATAAAATTCCCTAAGTACCAAGTCAATAAAGCTGAGCGCCTAAAAGTAGGTCGAATATTACAACCACTACAAATACCTGAGGGAAAGTGGGAAAGTATTTCTATGGATTTCATAGTGGGACTACCCCGAACAAGTAGAGGGCATGATTGAGTGTGGGTAGTAGTGGATAGGTTAACCAAGTTGGTACAATTTATACCAACTAATTAAAAGGAAGTAAAAACACTAGAATTAGCTACAATGTTTATCCATCATCTATATAGATTGTATGGATTGCGAGCAGATATAGTAAGCGACCGAGATACAAAGTTTACAAGCCATTTTTGGAAAGAACTGTTCGAAAAGTTGGACACCAAACTTAGTAAGAGTATGTCTGAACATCCACAAAGCGATGGATAGATATAAAGGATTAATCAAGTCCTAGAAGATACGCTTTGGGCATATGTTAATCATAAGCAAAACGGATCGGGATGAGTATCTTCCATTATTAGAATTTGCTTATAATAGTGCTAAACATTCTACTACCAATTTTAGTCCATTCATGCTAATTTATGGATTTCAGGCTACAGGAATTATGTGACATTTATTGATGACCACACAAGGAAAGTGTGGGTATACTTCATGAAGGAGAAGAGTGATGTGTTCACTCATTTTTAGAATTTCAGAGTTATGGTTGAAAAGCAAACAGGGAAATATGTAAAGTGCCTAAGGTAAGATAGAGGGGGAGAGTACTTCTCCAATGAGTTCTCTAAATTTTTGAAGAAGAATGGTATTCGGAGACAGTTTACATGCAGATACACTCCGCAGCAAAATGGAGTTGCTGAGCGGAAAAATAGGCACATTGCTGAGATTGCGCGAGCATTGATGGGAGAGAAGAATATGCCGCATAGCTATTGGGCTGAGGCTATTTCTACAGTAGTTTACATGATGAACAGAACTCCAACTGCAACCATCCTAGAGCACCCACAACAGTTGGGTTACAAAAAGAAAAAATTGCAGAGTGTAAAAGACTTTCTCATGTTGAGAAATATGGTGCCATGGAGCACAAGGAAAATATGGAGTGAGTGTGAGAAGCCTCATCACCTAGTGAGAATTATCCCACATGCAAGAGAAGGGCCAAGTTGTATTCATTAAAAATCAGTAGCACATAGATGATCTCCCTTAACAAAATGCATCATATGGAATTTTTGTTTTACCCAAAAAGTGAAATTTTACTAAAAATAGTAAAAGCCATAGAAGTGGCAAAAATATTCAACAACACGCTCTAATTAGAGGGCCATTTATTTCCCATTTTAAATAAGATATACAAACATTTAGTGCTACTTAGCACGTTCCACCTAGTTTATGATTATTGAAAAATATTATTGTTGATTTATTCTTTGCGGCTCTATTTTTTTCAACTCCGTATACGTGTTAACAAGAGTTTCCTAAGAGGATTTTATTTGAAACTCAATAACTTAAGAGACTCAAATTTTTTAAAAAACCTTGAAAAAGCAACAAAGTGGCTTTTTTTAAAGACTAGTGTTAAAGAAGATGTTAACAAATTAAAAAATACTTAAACCTATAGCAACAACCATGCACAGAGAAATATCATCGAAGATTATTGAAAAAGTAGAACCTATATACCCAAAAAACCTAAAGACTAATTATTATCTACTCTAAAAAAAATCCTAAAATCATCATGGAAGATTTACCTCCAAATCTAAAGTTTAATCTTAATTAAAAACATAAAGAGTGATTATTACCTATTCAAAAAAATCATACAAACATCACAAAAGATTAACCTAAAGAGTGATTATTACCTCCAAATCTAAATTCTAAACTTAATCAAAAACCTAAAGAGTGATTTTTGCCCACTCTAAAAAAATCCTACAAAACATCATGAAAGTTTGACGTCTAAATGCAAAGCCTAAACTAATCAAAAACCTAAAGAGTGATTATTACCTACTCCAAAAAAAAATTTAGTACCAAAACTTTTGAGCACGAGAAAACTTCAAAATAGAAAGCTTAAACATAACACACATTATCAGTAACTTGAAACCTAAAAAACTAATGTAATAATGACAAACATTAACAAGGTATAATAAAAAATTAAAATCATAAAGTCTTGAAAGCCATAGACCAAGCAACGTATCTGTAAATGTTTTCCTAACAAGAGAGGGAGAAAAGAAAAAGCTATGGTAGAGTTGAATAAGGAGTAGAAAAAAGGGAGGGGGAGGGGGAGGGACTTTAAAAAAAGAGAAAATGAAAGGGGGGAAATGAAAGAGTTAAATAAGGAGTAGAAGAAAGGGAGATGGGAGGGCTTGAAAAAAGATCAAATGAAGGGGGAGAAACAAAAATTAGGAAGGAGGATTTTTTTGAATTATGATAAAATCATCTTGTTGTCTAAAAGTATAAGGTACATCTACCACTTCTTAATATTTTAATATAAATAGAGCAATGAAAAATAAGGATACAAGATCTAATGCATGGAACAAGGTATATGCTGTGGTTTTCTAATGGTGAAACTTAACATTATTTGGGGAGATACAAGAAAGGGGAGAGGAGAGAGAAGAGAGAGATGCATTCATCACATGGAGTACCACATGTGCACTATAGGGGAGTATCACCTATAGTGCACTATAGGGGAGTACCACATGTGCACTATGTGCACTATAGGGGAGTATCACCTTGCACTCATGAGAGAGAATCACCATAGAATCTTGGGCATGAGATCTCCAAGAACATGTAAAAAATGATATCTCAAAAGTATCAAAACGTATAATATCCATGTGCCCTATACCTTTTATCTCCCAAGGCCCCATAAACCCACATATGTAAATGACCCTAAGCCCAAAGTACCTAGCCCCATTCCCCATGTGAATGTGCACTTAAACCACTACTACATTACAAACCATCGATTCCCACAATTTTTTGGTCCTCAAAATCGAAGGGTGGCTGTGCACACAAGTACACAAAGGCTATATACAAAAGCCAAAATCGATTATGTGACCTCATAGATGCAGGTCGCCCACAGGATTTGTAAATCATAATGGGTAGCTACCAATCCATGATCCTAAATAATAATCTATGTCACCTCCTAGATCAAATGGGAAACTGCATAGATGGACTCCCAAGCTGAAAAGCATAAATGTGATGTAGCCATCATCACCCAATTTGCTGGATCAAATGGCAATCCCAAGAGCCCATGATCCATATGCATATCTATATGACCACATGTCCTGAAACAAAGTCCATGCCATGATAAATGGTCCACATGACTGCCTGAATCAAATGTGAAATGCAAAGAATCCTCATCTCTGGACGAAGCTAATCGTGTCCTCCATAGGCAATACAAACTAAGTAGCATATGACACATCTAAAAGTGAATGCCCTAACTGCATAAGCCATCACATCATATCGGAACCCACAAGACCCAAAGATACACACCTCATAATTGACATCTGTATGGGCATAGGTATGATCATCCAAATACACATGCTGATTGTAAATACAAAACCCTAGCTCACCATAAGTAACATGTGTACCAAGCATACGAAAATATCCACCATCAAGCTAGCTAGAGCATGCATTGTCATAATGGGTATCTCAACCATCATGAAGACTACCATCACCAAACACATCCCCATCCTGAGGATAAGTTGTAGTACAATGATAAGCCAAAAAACTCTCCCCATAGATATGACTCTCTCTATTTCATCCTCTATGCAATGAGTATAGCACTTGTCAATGTGTCATAGGACCCTTTTGTACTTCTTGAAGAAATAATTAAAATCTCATAAAATACATCAAAAATTAAAACAAATACTTGAATCAAATTAAAATCAAAGAGCATAGCATACATAAGACAAGATAAATAGAATAACATCACCATCAAGACAAGATTGCGTGCAATCTCCCCCTCCCCCCCATGCCGTGTAGCTCCACTTTCACGACATGAGTATTTAGAGAATTTTATTCATAAAAATAGCCCAAGGAGCTAATAATAGATGTGTGTACAAATTGGGCTTGCTTTTCCCACTTTTGGGTATTGCTTTACATATTATTAACCATATGAAGTCTCCTAAGGTTTGTACATATAAAAACCCTTGCCCAAATATAATTGCTAATATGAAGTCTCCTAAGGTTTGTACATATAAAAACATTTGCGCAAATATAATTGCTAATGGGCCTTGTTACATAAAATAACTTTGTGCACATTCGCACATTCCATTAAGCTGAATCCTGCACAAATTAAATTAAGCATATTTTTCTACGATTATTAACTCATCAAAAATATGATAAAATATATACATGTGACAGTCCTTCCATTTGAGGAAGCAACTGTCCTTAGTTGTGTAAGAGAAAAATGTTGAGAGAACAAGATTATGCTCATAGGTATTGATGTCATAACCTACAAGGTAAACTCAGAGGTCCGAACATGGCTCAGAGGTTCTTATGGACATGGAATACCAACAAGAAAACTCGTGCGACACCTAAATTAGTGATCCTCACACTCATCATCAAATCAGGAACAATATACACAAAATAATCTATTAACATGAGATGACATAAAATTCTAATACATGATTCACAAAAAATGATCATCATCTTCACACCACCGCTTACCAGCTATACGACACCTCAATCGGTACCCTCGCACTTCTCATTGGCTATATCATAAACACTATCCACGTTAGTTAAAAAATTAATTGAACACTCAATTAATCCTAACATCGTCTTGAGATATAGACAACCCATAAGTATTCAAATACCCATAAGCCACACATATGTTTGCCATGCGTAAGTAACCCAGGAATCACCCCTCCATGCAAACCAACTGAAATAAATAGTGGAGGCCCACAAGCATGCCATATACGGGTGTCCCTGATATACAGTTGCATAAACGCATGAGAGAATGGCTTCATGATTGGTTTGGAAGACTAGATCTACACATAATGCATATGCAATGAACCAATCAAATGAATGTATGTAAGACGAGTCTAAGTGTCCCATACCACATAGGCGTGTTGCACATACACACATAGAATGGTAAAAGATAGAAGACATAAATGTGTCGTCTGGAGTAAGTATATGAAACCAATTTGATGTCCCATACCACCAGATTAATTCCATACCCATACATTACTTCCTTCAGAATAGAAGTTTGAGGCGGAGTGGCCAGTTTCCTCTAAAATTTAAATTTTGACACAAATTTTCTCTATCTAGAAATTTTATTTAAGTTATTGGACTTGAACTAATCTTAATGTTGAATCTCCATCATTTATTAATTAGGTTCTAAGGTTGTAAAAATATTATAAAAACTCTTATGAAAAAGTCTTGAAAATAAAAGTGAGTATATACATATACATATCTCCATCGTTGTGGTGTAATTGAAATAATATATCAAAAATAATATTAACACTCGAAAGAGATATGAATCGTTATTACTTCTATGAATAGGATATATAAGGTTATTAAATAGAATCTCATGAGAAACTTAACACCATAAGAATAAAAGTTAAATTGGTTATGGATATAAGGGTAGAAAATACTAACCTTGAGTTGAAAAGCTTACATATATTCGATTGCCATGAGTTCTACATTTAGAAAAATGAGAAAGTAATGCAATGGATATAATTATTCTTTCAAATCTAAATAGGGTTATATTAAATTATGACCTTATAAGAAATAAAACTTATAGTAATATGATTTGAAGTTGTATTAATAAATATTTAAGCATGACCATTATTATAAGAATAGCAAGGAGAAACTTACTTGGAAAGTGTTTGAATCAATGTTTGAAAGATAAATTTACATAGAAATATTAGAAAAAAAAGTAATAAATTTATTTACTAAGTTATAGAGAATAGCAACTTACTTGTAAGTGTCGAATAGCTTTGCTACAAAATACATCTTTTTAAAAGGACATAAATATTGTAAGCATATGTGACGTTTTAATTTACCGTGATGATTAAAATAATGGAAAATGGAGAAACCTACTTGGGTTAGTAGACATGCAAAATATCAGTTAGAAGAAAAACAATTGATAACTAATAATTTTATTTTATGCAAGTTATCAAATTATACAAGGTGAACACTTAACTAGTAAATCATTGGAGATTTGACATAAACTAATCTGTATGTTAGTTTTAATTCATAATATAATATGAATTTATAAAATTTAGAAATTATAATTCTTACTTAGCTTAAACTGCGAAAATATATACTTCTAACAAAATACAACATGTATTAAGCATTATAATCGAAGAAAATATATAGATATTTGCAATACTTATCTTATGCGAAGCTTATTGACTTGAGCTGTAAAATAAATGGTTAGACAAGGCATAAAATATCCATACAGTAATTTGCTGGTGTTGATAATTAGATTGTTGAGTTGAACTACAAAAATGATTAACAAGGCACAATTATCAACATAGGAAATTAATTTGGCAAAGTTTCTGTTGTTACCTCGTGGTCCGTAGAGCTTGAAAAAAAATACTTCCGATTTTTGAAGAAGAATCCTTGAGAATTTTCCTGGTTGTCCGAAAGCTATATGGGTCTTGCATCATCATATACCTTTATGATAGCTCAAGGGATTTGCATCAGCTTTCTTTATTTTTCGAACATAAAAAATAAATTATTATTTTTAAACTCACTTTTATTAAAATTACAAAAAATGAAGTATTAAAAATGACCAAAATAGTACTGAAAATATTTTAAAAACCTAAAAATTAGCTTTAAAATATTTAAAAACTCAAATTTAATTTTTACAGATTTTTCTAGCATGCAAACTATATTTTTTAGACAATTAAAAACTAGGAAATAAACATTGAAATAATTAATTTTGCACATGAAAAATGAAATAATCATCCTTTAAAAAAATGTGATAATCTCAAAAATGACTCATGAAATTTATTTGGATTTAAAAGGGTACTATTTGATAATTTTAAACAAATTTAAAGGATCGAGGAAGGATAAATTAAGGTTTTATTATTGTAAATATTATACTCTCAAAATGCTTGAATATTTGAAATAAAAATATTAAATAGAGAACTTAGCTTCGGATGGCTGCAAAAATACGATACACAACTAGACAGTATAATTGAAATTATATATATATATATCAGCTTGAACTGTAAAATAGTTGATTGGAAAACATAAAATATGCATGCATTAATTTATTTAATTTACAACTGATAAAGAGTAATTGTAACGAAGACTTAGCTCATGATCTGTGGGAGCCAAGCTGGAAAATAAAAATAAATTTCTAGAAATAATTAATAGAAGTCTTGATGATGACAAAGCAATGTTTCCTGTCATTGCTCTAATGAACTGGCCATCTGAAAAATTCTTCAAGAGGATTGTTAAAAACAAAACATGTACTTTTAAAAGATTTAATTAATTAATTATATATATATATATTAAAGCTTTAATAAAGTATAAGCTTTGGCCTTTTAAAAGAAAACAAAAAGCTTTATAAACGATGGAGAGAGAGAGAGAGAGAGAGAGAGAAATACTACCACCGTCCATGAGGAGGAGATGATGGATTGCAGGCTTTTGAGAGATGGGTTTGGGGGTTTTAGGAGGTCGTCAATGCATCCATGATGCCCGATTTGAGTGTAGTAATGACTGCAGAAAAACCAGCTTACGACTGTCGGCTAGTTTTTCGTCAATAAGCAGGTTCCTTGGCTTTTAAAAAATTAGTAAAGCTTTAAGATTTAATAAAATTAAACCCAATTAATTTGAAATCAGCACAGCGCGGCTTTGGGAATCCGCCTTGAGGGAGAGAAGGAGAAAATTTAATTGTTTCGTTTTTTTTAAAAAAAAAAGCTTTATACGCTGAATCCGCGCAGCAGCGTGCAAACGAAATGAATTTAAAAGAAAGAAATGTACTTGTTGACAACCACCATAAGCATAAGGATTAAATGGTAGACTCTTCTTTACATGGAAATCTACAATCCATGCAAACAACATAACCTCTTGTAGGTAACATCCTTCCACTCCATTCAATATACATTGCACCCCCCTTAGAAGGTCATGATGTAGGCCACCAACAAACTTCTTCACTACTTTGTTTGGGTCATAGTCATGAATGAAGAAGGAGAGATACCAAAACTTCTTGGCATACCAATGTCTAGGCCCCCAAAACAACCTTGCAAGATCTTGTGCTATTCCAAACTGAATTGCATTTTTCTATGCATAAAAATCAAATTTAATAAGAATAACAATTTTGTAATAAAACAAATTCCTTTATGCATCTTTCTATGCATAGAAATCAATTTTAATAAGAATAACACTTTTATAATAAAAAAAATTCCATTATGCATCTTTCAATGCATAAAAATCAATTTTAATAAGAATAACACTTTTATAATACAAAATTCCATTATGCATCTTTCTATGCATAGAAATAAATTTTAATAAGAATAACACTTTTATAATAAAAAATTCCATTATGCATCTTTCTATGCATAGAAATGAAATTTAATCGTTAATATCAGTGATATCCATGCATATTCATAGGTGAATATGTACCCTTAGATGAAAAAATGGTGGGAATTACTCTTTTGGAATAACATAAAAATAAACTTTCTTTTTCACAAAATTCTGGAAAATTTTGCCATAACCTCCTTTGTATGGTTGACCATTTCTCATTTTTATCTTTCTTCATTTAACTTAACTAACCCAATTTAGAGTTATAGAACTCTAATGTACACAATTTTCTAAATTCAAGAGAGTAAATAATAAGAAGAGTTTAATTAATCACTGAGTTAATCTTTCTAAGATTAAGAAAGGTTGGAATGTAAAGAAGAGAAGGGGGGTGGCCTTTTCATCAAAGGCATAGCATTTGAATTTAATTCAATCATTTGCGAAACATAAAAAATCAAGAAAACCATAGACTTTTTATTAAAATTAATAAACAAAGTAAGAAAATTAGCTTACATGGAGCTTGTAAGCTCTCCTTTGGCTTGAGGGATTGAGGGTTCTACTATTGTTTGAAGTAATAGTAGCCACCAATTCACTTTGGAGAGGATTAGGCTAAAAACAATTGAATTACTAAAAAATTCAATGTAGATGGCTCAAGACAGGAGTAGAGTAACAGTGCATAAACACCATTAAGCTTTTACAAAGGGGGAGGCTTCTATTTATAGGAAAAAGTGAGCCTCTAACCAAGCAAACTTATTCTAGAATTTTCCAGATCAGTTTGGTCAATTTTTAACCATTTTTGGGTCAGTTCAACTTACTTTTTGGATCTAGTTTTGAAATAGGAGAGAGGAGAGATGAAAATATCTCATTTTATTGATTAAAAATTAGGGGTAATGATGAGAAAAAGGCGCCTACTTCATGAGGGGAGATCCCCACACTGAGGTGTCAAAATTTAATTTTTTTAATTCTTTTATTTGGTCCTTAGTCCACCTCTTCATCTTATGTGAGAATTTATTCATTTTTGGGGGGGTTTTGTTTTATTCTTCAATTTATCTCCTCCGTACATTTGGATTAATCTTATTGGTCCATAGGAACTTTAATTGGACCATAATCCAAAATTTTAAAAAAATCTTGAACCTTAGGCTAAGGTCTTTTGTGCACAATATAATCTTTTTAAACTTCTGTTTCGGGGGAAACCATTTTAGACACTAGGAGGATTTTTATATCCAAAAATATCTCAATTTTGAATTACTTCTCTCTAGACATTTTCTCTCTCTAGGCCAAAATAGAAAAAAATAATATTTTTACTTTAATTCAAAGTAATTATAAGATCAGAAGGGGAGGTTCTTACACTTGCACACCTCAAAAGCTGGTGGGAGGAATCTTACATCAATGAATGCCCAAATGAGCCCAGGTGAATCCTTGGTTCTCATGCCAATAAACAAACAGGTATCCAATGTTGCACAAATGGATATAAGGTAAGCTTGGAATCATTCACTCATCATGTGCATGATTGATTGCTTGAGCATAATGAAAAAATGAGAAAAATTTGATCTTATGCACTCCGACGTGAAATTACAGAAAATGGTCACGCCGTGAAAAAGGTCCAACGTGAAACTGCAGAAAATGGTTTAATGCCATGAAAAGGTCCGATGTGAAATTGTAAAAAATGGTTTCACGTCGTGAAAAAGTTCAAAAGAATTCACGCCGTGAAAAGGTAATTTTCACAAAGCCACTCACACAGCGCCATGTGGCTTTGTTTCATTAAGGTAGCTGCCCTGTCCGACGGCTGCATTATAAAATCGATTTTTCTTTCTTCTTTCGTCATTTCACAAATCATTTGCGATTATCGATCCTCTGCATTTCGATTCTGTCCGCATCTCCAAGCTCGCATTACGATCTTCTCGACCATTCCTTTCAAGGTGGGAGCTTGACTCTCTTCTTTTCTTTTCTTTTCTTTTTTCTTTTTTGTTATTGATTGTTTGCAAGGAATCATAGCATCAATTATATTGTAGAAATCATCATTAATCACTTCTCACTCATTCACTAACGCATCACATATGCACAAGAAAAATCACACAAGAATAAAAACGCTACATGTAGTTTCACGAACATCGAATCTGTAGTTACAGAGTAGTTATGACCCCTTTTCACGGGTCTGCACTTTCACAACTCATCCATTTCACGGACACACCATTTCACAACCTAAGGGTTTCACAGATCTGCACTTTCACGACGACCTAACAGTTTCACGGATCTGCACTTTCACAACTCAACCATTTCACGGGTCTGCACTTTCACGACTCAACCATTTCACGGACGCACCATTTCACGACTCAACCATTTCACAGACGCACCATTTCATGACTCATCTATTTCACGGACGTACCATTTCACGACCTACGCATTTCATGGGTCTGCACTTTCACGGGTCTGCGCCTTCACGACTCAAACCATTTCACGGCCTAGCGGTTTCACGGATCTGCACTTTCACCACCACTGAACCATTTCACAGGTCTGCACTTTCACGACTCAACCATTTCATAGCCACACCATTTCACGACCAACCATTTCACGGTCCCACGGTTTCATAGGCTGCACTTTCATCACGGGTCAACCCTCTTCGCACCCTGCAGATTCACGCCATATGCTGACTCTACTAACATACAATTGCTTCTACACTAATGAACTCTCTAACCTATTCCCCATCAATATATATATATATATATATATATATATATATATATATATATATATATATATATATATAAACATATGTATATTACCAAAAAAAAGATGGTATCAAGCCCCATCATTCATGAGACTGATCCCTTGTGAGACTGATACTACAGATGTCAGCCTCGGAGTCTGAAGCACACGAGACCCCAACCGCAACACAAGCTACAAGTGCTACGGGATCCCCGGTCGGCTGGAGAAAAAGGACAATATATAAACCAAAGCTAAATTTCTTTGGTCCCTATTCCCAAGCCTTCCAGGGGGGGACCATCATCACCAGGGAAGCTCATACGCCCCATGGAAAGGTAGATCTCCACTACCATAGCCTCCTCGAGTGTCTGAAGATACTTGTCTGAAGATACTGGAGAAAGCTGAAGTTCAAGCAAAGCTGGAAAAAATCGGCCTAAGAGCAATGACACAAATACTCCCCCGAACAATCGACACAGAATTATGTGCAGAGTACCTGAAGACCTACAACAAGGGACTTCTAGCTGTCGTGCAACTAGACATCATCCACACAGCATTGACAAGATGCCATTGGAGGACCTGCTCAAGAAAATATCATACAATTTGAATGGTGCTAAGTATGAAAATATTAGAGATGAGGAAACAGAGAAAGCTTGCAAAGAAATATCATTGATACTACAAATAAAGCCAGTAAACAGATACAACAAGGTAAGCCTCAACAGAATTGCCAAGATACATGAGGAGAAAGAGGATGATTGGGCATATTACCTACACAAGGAGACGGAGAACTATTTAAAAGCCCACCAGTCAAAGATAAGTAACCCATACCTCCTCACAAAGGCCCTCAACCATGTAGCAAAAAGGCCTCTCGAAGAGCCCGAACCATAAGAACGAATGTAGTTAGCACTACTACAGGACCAGCCCCCTAGGTATACAACTGGAAGACGAAGGGCAAGCCATCTTAATGGAGACACATGACATCATAAAGCAGATCAAGAAAGACCGCAAAAAGAAAACAGATAAAAAGATGTGGGGGGTCCTCATTGATGTTGCAGCAGAGTCACAAAGAATAGAGGAGGAAGTTGCCACCGAGATCCGGACTTACCAGGAGGCACTAAAGGAAAATCTCTTCACTCAAAACCCCAGCAATAGCTTACTCCCCCAGCAAGCCCTGCCTAGCATTTATTTACTGCCTTATCTCCTCTGAAGGATTCCACACTAACAGACACACTAATTGAAACAGCTCTAGAACCAGTAACACACATGGAAGCTAAAGAAACAAGAATTGAAGAGGCAGCCACAGCCCAAACTCCTACAGCTGAGGTACCCATGGAAGTAAGCAAACGACAAAGAACTCTAGATTTATCAAGTCCAAGCAAGAGGAGACGATTGGAAGATGAAGAAGGGCTACCACAGCTTGCCTCCTTGCACAACATCGATTACCAACAATTCTTGTAGGATACTGTGTCAAGGGACTCGATGAGCTACTCAATCAACCACTAACTGGGCTCGGGACAGAATCAAGAGAACCAATACACTGAAGGACTAGGAGAAGAAGCAGAAAGTTTGGCGATGCCATCTCCTCACAATCCATATGCTCCATGACTGCAACAATACACTCTGGAAGCAAGTCAAAGAAACATCAGCACAAGTGCAAAAGTTACAGGCAAACCTAGAAGCAATAGAGTCAACACACAAGGAAGTCATTATGAAAAGTTTGAAGGCTCCAAGAAGAGCAGGAAAAGAGGTACACATCCTTGGAAAATAATAACCTTGTGTTAAGCGAGACAATAGTCCAAAAGATCAAAGAGAATGCTGATCTCGACGCCAAGTTGGACAAACAAAGGAACAACTCCAGAAAGAAGTAAACCACACAAAAAAAATCACAACACTACATGAGCAACAAACACAGGTCTTCCAAGACAATGCCATGGCCAAGGAAGAAGTGTTGCAAAACCAAATCATGCAGCTAATAGCACAACTCAAAGTAGAGGAGGAAAAGGCAAATCATCTACAACAAGAATGGGAACAAACCAATAAAGCTCATGGAGAGAAGATTCGAGCCCTCAATGAAACCATAAGTGCAAGCCAGGAAGAATCACACACAAAAGAGCTAGCATACCAAGAAACAGTGATGCTGCTCATCACTCAATAGCTCCAAGACACTCGAAACCTAGCAACCCAAAGACTCCAAGAGATTATTGAAGCTCAGGAAAGGGAAGCAACCGCCCACCAACGGGCCTAGGAAGTAGCCACAAGACGATTCAAAGACTTAGATGCTGCAAGGATGGTGAGAGAAACGGCCATTTCAAACCTCCTTAGCAACACGGACTCTCGCCTGCAATAGCTCAAATGCCAGCTATAGCATTCCAAGAAATAAGTCAAAGGCCAAAGCCGAGCGATGATCTTCTTCTCCTCCTTGAGCATGCCTCTCCGAGTTGGTCAGCTACTACCAGTAACTCCTTGGGCCCCTTCTCAGACTTTTTCTTTGTTTTTGTCTACACTAACCCTCTCTTTACTTCAGTATGATATAAACCTCGCTGAAGATATAGGCCTAGGTGAACTAACATTAATCAAACAAAATACTGGAAGAGATGCTGACCCCACAATAATCATGGGAGTTTTATGAGGTGACTTAGTATTGACTAACCCTCAAGATATCTTTTTCTGTTCCCTCCACCCTATCGTCTTAAACCTTTGTAGTTGGTGTTGAGTGCTCCAAAACTCAGAAATTCTGAACAACAATGTAAAAAAATTAGACCTGTTTGTCCTAGATGACTCCCAGAGATGCGTGCCAACTACGAAGTCGTAACACAAAGTTACCAGTGGGTCATAAGTCACGAGTTAGAGGTCTATAATACTCACCAACATCTAAACCTCTATGAGTCCACTCTCTATCACCCTTATGGCATTCTAAAACTCTACAGTAATATTTACAAACATTTAAAAGCCATGATGACAACTGTACAATACAATTTTGATGCTACCCATATAGAGTACCCAACTATAAACAAAGAGGAAATTCCAGACTTAAGGGAATTTATTAAGTCTCATAAGCCTAGTCACCTACTGCCTAGCACAGAACAGGGTCAAGAAAGAAACCTCTTCATTCTTAAACATCCACTTACCATGCCTACGCTAATGTTGCTAGTGAACTACTTAACCCCTATCCTACCTCGCAACCTACTAACACCTCTCAGGCAGATTGCATCTTCTCATCTTTTTATCCTCCTGAGATTAATTTTCCCACTAACACTCTCGCCCCCCGAGGAGGTACGGGCAACTACCCCATCTCCAACATGGCACGCTCAAGAGGTAAGACATACTACACCACAAGATAATCTTCAACCATTTACTAATGACACAGTCTTGGATGATTTGACACCTGTAGAATACGAGGGACTTATAAGAGCATGCAATCCGCTTTTAAAGCCCAAACTGATGTTTAAAGCACTAAAGCAGATTATTCCCTTTGAGCCTACTCGACGGATCATGCCGGAAGCATACTCAAAGGTCACTCCAACAAAGCAACATAATGTACCATACCCTCTCCGCACACCACGACTTGATCTCGAGGAAACGCTTCCATTGGGACAGGAGAGGGAACTTTATGGGCAAATGTGGCCAAGCACACAAAGCTCGCCCCAACCCACAATTACCTGACTTACTGGAGATCCAAATAGTCACATTTATGATCAGTTACTATTTCTGTAGGTGGTGAAAAGCAAACCCCATACACACTAGAGAGGCGGATACGCCACCATCACCACTACTGAAGAGCACCCCCGCTTGGACAATTTCAGACTTCAACCCGAATGGAGAAAGGAATACCTAGTGATTCCAGAATACAGCTAGGTGTACATGGCCGCGCCACCCACATTGCGGGTTGATCCATTGTACATGTCCATCAAGAGAAGATAGACTCCGCTGGAGTTTCACGAAGCCAAAAGATGTGACTCTCATGTGTGTTACAATTTTCCAATCTTTGTACCAGTAACTTTTGGCCACATACAGGAACAAAGACAACAATTATTGACATGGATCTTGTAAGATTCCTCCCCAGCCCCTCAAGATGTCCAGTTTCTTCCCCTGTAATCAATCCCCTTTTCAAAATAATAAAAGATCTTGTTTCTAAATGTTTTGGCCTAGAGAGAGAAAATGTTCTATAGAGAGGTAATTCAGTTTTTAGATATCTTTGGATGGAAAAATATCCCTTCATATTAAAATAAATTTTCCTGAAATAGAAGTTTAAAAAGAAATTCCTAAGGTGCATTAGAAATAAATTATAATGTGCACAAAAGACCTTAGCCTAAGGGCACCTGTTTTCAAAAAAAAATTGGATTAAGGTCCAAACAAAGGTTTGACAGGCCAATGAGATTAATCCAAATGTAGGGAGGAGATAAATTGAAGAATAAAAGAAAAACCTCCCAAAAATGAGTAAATGCTCACATAAGATGAAGAGTGGACTAAGGATCAAAGAAAAGAATCAAAAAACTGAATTTTGACACCTCAGTGTGGGGATCTCCCCTCATGAAGTAGGCACCTTTTTCTCAGCATTACCCCTAATTTTTTAATCAATAAAATGAGATATTTTCATCTCTTCTCTCTCCTATTTCAAATCTAGATCCAAAAAGTAAGCTGAATTGACCCAAAAATGGTCAAAAATTGACCAAACTGATCTGGAAAATTCTAGAATAAGTTTGCTTTGTTAGAGGCTCACTTTTTCTTATAAATAGAAGCCTCCTCATTTTGTAAAAGCTTAATGGTGTTTATGCACTGTTACTCTACTCCTGTCCTGAGCCATCTACATTGAATTTTTTAATAATTCAATTGTTTTTGGCCTAATCCTCTCCAAAGTGAATTGGTGGCCACTATTGCTTCAAACAAGAGTAGAACCCTCAATCCCTCAAGCCAAAGGAGAGCTTACAAGCTCCAT
The DNA here is from genome assembly GCF_041138505.1 of Cibotium barometz. NCBI lineage: Eukaryota > Viridiplantae > Streptophyta > Polypodiopsida > Cyatheales > Cibotiaceae > Cibotium > Cibotium barometz. The sequence continues at coordinate 1,329,053 of NC_141085.1, forward strand.
GTAAGCTAACTTTCTTACTTTGTTTACAAATTTTAATGAAAAATCTATGGTTTTCTTGATTTTTATGGTTTGCAAATGATTGAATTAAAATCAGATGTTATGCCTTTGATGAAAATGCCACCCCCTTCTCTTCTTTACATTCCAACCTTTCTTAAGCCTAGAAAGATTAACTAAGTGATTAATTAAACTCTTCTTATTGTTTACTCTCATGAATTTAGAAAATTGTGTAGATTAGAGTTCTATAATTCTAAATTGGGTTAATTAAGTTAAGTGAAGAAAGAAAAAAATGAGAAATGGTCAGCCATATAAAGGAGGTTATGGCAAAATTTTCCAAAATTTTATGAAAAAGAAAGTTTATTTTTATGTTATTCCAAAAGAGTAATTCCCACCATTTTTGCATCTAAAAGAAATATTCTAATTACTCCATGTACATATTCACCTATGAATATGCATGGATATCACTGATATTAATTATTAAATTTGATTTCTATGCATAGAAAGATGAATAAAGAAAATTCTTTATTATAAAAGTGTTATTCTTATTAAAATTGATTTCTATGCATAGAAAGATGCATAATGGAATTTTTTTTATTATAAAAGTGTTATTCTTATTAAATTTGATTTCTATGCATAAAAAGATGCATAAAGGAATTTTTTTATTATAAAAGTGTTATTCTTATTAAAATTGATTTCTATGCATAGAAAGATGCATAAAGGAAAAAATTTTATTATAAAAGTGTTATTCTTATTAAATTTGATTTCTATGCATAGAAAGATGCATAATGGAATTTTTTATTATAAAAGTTTTATTCTTATTAAATTTGATTTCTATGCATAGAAAGATGCATAAAGGAATTTTTTTAATTATAAAAGTGTTATTCTTATTAAAATTGATTTCTATGCATAGAAAGATGCATAAAGAAATTTTTTTTATAAAAGTATTATTCTTATTAAATTTGATTTCTATGCATAGAAAGATGCATAATAGAATTTTTTTATTATAAAAGTGTTATTCTTATTAAATTTGATTTCTATGCATAGAAAGATGCATAAAGGAATTTTTTTATTATAAAAGTGTTATTCCTACTAAATTTGATTTTATGCATAAATAGATGCATAAAAGGATTTTTTAAATAAAAGTGTTATTCCCATTGAAGCTGATTTTTATGCATAAATAGATGCATAAAGAATTTTTATATCAAAATTAGAATTCTCCTAAATTCTATGTTTAAATTCTATGAGTATTTGATAAATGAATAATTAAATACTCTAAGAGAGAAATTTTTACCGTTTTATATTCCCATGGATTGTAAAAAGAAAATTCAAGAAATCTATTGAGATCAAAATATTCAAATAAATGATTAATTTATTCCTCATTGGAATTCATAACTAATTTAGAAATCAGTTAAGTGAATATTCAAAGAAAGAAATTCAGTAAAATAGTAACTGAATTATCAAACCTTTTCGAGAAAGATAGTTCAGGAAAAAAATCTTATCCGACTCTTGAACCTTGAATCAGGCTATGACCAACAAGACCAACTCTTTCATCAGTTTCGAGGAAAGAAGGTGTGGCCAGTTTAGAAAAATACACTCAAAACTCTTGCCAAATCTGAAACTAAGTTTGAGACCCTTTGAATTGATCTGTGGATCAAGGTTATAGAATTCGAGGAATTCTGGTATGAAATTAAGAATTCCGATCAATAAGTTTTGGGGATATTGATTCAAGAAATACTCCTTGTATTCAAAAGAAAATCAAACTGAAAACTTTCTTATTTTCTTAAAGGACTGTCTTACACCAAAATGCTGGAGGGAGCATTTGGTATATATTTTTCTAAGGGAAGTTCGGTTGCAACAGCTGGCAGAGGGTATTCAAAGACGGCTCACGCGGCAAAGTCTGCCCAGGTCTTGACCAGCCTCGGTATGGTTGAAAAATAGTACGCTTCCGATACGATGGGCAAGGGCCGACGAAGCGGTCCCTGCGTGAAGTGCCAGGACACCTAAGGAGGATCCTGGAGGGTTCTGACCAGGAGATGCACGAGCTCGCGGTGCCTATGACACCCATGCGTATGTCATGGAAGATATAAATGATGGACGAAATGATTATTATATTCTGTTACTTGTAAGATTCCTCCCCTAGCCCCTCAAGATATGCAGTTTCTCCCCCTGTATTCAATCCCCTTTTCAAAATAATAACAGACCTTGTTTCTATCTGTTTTGGCCTAGAGAGAGAAAATATTCTAGAGAGAGATAATTCAATTTCTAGATATCTTTGGATGGAAAAATATCCCTTCTTATTAAAATGATTTCCCCTGAAACAGATATTCAAAAAGAACTTTCCAGTGTGCAATTGGAATAAATTGAAAATAGGTAAAAGGACCTTAGCTTGAGGGTCCAGATTTTCTAAAAATTTTGGATTAAGGTTCCTATGGACCAATAAGATTAATCCAAATGTAGGGAGGTGATAAATTAAAGAATTAAAAAAATCTCCCCAAAATGAGTAAATACTCACATAAAATGAAGAGTTGACTAAGGACAAGGTTATTAGTTAAAAAAGAAGAGATATGATGCATTTTAGACACCTCAGTGTGGGGGAATTCCCCTCATGAAGGAGGCACCTATTTCACATGTGTGGATGAGTTTTAAACTCACAAATAATGAGATATTTTCATCTCTCCTCTCTCTTGTTTCAACTAGATCCAAAAAGTGAGCTAAACTGACCTAAAAATGGTTAAAAAGTGACCAAACTGATCTGGAAAATTCTAGAATCAGTTTGCTTGGTTAGAGGTTCATTTTTGCCTATAAATAGAAGCCTCCCCCCTTGTAAAAGGTTAATAGTGTTTATGCACTGTTACTCTACTCCTCTCCAGAGTCAAATACATTGAATTCACTTGATAATTCAATTGTTTTTGACTAAATCCTCTCCAAAAGAACTAGTGGCCACTCTTGTTGCAAACAAGAGTAGAACCCTCAATCCCTCAAGCCAAAGGAAAGCTTACAAGTTCCATGTAAGCTTAATTCTTACTTATTGTGAATTTTCAATCTATGGTTTTCTTAAATTTTATGCTTTGTAAATGTTGAGTTAAAATCTGATGATATGCCTTGATGGAAAGGCCACCCCCTTCTCTTCTTTACAATTCAGCCCTTCTTAATCTTAGAAAGTTTAATTATAAGATTGATTAAACTCTTTTCATTGTTTACTCTCTTGATTTTTAAAAAATGGATTAGATTAGAGATATTAGAATTCAAATTGGATTAATTCAAGTCATAAATTGAATGTTAAAATTGAGAAATGGTCAGCCATACAAAGGAGGTTATGGTAAATTTTTCTTAAGTTTTGTGGAAATAAGTTTTATCTTTATGTTATTCAAAAAGAGTAATCCCCTCCGTTTGTGTATTCTAAAAGTGTTATTTTTATTCTATGCATAGAAAGATGCATATTGGAAATATTTTTATTATAAATGCGTTATTTTCATTAGAATGAATTTCTATGCATAGAAAGATGCATAAAGGAATTTATTTTTAATTCAAAAGAATTATTCCCATGCATAAAGGAATTTATTTTTATTTCAAAAGAGTTATTCTCATTAATTTTGATTTTATGCATAGAAAGATGCATAAAGGAATTTATTTTTATTTCAAAATAGTTATTCTCATTAATTTTGATTTTATGCATAGAAAGATGCATAAAGAAATTTATTTTTATTTCAAAAGAGTTATTCTCATTAATTTTGATTTTATGCATAGAATGATGCATAAATTAATTTATTTTTATTTCAAAAGAGTTATTCTCATTTACTTTGATTTTATGCATAGAAAGATGCATAAAGGAATTTATTTTTATTTCAAAAGAGTTAATCTCATTAACTTTGATTTTATGCATAGAAAGATGCATAAAGGAATTTATTTTTATTTCAAAAGAGTTATTCTCATTAACTTTGATTTTATGCATAGAAAGATGCATAAAGGAATTTTTTTATTTCAAAAGAGTTATTCTCATTAATTTTGATTTTATGCATAGAAAGATGCATAAAGGAATTTATTTTTATTTCAAAAGTGTTATTCTCATTAAAATCAAATTTATGCATAGAAAGATGCATAAAGGAATTTATTTTTATTTCAAAAGTCTTATTCTCATTAAAATCAAATTTATGCATAGAAAGATGCATAAAGGATTTAATTTTATTTCAAAAGTGTTATTTTTCTTAAAATTGAATTTAGGCATAAATAGATGCATAAAGGATTTTGTTAAAAGTGTTATTCCTATTGAAGTTGATTTTTATGCATAAATAGATGCGTTAAGAATCTTTATATCAAAAATTAGAATTCTCTTAAATTCTATGTTTAAACGAATGTGATGTGAATAGATGTGATGTGAATCAGATAGATGTGAATGAATGGATGAATGTGATGTGAACAAAGGTGATGAGATGTGATGTGAATCAGATAGATGTGAATGGATGGATGGATGTGATGAGATGTGAGGTGAATAGATGTGATGAGATGTGATGTGAATGGATGGGTGGATGTGATGTGATGTGAACAGAGGTGATGAGATGTGAGGTGAATAGAGGTGATGAGATGTGATCGTGAATAGAGTTGATGAGATGTGAGGTGAATAGATGTGATGAGATGTGATGTGAATCAGATAGATGTGATGAGTTGTGATGTGAATCAGATAGATGTGAATGGATGGATGGATGTGATGTGAATAGAGGTGATGAGATGTGAGGTGAATAGATGTGATGAGATGTGATGTGAATTAGATAGATGTGAATGGATGGATGGATGTGATGTGAACAAAGGTGATGAGATGTGAGGTGAATAGATGTGATGAGATGTGATGTGAATCAGATAGATGTGAATGGATGGATGGATGTGATGCAAATAGAGGTGATGAGATGTGAGGTGAATAGATGTGATGAGATGTGATGTGAATCAGATAGATGTGAATGGATGGATGGATGTGATGTGAACAGAGGTGATGAGATGTGAGGTGAATAGATGTGATGGGATGTGATGTGAATCAGATAGATGTGAATGGATGGATGGATGTGACGTGAATAGAGGTGATGAGATGTGAGGTAAAATGAATGAGATATGATGTGAGTGAATGTGATGTGAATCAGATAGATGTGAATGAATGGATGGATGTGATGTGAATAGAGGTGATGAGATGTGAGGTAAAATAAATGAGATATGATGTGAGTGAATGTGATGTGGTCTGAATGAGTTATGATGTGAGTGAGTGTGATGTGGTCTGAATGGATGAGATGTGAATGAATGTGAATGTGATGGATATGAAGGAATGTGAAAGTGATGAATATGAATGAATGTGAATATGATGGATTTGAATGAATGTGAAAGTGATGGATATGAATGAATGTGATGTGATGGGATGTGAATCAAGATAGATGTGAATGAATGAGATGTGAGGTAAAATGAATGAGATGAGATGTGAGTGAATGTGATGTGGTCTGAATGGATGAGATGTGAATGAATGTGATGTGATGAGATGTGGATATGGATATGGGTAGATAGGAGTGGATGAGATCTGATGAGGATAAATTGAGGAAAGATGTGATGAGAAGAAAATGATGTGATTGGATGGGAATAGGAATACTTATGAAATGGTTGTGGAATTAAATAATGTGGGTTGATGTGGAACAATGTGGAAAGACGAGAGTTTGTTATAGAAACTGTATTTATGACTTGTTTTTAAATGATTGTTTTATGTCAAGAATGCTGGGGAAGCATTTTGACCCATAAAAACTGTTCTATGGAAAAGAATCAACGGCTGTGCCTCTCAATGAGGAAAAAAGCGTGGTCTCTATGATCCAAGTGCAATCTTTTCCCCCCTGATCTGACTATGGGACTTACGGGTTCGGTCAGATCAGTTCAGTTAGTTAAGGCTTTTGACTACGTTAGAGAAAAGTTATTCTGGAGGAATCGCCCGTGCTTTCCGGGCAAGGGAAGTTTTTTGGGGTTCAGTTTTGGAAGAACCGATGGATTAGTCTCTGCATGAAGGAATTTATTTTTATTTCAAAAGAGTTATTCTCATTAACTTTGATTTTATGCATAGAAAGATGCATGAGGAATTTATTTTTATTTCAAAAGAGTTATTCTCATTAACTTTGATTTTATGCATAAAAAGATGCATAAAGGAATTTATTTTTATTTCAAAAGAGTTATTCTCATCGTTAACTTTGATTTTATGCATAGAAAGATGCATAAAGGAATTTTTTTTAAAATTTCAAAAGAGTTATTCTCATTAATTTTGATTTTATGCATAGAAAGATGCATAAAGGAATTTATTTTTATTTCAAAAGTGTTATTCTCATTAAAATCAAATTTATGCATAGAAAGATGCATAAAGAATTTAATTTTAGTTCAAAAGTGTTATTTTTCTTAAAATTAAATTTATGCATAAATAGACGTATAAAAGGATTTTGTTAAAAGTGTTATTCCCACTGAAGTTGATTTTTATGCATAAATAGATGCGTAAAGAATCTTTATATCAAAAATTAGAATTCTCTTAAATTCTATGTTTAAACGAATGTGATGTGAATAGATGTGATGAGATGTGATGTGAATCAGATAGATGTGAATGGATGGATGGATGTGATGTGAACAGAGGTGATGAGATGTGAGGTGAATAGATGTGTTTGATGTGAATCAGATAGATGTGAATGGATGGATGGATGTGAAGTGAATAGAGGTGATGAGATGTGAGGTGAATAGATGTGATGAGATGTGAATAGATGTGATGAGATGTGAGGTGAATAGATGTGATGAGATGTGATGTGAATGGATGGATGGATGTGATGTGAACAGAGGTGATGAGATGTGAGGTGAATAGATGTGAATGGATGGATGGATGTGATGTGAACAGAGGTGATGAGATGTGAGGTGAATAGATGTGATGAGATGTGATGTGAATCAGATAGATGTGAATAGATGGATGGATGTGATGTGAATAGAGATGTGAGGTAAAATGAATGAGATATGATGTGAGTGAATGTGATGTGGTCTGAACGAGTTATGATGTGAGTGAGTGAGTGTGATGTGGTCTGAATGGATGAGATGTGAATGAATGTGAGTGTGATGGATATGAAGGAATGTGAATGTGAACGAGTTATGATGTGAATGAGTGAGTGTGATGTGGTCTGAATGGATGAGATGTGAATGAATGTGAATGTGATGGATATGAAGGAATGTGAATGTGATGAATATGAATGAATGTGAATATGATGGATTTGAATGAATGTGAATATGATGGATATGAATGAATGTGATGTGATGGGATGTGAATCGGGATCGATGTGAATGAATGAGATGTGAGGTAAAATGAATTAGATGAGATGTGAGTGAATGTGATGTGGTCTGAATGGATGAGATGTGAATGAATGTGATGTGATGAGATATGGATATGGGTAGATACGAGTGGATGAGATCTGATGAGGATAAATTGAGGAAGATGTGATTAGAAGAAAATGATGTGATTGGATGGGAATAGAAGTACTTATGAAATGGTTGTGGAATTAAATAATGTGGGTTGATGTGGAGCAATGTGGAAAGACGAGAGTTGGTTATAGAAACTGTATGACCTATTTTTAAATGACTGTTTTATGTCAAGAATGTTGGGGAAGCATTTTGACCGTCTTGTGAATGAGGTAGTGGAGACCTAGCTGATAAAGTTGCAACAGTTGATGGAGAGTCAACGAAGGACGTCTCGGTCAAGGTCTTGACCAGCCTCGGTTCGATTTAAATGGTGAGCTTCCGGTACGATGGATGAGGGACCAAGGAAGTGGCCTATGAATGAAGCGCTAGGTGACTGCGAAGGATTCTAGAGGGTGCTGACCATACGGTGCTCGGGCTTTGGGTCGCCAAAGATACCCACACGTACGTCGGGGAAGATATTGGAATTACAGCACCATTATCAGTGATGAATCTTGTATATCATAGCATGTCTCCATCGCAGTATCGCCTTTTTATGCGTACGCGATTGAGGCGGTGACTTTTGGAGCTGAGATGATCTATGTATATATCAAAAACTTTTGATAATAAATGATGTTTTGCAAAAGATTCCAAATTGTTTTCATGGTTGTGAATATTGGTTAATAAAATTATCAGAGTGAATCTTATTTTCAAGAATTATGATGGAATATTTATTTGTTTAAGAAATAAATCTCAAAAATTAAATAGTCAAATCCGATGACAAAGTAAAGTTGACAAAAATATCGTTTTGTTAGAATCATGAGGCACACGGGTCGTGTGGTAGGCAGCCAGATCCTCTTACGGATGATGAAGAGTTAGATTCGGACGTTCGTAAAGCCCTGCATCGATCCCAACCTCGTCCCTTCAAGGGTGAAGGGGAACAGTTAGGAGAAGTAGTGGAAAAAATGGATCGAGGCAATGGAAGAGTATTTTGATGTAACCGGTTATAACGAGAAGAGTATTTTGATGTAACCGATTATAACTAGAAGAGTATTTTGATGTAACCGGTTATAACGAGAAGAGTATTTTGATGTAACCGGTTATAACGAGAAGAGCAAGATGGCTCTCGCTAGATTGAAAATTGTGGAAATGGCCACAGTCGCATGGAGGAACCATTGCAAGACAAACCGTCTTGACTAAAATACCCAGACCTGGTCAGATCTTAAAGCTTACCTTAGGAAGAGGTTCTGTCCTCCAGGCTTCCTGGAAACCAAAATGAATGAGTTCTTGTAACTGAAGGAGGATAACCGGACGATTGAAGAATACCATCAGGCATTTGCCCTTCTCCTCAAATATTCTCCACTTTTGGATGAAGAGCAAGTGATGGCCAGATTCATTCGAGGGATGAACGAGCCATTGGACACTTTAATGAAAAATGCCAAACCAGTCTCAATGGCAGAAGCTGTGAGAATGGCAAAGGGAGGTAATTCAAAATTGAGATATTTTTGGATATAAAAATCCTCCTAGTGTCTAATATGATTTCCCCTGAAATAGAAATTCAAAAAGAACTTTTCAATGTGCAATTGGAATTAAATAGGTATAAAGGACCTTAGCCTAAGGGTCTAGATTTTTTAAAAAATTTGAATTATGGTCCAATTAAGGTTCCTATGGACCAATAATATTAATCCAAATGTAGGGAGGAGATAAATTGAAGAATAAAAGAAAAACCCCCCAAAAATGAGTAGCATAAGATGAAGAGTGGACTAAGGACCAAAGAAAATAAGTAAAAAACTGAATTTTGACACCTCAGTGTGGGGATCTCCCCTCATGAAGTAGGTGCTTTTTTCTCATCATTACCCCCAATTTTTAATGAATAAAATGAGATATTTTCATCTCTCCTCTCTCCTATTTCAAAACTAGATCCAAAAAGTAAGCTGAACTGACCAAAAAATGGTCAAAATTTGACTAAACTGATCTGGAAAATTCTACAATCAGTTTGCTTGGTTAGGGGCTCAATTTTTCCTATAAATAGAAGCCTCCCCCTTTGTAAAAGCTTAATGGTGTTTATGCACTGTTACTCTACTCCTGTCCTGAGCTATCTACATTGCATTTTTTAATAATTCAATTGTTTTTGGCCTAATCCTCTCCAAAGTGAATTGGTGGCCACTCTTGTTTCAAACAAGAGTAGAACCCTCAATCCCTCAAGCCAAAGGAGAGCTTAGAAGCTCCATGTAAGATAATTTTCTTACTTGTTTAATAATGAATCTATGGTTTTCTTAATTTTTATGTTTTACAGATGTTGAATTAAATTCAAATGCTATGCCTTTAATAAAAAGGCCACCCCATTCTCCTCTTTACATTCCAACCTTTCTCAATCCTAGAAAGATTAAATAAAGTATTAATTAAACTCTTTTTATTATTTACTCTCTTGGATTTAAAAAATTGTGTAGATTAGAGTTCTATAAATCTAATTCGGGTTAATTTAAGTTAAATAAAGAATGAAAAAAATGAGAAATGGTCAGCCATACAAAGGAGGTTATGGCAAAATTTTCTAGAATTTTGTGGAAAAGAAAGTTTGTTTTTATGTTATTCCAAAAGAGTAATTCCCACCATTTTTGCATCTAAAAGAAATATTCTAATTACTCCATGTACATATTCACCTATGAATATGCATGGATATCACTGATATTAATTATTAGATTTGATTTTTATGCATAGAAATTTGAATTTTTTTATTACAAAAGTGTTATTCTCATTAAAATTGATTTTTATGCATAGAAAGATGCATAAAGGAACTTTTTTATTACAAAAGTGTTATTCTCATTAAATTTGATTTTTATGCATAGAAAGATTCATAAAGGAATTTGTTTATTACAAAAGTGTTATTCTCATTAAAGTTGACGTTTATGCATAGAGAGATACATAAAGGAATTTTTTTATTACAAAAGTGTCATTTTCATTAAATTTTATTTTGATGCACAGAAAGATGCATAAAGGAATTTTTTTATTACAAAAGTGTTATGCTCATTAAATTTGATTTTTATGCATAGAAAGATGCATAAAGGAAATATTTTATTATAAAAGTGTTATTCTCATTAAATTGGATTTTTATGCATAGAAAGATGCATAAAGGAATTTTTTTATATTCCAAAAGTGTTATTCTCATTAAATTTGATTTTTATGCATAGAAAGATGCATAAAGGAAATTTTTTATTACAAAAGTGTTATTCTTATTAAATTTGATTTCTATGCATAGAAAGATGCATAAAGGAATTTTTTTAATTACAAAAGTGTTATTCTCATTAAATTTAATTTTTATGCATAGAAAGATGCATAAAGGAATTTTTTAATTACAAAAGTGTTATTCTCATTAAATTTGAGTTTTATGCATAGAAAGATGCATAAGGGAAATATTTTATTACAAAAGTGTTATTCTCATTAAATTTGATTTTTATGCATAGAAAGATGCATAAAGGAAATTTTTTTATTACAAAAGTGTTATTCTTATTAAATTTAATTTTTATGCATAGAAAGATGCATAAAGGAAAATTTTTTATTACAAAAGTGTTATTCTCATTAAATTTGATTTTTATGCAGAGAAAGATGCAAAAAGGATTTTTTTTAATTACAAAAGTGTTATTCTCATTAAATTTGATTTTTATGCATAGAAAGATGCATAAAGGAATTTGTTTTAATTACAAAAGTGTTATTCTTATTAAATTTTATTTTTATGCATAGAAAGATGCATAAAGGAAATTTTTTTATTACAAAAGTGTTTTTCTCATTAAATTTGATTTTTATGCATAGAAAGATGCATAAAGAAAATTTTTTATTACAAAAGTGTTATTCTCATTAAATTTGATTTTTATGCAGCGTAAAGAATTTTTTTTATTGCAAAAGTGTTGTTCCTATTAAAATTGATTTTATGTATAAATAGATGCATAAAAGGATTTCCTTTTATGTATAAATAGATGCATAAAAGGATTTCTTTTTATAAAAGAGTTATTCCCACTGAAGTTGATTTTTATGCATAAATAGATGCATAAAGAATTTTTATATCAAAATTAGAATTTTCTTAAATTCTATGAGTATTGATAAATGAATAATTAAATACTCTAAGAGAGAAATTTCTATCGTTTTATATTCACACGGATTGTAAAAAGAGAATTCAGGTAATGTATCGAGATCGAAATATTCAGATAAATGATTAATCTATTTTCTCATTAGAATTCGTAACTAATTTAGAAATCAGTTAAGTGAACATTTAAAGAAAGAAATTCAATAAAATAGTAACTGAATTATCAAACCTTTTCGAGAAAGATAGTTCAGGAAAAATCTTATCCGACTCGAACCTTGAATCAGACTATGACCAAGACCAAACTCTTTCGTCAGTTTCAAGGAAAGAAGGTGTGACCAGTTTAGAAAAATACACTCAAAACTCCTGCCAAATCTAAAACTAAGTTTGAGACCCTTCGAATTAATCTGTGGATCAAGGTTATAGAATTCGAGGAATTCTGGTATGAAATTCAGAATTTCGATCAAGAAGTTTTGGGGATACTGATTCAAGAAATACTCATTGTATTCAAAAGAAAATCAAACTGAAAACTTTCATAGAAAAATAGATGTGAATGAATGGATGAGATGTAATGTAATGTGAATCAGATAGATGTGAATAAATGAATGTAACGTAATGTGAATCAGATAGATGTGAATGAATGGATGAGATGTAATGTGATGTGAATCAGATAGATGTGAATGAATGGAGGAGATGTAATGTAATGTCAATGAGATAGATGTGAATGAATGGATGAGATGTAATGTAATGTGAATCAAATAGATGTGAATGAATGAATGGATGAGATATAATGTGATGTGAAATAGGATGTGAGTGAATGAGATGTGATGTGAATAGATGTGAGTGAATGAGATGTGATGTGTGAATAGATGTGAATAGATGTGAGTGAATGAGATGTGATGTGAATAGATGTGATGAGATGTCATGTAATCAAATATATGTGAATGAATGAATGTGATGTGAAATGGGATGTGAATGAATGGATGAGATGTGATGTCATGAGAACCAGGATGTAAATGAATGATATGGGATGTGAATGGATGATATGTGATGAGAATGGATGTGGATGTATGTGAAAGAATAGATGTGGATGTGTATGTGAAAGAATGGATGTGGATGGTATGTGAAATAATGGATGTGGATGTGTATGTGAAAGAATGTGATGTGATGTGACATGAATATATGTGGATGTGAAGTGATAGATATGAATGTATGGATAGATGTGGGTAGTCGTACTGTGAACGATTGGATAGATGTGGGTAGTCGTACTGTGAACGATTGGATGGATATGGATGAATGAGATGAGATGTGTATGAATGAGATATGATATGGATAGATGTGATGTGATGTGAATCGGGATATGAATGAATGAGATGTGATGTGAATGAATGAGATGTGATGTGAATGGATGAGATGTGAATGGATGTGATGTGAATGGATGAGATGTGAATGAATGTGATGTGATGAGATGTGGATATGGGTAGATGCGAGTGGATGAGATCTGATGAGGATAAATGAGGAAAGATGTGATAAGATGAAAATGATGTGATTGGATGAGAATGGAAATACATATGAAATAAATGAGGATTGATGTGGAACAATGTGGAAAGACAAGAGCTTGTTATAAAAAATGTATTTATGACCTGTTTTTAAATGACTATTTTATGTCAAAAATGTTGGGGAAGCATTTTGACCGTCTTGTGGATGAGGTTGTGGAGACCTATTTGATAAAGTTGCAACAGCTGACAGAGAGTCAATGGAGGGCATCTCGCATAGCAAGGTTAGGCGAGATCTTGACGAGCCTCGGTTCGATTTAAATGGTGAGCTTCCCGTGTGGTGGATGAGGGACTAAGAAAGCGGCCTATGAGTGAAGCACTAGGTGACCTACGAAGGATCCTAGAGGGTGCTAACCATACGGTGCTCGGGCTCTGGGTTACCGAGGATACCCATACATACGTCGTGGAAGATATTGGAACAAGGAGTAAGAGTTGTTTTCTGAATTCGAGCATGGATCTGGTTGATTGACCTTGCTGGCCCTCAACGAATGAGTCCATGGCTCTTTTATATGGATCTGTTGGTTGACCTTGCTGGCCCTCAACGAATGAGTCCATGGCTCTTTTATATGGATCTGTTGGTTGATCATCTTGCTGATCTTCAACGGAGATTCTATTTTTATTTTTATAAGTGAATATATTGTTGGTACTATGAGCTAGGAACTATTGAAAAGGCCCCTGAGTGGACAGGTGGTTAGTGTTCTGGTTGCCAATGATGCCATAGGTACACCGATTGAGGAAAAATTATAAATTAGGATTCAGCCGGATGTTTTGGAAGATTATGATCAGTGATACTATAGTTTATTAAATGATTGTTTTAAAGACAGTTGAATCTGTGAAAAAGGCAATTTCATATTGGGTGTGTAAGTGGTGTGACTAGTTTTAAGTTGCATGAATATCCGGCTAGGGGGACTGGGAACTTTTTTCCATGGTACCCGAGACAAAACCTAACCAAATTTTTAAATGGGTCCCATCTCTACAGTGGTTGGGCAGTTGGCTAACCCACGGGACTGGATGGGGTTAAGCTAGACTGATGGATCCCTAAAATGAGACTCAATTCTGTTATGGTACGATAGATGAAGTAAATCTCGGATAAAAATTATTCTATGGAAAAGAATCAATGGCTATGCCTCTCAATGAGGAAAAAAGCGTTGGTCTTTATGATCCAAGTGGAATCTTTTCCTTGATCTGACTATGGGACTTACGGGTTCGGTCAAATTAGTTCACTTAGTTAAGGCTTTTGACTATGTTAGAGTAAAATTATCCTAGAGGAATCGCCCATGTTTTTCGGGCGAGAGAAGTTTTTTTGGGTTCGGTTTTGGAAGAACCGAGGGATTAGTCTGTTGTCCGGATATACGTGGGCGAGGCCCCGAGTGAGGGACCCTACCCCACGCAAGAAGTGCTACTTCCGCTGCTAGCACCCCAGAATTCGTTGCGCAGTGGGGACAGGGATCTTTCATCTGGTATCAGAGCGAATTGGCTAAAGTGGATCAACCGAGACCAAAAATGTCAAAAAATTTATGAAGTAGTAATAAAAGGTTATAATTGTGTGATGAAATTCATACAAATTGATATTTAGAATAAAGGTTCATAAATAGGTAATTGGGTCTTCAAATGGAAGTACCGCAATTGTATGGAATCCCTGACTTGCTTGAGGCCTAGACATAATGGTATTTACCTTATAATTCCAAGGACCGCGACTACCCATATAAAGGTATAAGCTGCAACTCTTTACTAGCCGTATATATACGAGTAAATCTAAGATCTTGAAATTATAAGCAAAAATATTATCTAGATGATGAATTCGAATGTGGTTGATATGATTTTAAAATTTTGGTTGAGAACTAATGAGTTGAATTGGATTTTGATTGAAAAAAATGATGATTCTTGAATTTTGGTTGAAAAGCGATATGCTGAGCAAAACCACAATGAGGATGAATGGGACGAGTCCCTGTGATGATGTTTGTAACTGGAATGACGATAATGACTTCAGCAAATCACTATGAGATTAGTGGATTGTGCTGACAAATTGCTACTGTTAACACTTGACCCAATGGATCAAGTTAAGGGATGACAACTTAAAAATCTGTATAATTGAAATTCCCATGGAGGACTGTTCAGATGGAAATTTTGGTCTAATGGACCATTATTGTGTTAAAGATATGAATGATATGATTTGAATGAATTGTTATCTGATGATGAGTTCTATATAAGGGATCTTTGTCCCAGGATTCTGTTGGGTTCACCAGACTATAAGGAACCCCGAAATCAGTTGGATCTTAAGGGATCGAGTTGTCCTATAGTTTGTGAGATGAGGACATCTCGCGTTTTTTAAGTGGGGTAGGATGTAAGATTCCTACCTCCACCTTTTGAGGTGTGCAAGTGTAAGAACTTTCCCTTTTGATCTTATAATTATTCCCCTCTCTGAAATAAAAGAAAGATCCTCTTTTACCCTATTTTGGCCTGGAGAGAGACAATGTCTAGAGAGAGGTCCAATGCACATTTGGAATTAATTGAAAATAGGTATAAAGGACCTTAGCCTAAGGGTTCAGATTTTTAGAAATTTTTGAATTATGGTCCAATTAAGGTTTCTAGGGACCAATAAGATTAATCCAAATGTAGGGAGGAGATAAATTGAAGAATAAAAAAAATTTCCCCTAAAAATGAGTAAATGCTCACATAAGATGAAGAGTGGACTAAGGACCAAAGAAAACAAGTAAAAAATTGATTTTTGACACTTTAGTGTGGGGATCTCCACTCATGAAGTAGGCGCCTTTTTCTCATGAAGTAGGCACCTTTTTCTCATCATTACCCTCAATTTTTAATCAATAAAATGAGATATTTTCATCTCTCCTCTCTCCTATTTCAAAACTAGATCCAAAAAGTAAGTTAAACTGACCCAAAAATGGTCAAAAATTGACCAAACTGATCTGAAAAATTTTAGAATCAGTTTGCTTGGTTAGGGGCTCACTTTTTCCTATAAATAGAAGCCTCCCCCTTTGTAAAAGCTTAATGGTGTTTATGTGTTACTCTACTCCTGTCCTGAGAGCCATTTACATTGAATGTTTTAATAATTCAATTGTTTTTGGCCTAATCCTCTCCAAAGTGAATTGGTGGCCACTCTTGCTTCAAACAAGAGTAGAACCCTCAATCCCTCAAGCCAAAGGAGAGCTTACAAGCTCCATGTAAGCTAATTTTCTTACTTGTTTAATGAAGAATCTATGGTTTTCTTAAATTTTATGTTTTGCAGATGTTGAATTAAATTCAAATGCTATGCATTTAATAAAAAGGTCACCCACTTCTCCTTTTTACATTCCAACCTTTCTCAATCCTAGAAAGATTAACTAAAGGATTAATTAAACTCTTTTTATTGTTTACTCCGATTTAAAAAATTATGTAGATTAGAGTTCTATAAATCTAATTTGGGTTAGTTTAAGTAAAATAAAGAATGAAAAAAATGAGCAATGGTCATCCATACAAAGGAGGTTATGGCAAAATTTTCTAGAATTTTATGGAAAAGAAAGTTTGTTTTTATGTTATTCCAAAAGAGTAATTCCCACCATTTTTGCATCTAAAAGAAATATTCTAATTACTCCATGTACATATTCACCTATGAATATGCATGGATATCACTGATATTAAATATTAGATTTGATTTTTATGCATAAAAAGATGCATAAATGAATTTTTTTATTACAAAAGTGTTATTCTCATTAAAATTGATTTTTATGCATAGAAAGATGCATAAAGGATTTTTTTAAAATTACAAAAGTGTTATTCTCATTAAATTTGATTTTTATGCATACAAAGATGCATAAAGAAAATTTTTTATTACAAAAGTGTTATTCTCATTAAATTTAATTTTTATGCATAGAAAGATGCATAAAGAAATTTTTTTATTACAAAAGTGTTATTCTCATTAAATTTTATTTTTATGCATAGAAAGATGCATAAAGGAATTTTTTTATTACAAAAGTGTTATTCTCATTAAATTTGATTTTTATGCAAAGAAAGATGCATAAAGGAAAATTTTTTATTACAAAAGTGTTATTCTCATTAAATTTGGTTTTTATGCATAAAGGAATTTTTTTATTACAAAAGTGTTATTCTCATTAAATTTGATTTTTATGCATAGAAAGATGCATAAAGGCAGTTTTTTATTACAAAAGTGTTATTCTCATTAAATTTGATTTTTATGCATAGAAAGATGCATAAAAGAAATTTTTTATTACAAAAATGTTATTCTCATTAAATTTGATTTTTATGCATAGAAAGATGTACAAAGGTTTTTTTAATTACAAAAGTGTTATTCTCATTAAATTTGATTTTTATGCATAGAAAGATGCAGAAAGGAAATTTTTTATTACAAAAGTGTTATTCTCATTAAATTTGATTTTTATGCATAGAAAGATGCACAAAGGAAAAATTTTTATTACAAAAGTGTTATTCTTATTAAATTTGATTTCTATTCATAGAAAGATGCATAAAGGAATTTTTTTGAATTACAAAAGTGTTATTCTCATTAAATTTGATTTTTATGCATAGAAAGATGCATAAAGAAAATTGTTTTATTATAAAAGTGTTATTCTCATTAAATTTGATTTTTTTGCATAAAAAGATGCATAAAAGAATTTTTTTTAATTACAAAAGTGTTATTCTTATTAAATTTGATTTTTATGCATAGAAAGATGCATAAAGGAATTTTTTTATTACAAAAGTGTTATGCTCATTAAATTTGATTTTTATGCATAGAAAGATGCATAAAGGAAATTTTTTATTACAAAAGTGTTATTCTTATTAAATTTGATTTTTATGCATAGAAGATGTATAAAGGAATTTTTTTTATTATTACAAAAGTGTTATTCTCATTAAATTTGATTTTTATGCATATAGGAATTTTTTTAATTACAAAAGTGTTATTCCTATTAAAATTGATTTTATGCATAAAAGGATTTCTTTTTATAAAAGAGGTATTCCCATTGAAGTTGATTTTTATGCATAAATATTTTATATCAAAATTAGAATTCTCTTAAATTCTATGTTTAAATTCTATGAGTATTTGATAAATAAATAATTAAATACTCTAAGAGAGAAATTTCCATCGTTTTATATTCACACGGATTGTAAAAAGAGAATTCAGGTAATCTATCGAGATCGAAATATTCAGATAAATGATTAATCTATTTTCTCATTGGAATTCGTAACTAATTTAGAAATCAGTTAAGTGAACATTCAAAGAAAGAAATTTAATAAAATAGTAACTGAATTATCAAACCTTTTCGAGAAAGATAGTTCAGGAAAAATCTTATCCGACTCAAACCTTGAATCAGACTATGACCAAGACCAACAAACTCTTTCGTCAGTTTCGAGGAAAGAAGGTGTGACCAGTTTAGAAAAATACACTCAAAACTCCCGCCAAATTTGAAACTAAGTTTGAGACTCTTTGAATTGATCTGTGGATCAAGGTTATAGAATTCGAGGAATTCTGGTATGAAATTCAGAATTTCGATCAAGAAGTTTTGGGGATACTGATTCAAGAAATACTCATTGTATTCAAAAGAAAATCAAACTGAAAACTTTCATAGAAAAATAGATGTGAATGAATGGATGAGATGTAATGTAATGTGAATCACATAGATGTGAATGTGAATCAAATAGATGTGAATGAATGAATGTAATGTAATGTGAATCAGATAGATGTGAATGAATAGATGAGATGTAATGTGATGTGAATCAGATAGATGTGAATGAATGGATGAGATGTGATGATTTCCATTCAATTTCTTGTTTCACAAAAACAGTACCACTCTGGACGCTCCGTTGGGACCAGCTAGTCAGCAATGAGATCCAGTAACAGATTACAATAATCACTTCATCAACATACATATATATATCTTTCTCGACATACGTATGGGTGTCCTAAGCACCGCGAGCCAGTGCATCGCCTGGTTAGAATCCTCCAGGATCCTCCTTAGGTGTCCTGGTACTTCACTCAGGGACCACTTCGTCGGCCCTCGCCCATCGTACTGGAAGCACACCATTTTTCACCATACCCAGGCTGGTCAAGACCTAGGCAGGTTTTTGCCGCGTGAGCTGTCCCTCGAACACTCCCCGCCAGCTGTTGCAACCGAACTTCCCTTAGATAAACATATATGCCCAATGCTCCCTCCAGCATTCTAGCGTAAGACAGTCCTTTAAGAAAACAGGGTTTCTATGCAAGTTTTCAGTTTTGATTTTGTTTGAAAACCATGAATAATCTTAAATCCGTATATCAATACTTCTAGATTCAGGTCTGAATTCCAAATAGAATTCCTCGAATTCTGTTAACTTGATCCTCATATCAAAATCAAAAGTCTTAACTTAGTTTCAGATTCGGTGGGGGATTTGAGTACATTTTTCCTGAACTGGGCACATCGTCATTGATTAAAAATTGATGAAGGAATTAGGTCTTGATTAATAGTCTGAATCAGAGTTTGGATCTGGAAAGGTTCTTCCTAAATTATCTTTCTCGAAAGGTACTATTTCAATTTCTCTTTTTCTAAATTTTGTTCGACAAATATTTGCTTCCAAATTTCTAAAAACATGAATTTCTTATGAGGAATAAAATAATCATTTATCTTGATCTCCGACTTCGATAGTTTAATTGAATTTTCTCATTACCATCTTAGTGAATATGAAATGGTAGCATTTCTTCTCACAGATTATCTACTTATTCATTTTTCCAATTTTTGTAGAGATTAAACAGAGGATTAAGAGAACCCTTATTTAAACATAATCATTCTATATGCATCTATTTATGCATAAAATCTAATTCTGATGAAAGTCACACTTTTATCAGCATAAAAATCATTTATGATGAAAATCACTCTTTTAATATGAAAGAATTTCTTTTATGCATCCATTTATGCATAAAAATCATTTATGATGAAAATCACACTTTTAATATAAAAATATCTTTTATGCATATGTTTATACATACAAATTTTTTATGATAAAAATAACTCTTTTAATATAAAAGAATTTCTTTTATGCATCCATTTATGCATAAAAATCATTTATGATGAAAATCACACTTTTAATATAAAAAAATATCTTTTATGCATATGTTTATGCATAAAATCATTTATGATGAAAATCACACTTTTAATATTAAAAATATCTTTTATGCATATGTTTATGCATAAAAATCATTTATGATGAAAATCACACTTTTAATATAAAAAATATATCTTTTATGCATATGTTTATGCAGAAAATGATGAAAATCACACTTTTAGTTAAAAAAAATATTCTTTTATGCATACTTCTATGCATAGAATTCAATAATGATAAAAGTAACAATTTTATAATAAAAAAATATTCTTTTATGCATACCTTTATGCATAGAAATCAATAATGATAAAAGTAACACTTTTATAATTAAAAAATATTCTTTTATGCATAGAATTCAATAATGATAAAAGTAACACTTTTATAATAATAAAAAATATTCTTTTATGCATACTTTTATGCATAGAAATCAATAATGATAAAAGTAACACTTTTATAATTAAAAAAAATATTCTTTTATGCATACTTTTATGCATAGAAATCAATAATGATAAAAGTAACACTTTTATAATTAAAAAAAATATTCTTTTATGCATACTTTTATGCATAGAAATCAATAATGATAAAAGTAACACTTTTATAATTAAAAAAAATATTCTTTTATGCATAGAAATCAATAATGATAAAAGTAACACTTTTGTAATAAAAAATATTCTTTTATGCATAGAAATCAATAATGATAAAAGTAACACTTTTATAATAAAAAAATATTCTTTTGTGAATAGAAATCAATAATGATAAAAGTAACACTTTTATAATAAAAATAAATAAATTATCAATATGTATCTTTCTATACATAGAATTTAATTCTATTGAAAATCATTCTTTTATAAAAATTAATCAATATGCATCTTTCTATGCATGAATGAAAATGACACTTTTAGAATACTCTAACAATGGGAATTACTCTTTTTGATTAATAAAAGATGAAATTTATTTCACAAATTTTCAAAAAAGTTTGCCATAACCTCCTTTGTATGGCTGTCCATTTTTCAATTTTTAACTCTCTAAAATTAATTAGAAGTTCACCAAGAGTATTTAAATCATTCTAATGTAAACATTTCCTACTTATTTAAGAGAAACATTATGAAAAACTTGATTTTATCTATTGATCAATCATCTAGGATAAAGAATGGTTGGATTTACTAAAGAAGAGAGGGGAATGCCTTTTTTCAATGAGGCATAACATCATTTCATTTTAGAGAAGTCAAAAATCATAAAAAACCATAAAAGAAATAGAAAAGAGAAGAATCTCCAACTTACATAGATAATTTGAGAGCTTTCCTTTGGCTTGATGGTTTGAGGATTCTACTCTTGTTTGAAACAAGAGTGGCCACCAATCTTTTAGAAGAGGGAAGGTCAAAAACTAATGAATTATGAGAGTAAAATTCACAGTTTTTGGCACTTGGGAGAAGCAGGGTAACAGTGCAAAACACTATTGAGTTTCAACAGAGGGAAAGGCTTCTATTTATAGGAAAAAGTGAGCTTCTAACCAAGCAAACTGATTCTAGAATTTTCCAGATCATTTTGGTCAATTTTTGACCATTTTTGGGTCAGTTTAGTCCACTTTTTGGATTTAGTTGAAACATGAGAGAGGAGAGATAAAAATATCTCACTATTTGGGAGTTTAAAACTCTCCCACACATGTGAATTAGGCACCTCCTTCATGAGGGGAATTCCCCCATACTGAGGTGTCAAAAATGCATCATTACTTCTAAATATCTCTCTTTTTAAACTATTAACCTTGTCCTTAGTCAACTCTTCATCTTATGTGAGTATTTACTCATTTTTGGGAGATTCTCCTCCCTACATTTGGATGAATCTTTCTGAGCCATAGGAACCTTAATTTAAAATTTCAAAAAATCTTGACCCCCAGGATAATGCCTCTTGAACAGATTATACTTAATTTCTAATGCACCTTCTGAAAATCTTTTTGAACTTCTGTTTCAGGGAAACTTATTTTAATAAGATGAGATATTTTTCTATCCAAAAATATTTAAAAACTGAATTACCACTCTCAAGGCCAAAACTGGTAGAAACAAGATCTTTTATATTTCTGAAGAGGGATTTGATTACAGGGGAAGATGCTGGACATCTTGAGAGGCTGGGGAGGAATCTTACACAACACCTACAGTATTATAACATTAGGATGGAATGTGGATAATGATGGTGAGGAAGCTCCAATCTAGCAAATAATTGATTCTTATGCTAAAGTGAAGGCAAAGCTCAAGCCCGATGCTCAAGAGATTCACCCAACCCAACAAAGAAAGGATGGGTAGGAGGACAGGAAATTTATCCCGGTGCCAAAGGAGGTGGTGTTGAAGGAGCATCTAGGTCAAGCACATCCATGCCAAAAACTATTTTTAACACTGTGTTGTCTATCAACTTTGATCAAACAAAGAAAAAACTATCTTCTAAGAGAGCAGTGCCAATAGATCAGGCTTGGTAGAGTATGAGAAATACTACTTCATGGGATCAAAAAGCAAAATTCCACATCCCTGTGGTTAATTGTTTCCAAGCACCTGCACAATATGTATATAGAAGGTTAAACATAGAGCATGTGAAGAAGTTGGCTTTGGATTTTGGCATTAATTCTCGATCTCCAGCTTCTTGTGCAGATCTTATTCCCTTTCATAAAGTTGATGGCAAATGCATACCCTTGGAGAATGTAGTCAGGGAAAAGATAGAGACATATCCATATTGGATACTTTCTGGTCAACATTCTATCTTTGCTGCAAAGGTGTTTATCAGTAACCCAGATCCAGCCATGGATGAACGAAAAAGTTACTACAAGACCATGGAATCAAGGATTATTATAAATTGTCCACCTAAAGAATGTGTTGAAATATCATTGATGGCAAACTTGGAATCACAGAACATTATGAGGCAATTAGCCTATATAGATATTCTAAAACAAGTAAGAGATCACAAAACTTTATTGGTAAAGAGCAAATTAGACATTGATAACATTGACATGGCCGATAGATCAAAGCAAATGAAAGAAGACAAGGTCTTGCAAGATGAGCTGGTGCCATTTATTAATGCAAATTCAGTTGATGGAGCTCAAAGATCTTGGAAGGAGTGTGAGGAGTATTACAACATTACCCTAGAAATATATGAAAAAAACTTTGGTTGTTGTAATACTTGGATAAAAAGAAGAAACCAGCACGAGGAAAAGAGGTAGGACCGTTGCTAGAAGCTGCAAAGGGTTACATTAGATGGATAATGGGACAAAAAGAAAGTCTAGGTCAATCTTCTGGTACTAGTGTTTTGCCATGGAGTATCTTTCAAGTGGGACCTAACATGGAAGGAATTGAATTTATTCATAATATTTACCAAGATCCCATGGCAATTGGAATTGTTGTCGTGGATGCAGTACATGGTGCACACAACATCTCTTGGGACACTGAGAAGTTTGAGCAGGGTCTAATGTCCATTGTCTTATCTGGTGTAGTTTATTCTACTTGCCTTTGTTTCAAGAAAACAAATGTATGCATTGGAGAATGCTTTAGAGAATGTGGCTGGCAAGTATGTGATGGAGACTGGTAGTGTGGCCTTCAAAAATAAAATAGACACTTATGTAAGACTTGCCATATCTAGTCACTTGGTACAAGCAATCGTCAGCAAAGAAAAAGAGTTTAATGACATTAAATGCTACTGTGAGAGAGTAGAAAAGCCAACAATACTAGACAGTGCTGGTATTGTGTTCCATGATGAGGAGGACTCTGAAGATGAAGAGGAAGTGGATGCTGAAGTTGCTGCAGCAAGATTAGTAAAGAGAAAAAAAGAATCAGTCATTAAACAAACTATAGAAGAGTTTGCAGAGAAGACGAGTATGTCTTTGATGTATTTGCATCTGGAGTTGTAGCAAAACTGGCCATTGGCACTAAAAGGAGGACGATTGCAATGTGCAAGAGAAGAAGGCAATGGAATCCTTGTGTTGGCAATATGCACAAACCAACTCACACATTAGTGCTTGGGCAGGGATCATTGAAAAAGAAACACCACAGAAGATTATTGGTGCAGATTTGGAGAGTCTCAACAAAGAAAGCTCTACACATGCTCTACCCCCTCTTACAGAGACATCAAAGCAAAACCTAGAGGCCCACCTAGATGCCAATATTGACAAGATGTTTGAAAACTAGATGGAGAATTCACGTCTTTAAAACATTCCTTGAAACATGTTTTTTGTAGATGTTATTATTTGATAATGTTTTATGTAGTGCTTGCAATTTGATAACATTGTTGACATTCAATATATAAATTTTAATATTTAGAATTTTTGTCATTTTAGTGTTTCTAATAACTCACATGACTAGTGTTGTTTGATTATAGATGAATTATTATGTGAATTTTGGTATGAAAACTAGGTCTATGGTGTTGTTAGGGAACTGTTAGTCAATCCATATGTATTTGGATAGATTACACACAAGGCATTGAGGACCCTTAATATCTACATCGCATCCATTCAGATATCATCACATCACATTCACATCTCATCGCATCCATTCACATTTCATCGCATCCATTCACATATCATCATATCACATTCACATCCATTCACATCTCATCGCATCCATTCACATCCATCACATTCATTGCATCCACATCACATCACCTACATTCCATCCACATTACATCACGTCCACATCTATCCACGTCACATCTCATTCATTCCATCCACATTACATCACGTCCACATCTATCCACATCACATCTCATTCATTCCATCCACATTACATCCATTCATTCACATTCACATCTATCCATATCTCATCACATCCATTCACATCCATTCACATCCATTCACATCTCATCTCATTCATCCACATCCATCCATTCATTCACATGCACATCTATCCTCATCCATCCATTCATTCACATTCACATCTATCCACATCCATCCATTCATTCACATGCACATCTATCCACATCCATCCATTCATCCACATGCATATCTATCCACATCCATCCATTCATTCACATGCACAGCTATCACTTCACATCTCATTCTTATCTATTTACATCACATCACACCCATTCACATATCATCACATCATCTCATTCGCATCTCATCACATTCACATCCACATCTCATCCACATCTCATCACATTCACATCCACATCCATTTACATCACATCACGTCTCATCCACATCTCATCACATTCACATCCACATCCATTTACATCACATCACATCTTATTACATCCACATCCACATCCATTTACATCACATCACATCTTATCACATCCACATCCACATCCATTTACATCACATCACATCACATCTTATCACATCCACATCCACATCCATTTACATCACATCACATCCTTTCACATATCTTCACATCTCATTCTCATCTCTTCAATCACATCCACATCCATTTACATCACCTCACATCCCATCCATTTACATCACCTCACATCCCATCCACATCTCATCACATCCACTCACATCTTATCACATCACATTCACATCTTATCACATCACATTCACATCGTATTCACATCACATCACATTTAATAATATTTTCTACTTTCGATATCGATGGGACTTTTCTAAATTTCTACCAATTGCTTGGCCTAGGTAAAGGTACTTTTTCTCGATGGATATTTTCATATTCTTTCTCAAATTTCTCAAGTGAAATATATTCAATATTCTTCTTTTGAGTAAAAGATTCATGGGATTTACAAAAATCAATTCTACCCATATTTTCCAATAAAATTAATAATGCTCAAAATTTCACTTTTGATAAATACTCATAATTTGAATTATGCTAAAAATTCCTCTTTTACCATTTGATTTCTTGGATCTCAAATATCATGGAAATTCCTCTTTTTGCATAAAAATAAATTTACCAAAAATTTCTCTTTTACCATTTAATTACTTGGATCTCAAATATCATGGGAATTCCTCTTTTTGCATAAAAATAAATTTACCAAAAATTCCTCTTTTACCATTTAATTACTTGGATCTCAAATATCATGGAAATTCCTCTTTTTGCATAAAAATAAATTTATCAAAAATTTCTCTTTTCTCATAATCAATTATTTATGCATAATTACAAAATTATTTCTCATTAATATGATGAAAATCATTCTTTTTGCATAGGATGTCCAATCCTAGAATATGGTAGGAAGTCCTCTTTTAGCATTATGCATAAAAATAAGATATGTATTATTTTCTAAAATTTTTTCCATAGCTTCGCTATTACTGATAATTTTTAATTTTTCTACAAAAGAATAAGACATTGTAATACAATTATGATACAAGATCTATTCTTAAACTTAAATCTAAATTATTAAATTAAATCATAAATTTAACCATAATCATAAACTTAATTATGATTATTCTACTAGATTAAGCTATTTCTATTATTCCTCTTTTCCCAAAATGATAGGATTATCTCTTTCACATTCAGAATGAATTAAAGTATTTTTTTAAGTACTTATAATAATCTAAAAGAATTTACCATTATTTTGTTAACATAAAAGCATAAAAATACAATTTTCATATCCTCTAGCTTAACAAGCTTAGAGTTTGGTTTTGAAATAAGAATTTATCAATATGAGAAGCATTCTTTTGCTAAAGAATTAGCCATAGGAATGACTATTCTTTTTGGAGAGAGATATATCCATAAGAAGCATTCTAATTAAGCATAAAGATTAACTTTTTCTTAATTATTCATTAAAATTCTTAGAAAAATCTTGATTTGCATTTAAAATAATTAATTAGAAACTTCTCAAGCTTGAGAGAGGCTGAGAAGAGAAATCATTTGATAATATTAACAAAAACCATAAAATTTCTTCTTACCTCTCAAGGTTTGGCTTGCTTCTTTTTCTAGAAGTGAAGCCCCCAACCAATAAATTGGTTTAGTAAGTTGAGAAGAAATCTCCAAGAGTTGTTTAAGAGAGAGAGAGAGAAGCTCCAAGCTCTCCAAAAAGAGAGGATTTTTAAGGGATAATAGAAAATATGATTATTTTAATGTAATACTGGCATGGTATAGCTCACAGATTTTTTTACAAAAGACTAAGGATCTATTTATAGGTGAGGGAGGCCACTAACCAAGTCCAACTGGGTTCTAGAATTTTCCAGGTTTAGTTTGACTCAATTTGGATAAGATTTGGACAAGTTTGGCTCCCTTTTTTATTTGGTTTGATCCAGGAGAGAGGAGAGATAAAAATATCACATTTTTTTAAATTAAAAACCCTTCCACATGTGTGAAATAGGGGCCTACCTCAAGAGTCCCCCTCTCCTTACCAAGGTGTCAAAAATGCATCATTATTCTAAAATATCTCATTTTTTTAGTAATATCTCATAGTTTTTAACTAATAAACCTTGTACTCAGTCAACTCTTCATCTTATGTGAGAATTTACTCATTTTTGGGTTTTTTTTAATTCTTTGGATTTATCTCATCCCAACACTTGGATTAATCCAATTGGCCAATTGGAACCTTAATTGGACCATAATCCAATTTTTTTTTGAAAATGCAGACCCTTAGGCTAAGGTCCTTTATACACATTTTCAATTAATTCCAAATGCACATTGGAAAGTTCATTTTGAACTTTTGTTTCAGGAAAATCCATTTTAGACACTAGGAGGATTTTTATATCCAAAGATATCTCAATTTCGGATTATCTCTCTCTAGATATTTTCTCTCTCTAGGCCAAAAAGGGTAAAACAAGATCTTACTTCCATTTCAGAGAGGGGAATAATTTCAAGAACAAAAGGGGAGGTTCTTACACCTTTATACCTCAAAATCTAGAGGGAGGAATCTTACACTCAAAATCTTTGTAAAATAATAAGAAAAATGTCTCTGTGTGAAATAGATCATGTCTTGTTAACTTCTCCACAAGACAAAATGAGAGATCTTACACCGATCGAAACTAAACCAAAGATGGCAATTATCTTGGACCTGAATGGATTAATTTTGCAGTGTTGCTTTTCCATGGGATCAAATAAATTCACAAGTCTACGTTGTGGCAAATAATGGATTGTTCTTCATCCAAGATGCATGGAATTTTTAAATGAATTGTTTATGAGATTTCATGTTGGGATATGGTCAACAACAATGCAAAAGAATGTTTTGTCTATAGTGCAAACTTTGACAAAACATGCAGGAAAGGACTTGCCATTTTTCATGGTTTGGGGACAAGAAGAGTGCTACAAATATGATAAAGAGAAGATTTACAGGGCCAGATAAGATTGGGGTTGAAGCCATGTTTAAACCTCTTCTAAAGGTATGGTGCCAGATAAGATTGGGGTTGAAGCCATGTTTAAACCTCTTCTAAAGGTATGGTGCCAATGGAGTGGAAAGTGTTTTGTGGAAAGGACTGTGCTCATTGATGACAACCCTTATAAAGGTTGTTTGAATCCAGCAAAAAATTGTATCTTTCCTACCACTTTCAATTATTGATCAAGGATATAACATTTTAATTGAGGATATAACATTTTAATTGAGGATATGTTGCAGTATCTATTATACTTAGATGGTGCAAAAGATGTGCGTGATGTTATAACTTTCAATAGATATGGGCAACAACCAGTGCAATATGGTCATTCATTATATGACTATTTTCAAAAGGTGATTCTTCAATGGGATGAGATGAACAAGAACATAATAAGGGAAGGAGGACAAGATGCTCATTCAAGCTCATCAAGCAGACAAACTCCATCGGGTCAATGTCAAGGACACATAACATATACTGATCTGGAAACAACAAATAAAATTCGTGCTCCATCTATTCATCTAAGTAGTAGACAACTAGTGATATTGCAAAGAACTCCTCCAGTGTCGACACTAAAAGACATGGAAGAAATACTCTATGCTCAACAACTAGGGTATAAAAAAAGCTTCATCACATGAGCTGCAGCTAAGAGTTATTTACTGCAATTAAAAGATTTTTATCGTCAGCCAAGGAAGAGAAACTAGGTTCTTTTTTCATGAACCCTTCAAATGTGTAGGAGGAAGCATGCAACATTTATGCTATATATGGTACGTAGTTTACGTAAAGACTAACTTGTGTTTTTTCTTTTCACAGAATTGAAGGATTTAAGAAAAATCAAGATATCTTCGATATGTGAATACCATATCAAAGATGATGAAATGCAACCACCGCATTTACCTATCAAAGTTGTAGAGATCTTCTACATTAAAGATGTGGCTTACATGGTTAAACCTTCATCAATCCAAGGGGCTAGGCTTGGATTGTTTATACATTCAAATGTGCAAGCTGGAAGGCCCTTGTTACACTATGGAGGGTCAAAATATTATCATGATAATTGGACAAAATTATGTGTAGATCACAAAAGTACTCGATCATTGAGGACCCTAGTGTGTGTGAGTTTACATTGTCGGTGATGTTCAAGATGGAAATGTGGCTGGTTATATAAATAGATGTAAGGATTACAAAGAAAGAGAGAATGTGTGTTATGTATTCTCATCATCATTACCTCCATGGTACAAGCATAGAGAAAGAAATGTACATGTAGACGATTATGGCTACATTTATGTAGAAGCATTGAAGAATATCACTGCTGGAGATGAACTTTTTGCTGATTATGATTTCTAATGTAATCTCAATTATAATTTATCATTTTTTCCAACACAACTACTTCTAAGAGGTTTTCAATATCTATGTACTCGAGCTCCTAAGTGGCATGAATGTGTTCATAAATATAGTATGGAATTTTAAATTTGGTAGTGTTTAGGAATTGTCTTGATTGATATAGTTTTGAATAGTAGAATTATTAAGTAATGATCCTTATAATCACATGGTAACCTATGTTGTATTGTAGTATTTCAAAATCTCTCCAATAGAAATATAGGTTGTTATTTGTTGAGCATGTTCTTCTTGCATTAGTGAAATATAGTCTAAATCAAAAGGGTAATTCTTCTCAAGTTTCACCAATATAGACTAAATTTACAAGTAATACAAGCTTTTTTCTAGTCGATTTTAATAAATATAGTCCAAATCTAAATCATTTTATTGATTTCATCTAGCCAATTTTAACAAATATAGTCCAAATCTTCGAAAGTGGAAATTGGGATTTTCCCAACAAATTTCCTAATATGGTGTTAAGCTCATTTCATGTAGACATGTTGTATTATTGCCTTGATTTATCCATTCTTGTCCTTCTTGAAATGAAGAATCCTTCCCTTCCTGTAGAAATGTATCTTCCTCCTTCCATGGAGAGAAATAGGCTCCCTTGCAACTGTAAATGGTTGTAATTTATTTGAAAATGGCTTGTTTTGTTTTACTAATTATGGTATGTGGGTTGCAGACATTTTCCCATCAAGCTATATTGAAGAACAACCTTTGAGAAGCCTCACTGGTGTGTTTAGTGGGGTAATGTTTCCAGGTGAGAATCATCGGGCCCTCTTCAAGAAAAATATATTCTTTTACATAAACTCTTACAACATCCCTTCTTGGCCTACAGAATATGGTAGCCTTGAGGAGATCCCTGTGGAATCTTTACATAGTAAAGAGTGGCGAGTTTCGGATAGGTGGTGTTAATGCTTTCAAAAACAAGATGTATTCTGACATACACTCCTCCTTAAAATTCTCTAAGGCCTATAAGTATGTGGGGCTTGGATGGCTTGCCCCAATCCATCTATTTGTATTTATGTTCTCTAAGCTTTCTCCACAACCCACCCCAACAATGTTCATTTGCAAGAAATTGCAAATTAAACAAATTGACAATGTCTTGGGTATTGGATGGAATATTGTGGAGGGGTTACACAAAGGTGACATCTACTCATGTAAAGTGGTGCCTTCAAGTGTGACCTTTCGATACTTGAAGACTCGTCGTCAGAGCTTATCCATTCGATTCTTCTATGAACGATGGATGAAGAAGAATGGGGAGTGGGTTCCCTTGCAATCAAGTGAGGGTGTAGATACACCCATAGATTTATCTGTGACTCTTCTCAATGGTTCAATTGAGGTGGTGAATGTAAGTAATGAATGGAGCTTAGGAGATGTTCGAGAGAATTTGCTCATTCTGGGATTTCAAGATGTCCAAGAAGCAAGCATCGAGATTGGCCGATGAAAGGTGAGCTTTGATATTTGTAAATTTGCGTTGCTTTGTGTTTTTTGAATATGCTGTTTTATTTATTACACTTGTGTTTCCTTGTTTAGATTGGAAGACATTTGGAGAAGAGCTTAAAGGTTTACAAAGACTGGAGTAATAGTAGATGCAAATTTCAACTTCAGAATTAGTGTTGCAAGTCATTGAGGAGGGTTCTTTGTCTTTTTTTTTGTAATTAATATGGTTTTGTACCAAACCTATTATAAAATGATGGTTCCTTGTGAATGACCACTTGTGTTATGTCTTGTCAATTTAATTTATATCTTTATATAAATTTGGGGTTATTTACTGGTCACTTATGTTATAGTCTGAAATGCCCAATGTTTAATTTTGCAGTCTATAAATATAGGACCTCTCTCATTTTCTAACACTTTGTTTTGAAGTTCCTCTCTCTTTCAGCACTCATCACTCCATTTCTAGCATTCGTCACTCCCTTCCAACATGAACCCAAACATGGCATACGAGAGGTTTCTTGAGTTCTTGAGAAGAGGACCGAGTGGCCTGATAGAGAGGAACTTTGATTTATCTTCTTTCGCAAGATTGACTTTGGAACGACCATCCTCTTGGAAAAAGAGGACTACAGAAGTGCTCTTGACTACATGGAGGAGTACATGAGGCCCTAGACTATCAAGCTACCACATGAGGATGGTGATTGGGTGCCATGCGATCTCCTACAATATATTAACAAGAATGACACAAACTCTCTCAAGAGGTTGCAAAAATTCCAAGATATTGTGCTCCTTGATGGTCACTATAAGTAGATCACCAAAAAGGAGATGCTTGCACTTCAGAGGGGGAAGATTGGCCCTGATTTCCTCTCTTGGGTTGCCACCTTCATATACCTTTGTGGTAAGAAAGACTCTGATGAAGAGGTAGAGGTGGAGGATGTCTCAATTGGAGGCATGGCACAAGGCCAGGAGGAGGATCCTAAACTTGAGAGGTCCTCAACTAGCTTGCTGAGGCCGTTATGGCCAAAGATCTCCTCCTCCAAATTGAGGCACCTCAAGCATCCTCGTCAAAGGAATTGGTGCCATACTTCGGAGAGGCAAGTGCCTCAGCCACAATAGAGGGTGGAGAAGAGGTGGAGGAGGGTCCTATAGAGGGCACCCTAGAATGTACTAGATGTAGTGGTGGGCAAGGAAAAGGAGGTTACACATGAGATGCCGGAGCTTGAGCTTAGTAAGCTCAGCTCTGTGGTGATTGAAGGGAAGGAATTCCTCTTTTTACATGACCTAGAAAAGGTCTACAAGGTCTACAAGCTCAACCAAGCCGAGTGCCTCTCCTTGTTAGCTGTGAATGATGAATTTCCCATCGACAACAAGGGCTCATGGGCTTTCCAACAAGGGCTTGTTCCAGTGTAGGGTGGTGTGCATGAGTCAATGGTGATCCTGAAATCAGCAATTGCAGAGGCTGATCAAAGCCTTCTGACTGAGGAGGAGTTTAGAAAAGCTCAGAAATAATTTCTACTGACTAGAGAGTCTGAGGATGCTACATTAGTGTCATTGGAGGAACACAAGTCCTCTATTGACATTTGCAAGCCTGAGGTGGTTGGCTCTGATTTCAAACACATGGTAAGATAAATTATGTATGAATATAATAAATATAATTGATAATACTACTAGAATTTCACTAATGCTCTTTCTTGTGTGCAGTATATAGTCTCTGTAGATGCTTGGGCTCAACGTAAAGGTGGCACACATGAGGGTTTTGGAAGAGATGCTGCTTTGGCCCATTACATGGGTCGTATTGCACCTCAACACCTTGTTGTGGTGCACAATGCATTCACCCCCATCGCAAGCTTCTACATGTTGGCCCTCAAAGTACTTAGCAAGGTCCTATGCTTGTGAATGATTCCAAGAAACACTGACAAGACAGTGCTCATCAACAAGGCTACAGTGTACGCTGCCTTCCTAGGGGGTTACGCTTCTAAAGTGCTCACACACATTGCATTTACGGAGAGTATTGGTTAGAAGGACCCAGATTGTGTTGTCAATGCCATATTGTCGAGGACCCTTCCACTTAGCAAGAAGAGGTGCAAGACTCTAGCTAGGCATCTCAAAAACATTATGAGTTAATCTAGAAAATTATCGTATAGATATTGTGTTCGACACTACAACTTTGTTAAAGACAATCAATGTAACTCCTTTTTATTAATACAAGTGGGTTTTTCTATACATAATGTCTATATAAAGTTTGAATAATGTAAGTTTCCATGATATGAGAGAGAGAGAGAGAGAGCCATTATGGATAACTCTGGACTGCATGCATGTTTAGTTTGTGGTATCAGTATAGTGATTAATTTGGGCCAACTTCCCATCATGTCCCATGTCCTCTCTAACCACAATGGGTGTGTAGTTTTGTCCTATCTAGCCATGATATGAGAGAGAGAGAGAGAGAGAGAGAGAGAGAGAGAGAGAGAGCCGTTGTGGATAACACTGGATTGCATGCATGTTTATTATGTGGTATCAATAGTGATTAATTCGGGCCAACTTCCCATGATGTCTCCCCCTGTCCTCTCTGACCACAATGAGTGTGTAGTTCTATCTGATTTAGCCAACACCCAGCTCTAATTGATAGCAAGGCCTATGTGTATGTGTATGTGAATGTGAATGCTTGTTAATGACAATTGGAGGCCACCAAATACAAAAATAGCACCAACCTGAACAGGGTGACTTTTGCTCGGACAAGCTTGTTGTCTGGGCAAAAGTCACCCTATATTCAGGTTGGGGCTCCTTTTGCATTTTTAAGCCTTGAATTGTCATGTAAGCATTCATATAGGCCTTGCTATAAACTAGGTGCTTAAAATTAAAGATATATAGTGCCCTACAAAGTAGTATTAAGATAATAAAAGATGCCCTTTTACATGATGAAAGAGTTCTTACAAGGAGAGTTTGATTAATATGAACCATAGATAAATACATTTTTTCCATGATGAGCTATCAATAAAATGGAAAATGTGGTGCCTTTATACTGGCCCTAACATCACCTGGTTATTTAGAGTTCAAAGTAAAATGGTAAAATGTTGCACTGTCCCTGATGCTGACATTGGAAGCATATTTTGAGAACTATCTATATCATACATTGCAAGCATGTATCATTTGAAGGCCTAGAAAATCAAAAAATCCCCAACCTGAAACAAGGTAACTTTTGCCCAAACAGGTTTCCTGTCTAAGAAAAAGTTGCCATGTTTAGGTTGGGGCTTTTTTTTTTGTGCTTTTTTGGGCCTTCAAATGATACATGCTTGCAATGTATGATATAGATAGTTCTCAAAAGACTTTATATTCTTGTAATGTATGATACAAATAGGGCTCACTTTGATAATTTAATTCTATAAGATTTAAATCACCAAACTGTACATGGATTCATCAATAATATGAATGAGTAGTTGTATAATGGTACAATGAACATCACCCCATGAAGTGGCCTTTATGATCCTCCATATATCATCCATGCTCAACACATGCCTATATCTCTACTTTTCCTTCATAGACACCTCTAACCACCCATGCTCACTCCATGCCTAAATCTATGATTTGAGTACATGGACACCATGTAAAATTGTGTACTGACACTTCAATATCTGTATGTATCCAAGGTGCTTTAAAGATACTTTGAAAAATTGAACCCCATTTTATGAATTGAATCCCATTTCATGGTGAAAATTTACACAGAGGAGGAGGTTCAGGCTCTAGGCCTTGCTATGTCCTTTCAGAAACTGATCCCCCTAGACATAAATTAAAAATATTCATTCTTTTACATTCAAAAATTGATCCCAACAAATTCTAAGTGAGTTTCTACACCGACAAGGGGGATTGGATGAGGTTTTTTGACACTAGCCTTACTATCACACCAAGCAATTTACAACTAAATAATATTAAAATAAAAAAATATTGATACATATGGTTGAGAGGAAGGTTTACAAAGGCAAAAAGACCCCCAACCTGAACAGGGTGACTTTTGCCAGACAGGCTTCTTGTCTGGGCAAAATTCACCCTGTTTAGGTTGGGTTTTTTTTTTCTTTTCTAAGCCTTTAAATTATACATACTAGCAAGTGAAATGTACAAATCACACTTGCAAATGAAATATACAAATCAAATACATTTAAATTTTTTTGATACAATTTTGATACAGATACACATGCAATAAAGGCCTTGATGGACAACTTGAGAAAAGCACCAAAAAAGAATATATTAAGTGAAGTTTTACATTGTCCAATCATGTACTTCATAAGGGGGAATATTCAGACATTATCAAGTCGAATGGTGCATGCGAGCTTCATGTCTTTACACATGATTATGACCCACTTTGCATGGATTGCACACAGGTTAGAATCCTCAAACATGGTGACCAAAAATTCCTCCATTGCTTCTTGGATTGCAGCCAAGGCAAGGCTTTGCATCCTCTTGTCTCAACCTCGAAAATTGTATAGTATCTCTTTGACAAGACGTGCAAAAGGAGCTCTCGAGATGAGAAGGTTGACACTCTTTTGGAACCCTCGAATCTCCTTTAGAGTTGCCATGCCATTGTGTTGTTTCCTCCTGGGGGCACGAGGAGGAGGGTTTCTTGCAAGTGGTCGAGGAGGACATGCATGAGCACTCCATTCTTCGTGCACATTTATGCCGAGAGGATGATGGAGCGCCTTTAGCTGCTACTGCTACCGCTGCGCCGCTGCCACCTCTTCTCATGTTGGCAATAGATCCATGCCTCAATGCAAGCTCTTCCCCCTAGTTGTGGAACGTATTGGGGGGATAGGAATATCACATTATGGCACTCAATCAGTGTCAACATCACTCCCTATCTCTCGATTAGGGTGAGTGGTGGCCAGGTCAGTGGTGTCCGGATGAGGGGGAGAGGGAGGTGGAGATGGCATTGGAGGATGATGAGGTGATGGTGGATGCTTACGTGTAGTGTTTTTTGTGTGAGACATGGCAAAAAGTGAAGTTAAAATATAGAAATGAGAATGAATGAGACTATTACACCTTTATATAAAGTCATTTATAATGTGTTTAGATTGCCGGCCAAAAATTACAAAACCACCAAATTAGACACGTTTAACCCAACGTCTGCCATGTCTTGCCATTGTGGCACGCATGCAACATGGCCTACTCCTTGAACTTCCATTCCATTTCTCTATGTTTGCCTCCTTCCTTTTGAGTCGTGCGGCTTTAACAATTGCTGACATTCGAGCCTTTTCCCTAGTAACATTTCTTGCAAGATTGTTGCGATGATAGAACAAATTAAACATCTCCACAAGATAATTGCTACGTGTCTTCCCTCCGCCATGCCAAGTATTCTTGAAGTACACTGGCTGCGTAATGTGATTTTTCCATGCCTTGGGTGCTGAACATATCCAAGGACCTATATTTTTGTACAAAATATGATCCATGTGCATATACAATGTGCTAGGAAAAAATGTCCGAGTAAGAAATTATGAAGACAAATGTTTAATTTATGGAATTTTAGTAAGAAATTGCAATGGTAATTAATGAACGGTGATAATTAAGATGAGAATATCTTACCATGTAAAATGTAATGGATGTATCTCCCCAACTCTCACTATTAACAAGCTTAATGAATTCTGTCACATCTATTTTGAACACACTTTGTTCTTCTTGAGTTGTGCTCTTTAACATAGTTGTCATCACAACCTTGTCAAAGTAAGCCCACACCTTCTTTCGCTTGTTTTATAGAGTTAGATCCTTGTCGAGCTTGATCGTTCATAGGATGTAAGAATCACCTCACCTTTGCACCGCTCACATTGACACTTGTTGAGCAACAATATGATGTGCCCCAGACTTCTTAAGATCTTTCACAATATTTACATTCCTGCCATGCACTCCCAGAGAGTTGAGGAGCTCCTCCACTTGCTTTATTTCTTGGGATGAGCATGAGGATGGCTGCATAGTGAATGCATAGTCAATGTGAAGCTTAAGAAACCTATAAAAAATCCTTATCATGGCATGCAATGTGTAAAAGTGTATACTTTCCATTGGGAAAGGAATAATTGGTGCCCAATTCGGATCCTTTGTGTCCATATTGGGTGTTGCATCTAAATCGGAAGACAAGATCCCCTCCACCCGATCGGAGCTCATTCTCGCTCTTTGGCTTGAGAATTGACCGCTTTATGCACAATGGACACGGATGGAGACATTGTGCACTATTGTCACAATTACACATGCATTTCATGGTCTTCAAATGACCACCTAGATGCCAATCCTCCACACAAAAGGAGCCCACACCATCCACTTCAAACTCCTCCCCATTCATCTGTTGTTTGATGACTTCTAGAATTTGAGGGCATCATTGAAGCATCCAATTCAACACCTCAGTGTTCTCCTTTGGAACCTCAAAGGCTCCAAGCCACCAATTATCCTTCTCAGATTAAACACTCAAAGAAGGGATTTTATCCTTGTCCTTTGCATATTCCATTGCTTCATTCATATATGTGCCTCCCATTCACTCCAATCTTTTCCCTTTTACTAGTTAAGCCTCATCCAACTTTAGTATAAGCGATAGGACTCTGTCCGATTCTACATATCACATAAACCAAGCCAAACAACACAAGTAATTCGTGTCATTGATAAGGGAAATTTGTAAGTTAAATGTGATAAATCCTCAAACCCAACCTTGATGTGAAACCTTATAGAATCGAATCATATGTCGTTGAAGGTTCTTTAGGTCCACAAAGAGGTTGCTGTATGTGTTGTACTGTACTTCAAGCCTATCCTTGGACTTAGGATCTAAAATCATTATTCCTTCTACATGAATATACTCACCAAGGATTGATTTAACATCTGCATTGCTTGCCTTCTTTTCTAATGATACTTTGTAGGAAGGAGGAAGAAAGTGCCCTCGAATCCCTCAAGCATGAAGAGCTCCTTTGATGACTCCATAAATTCCCTCGTAACCCTTGCGCTGATGTCGGCTTCATCACATGCATCTTGTACATCCCTTACACTAATAAGCCCCTTGATGTCTTGCATGATGTCCTTTGTAACCACCTCAAGGACCCTCTTGTAATTTGGATCACGGATGATTGATGTTATCTCTGTGTTCTTCACTGCAAGCTTTGAAAACGTGTATAGTATCTTCCACACTAGACGCATCAAGTAAGAAATACCTAGGACATAACAAAACCACCATTAGATCTATCAGGAAAAAACTTTAAATTAACACATACATAAAAAATACAAACAAAAAATTCCATGGAAACATACCACCATGACCCTCCGTTTCCTTATGCCGCCTTGCACCGAAATATTTTCAATATTAGAAAGCTTTCGTTTAGGCTCATGTGCACCAATTGGTGTGTGCTTCAACCTCCTTAGTTTTCTTTGTAACTTAGACAATTTATCTCTTTGATTATTTGAGTGTTTCTTCTTCCTTATTTTTCATGTCTAGGTCATGTGAATGTTTTTTCAAATCTTCAATACTTGATTGAAGACTTGAATTAATTGAGTGTAAGTACTGGTTATGAAGACCACCACTAATATAAAGTCTTTAAGAGCCCATTTTCCCCATCACCTACATATCAAACAAAACTAGTCAAGTCACAAAATGGTGGACTATACAAGGTCAAAGAATCATAGGGGAACAGATTCCCATCCACCCAAAGATCAACATTCTTCTTCCCCTCATTTCTTAGTGTGGACATGGTTGAATTAGGTAATGGTTTCCTAACATATGGACGTTTTGCTATAGTGCATAATCTCCATCTATACGAATGTGAATGTCTACTTTATGCTTTCTACCATTCGTAATATCATCTAAAGGCATGCCTAATTCAAGATGACAGAAAAATAAGATTAATAGAGGATTAAAAAAGATATTAGGATTAGATAATAATATTCTAACATTTGGAATGATCCTAGAGAAATATATATTAAGAATCTATCTCTCTAAAAAAGCCATTTTGACACTCCAAAAATAAAGATTCTAGTCATGATAAGGAGATATGATAAGAATAAAAGGAGTGGATTTGACAAGCATAGAAATTACTTTTAGATTAGAGAATTGCTTCATGAGAAGCTTCATTTGAATATAGAATAGGTCGTAGGAATGACCATTCTTTGGGGGAGAGAGCATATTTGGATATTTTCTTTTATTCTTTGGATTTATCTTATACCAACAGTCGGATTAATCTTATTGGTCCATAGGAACCTTAATTGACCATAATCTAAAATTTTTAAAAAATCTTGACCCTTAGGCTAAGGTCTTTTAAATCATTTTTAATTAGTTCCAATTGCACCTTGGAAAATCTATTTTGATTTTTTATTTCAAGGAAACATTTTTTTGATATTTATAGAATTTATTTATCCAAAAATATCCCAATATTTATTTACCACTCTCTAGAAATTTTTATCTCACTAGGCCAAACAAGGAAAAATAATATTTTCTTGTATTCAGAAACATAGAATGATTACAAGGGATTGAAGTAGAGGCTTATTTGTTATTCAGGTTGTTGAGGAGGAATCTTACACATTGCATACAACATGTGATTCCTATAGGTAAGGCATGGCGCAAGGGGATGGAAAGGTAGGTAGAACAAGTCCACAAAGGTGGTGCCACAACATCTCCCCCCCCCTTTTAGGGGTGCATAAAAATAGCGTGAGTGGGTCTGGAAAGGAGGAATATTTAGCTGCCCTTGTGATAGTACCATTCTTGGCAATAGGGTCGAGGATAGCATCACTCATGTTGGTTCCCAAAAAGTCCATGCTCACGGCTTGTATTTAGAGTAGAGTTGTACTTCATTTTATTTGACATGTGCTCTTTCTCATCATCTTTATAATAAAAAAAATTATTTGTATGATTAGTCAAATTTTTAGTTTGTGTATAGTGGCTAGATTGCTATACACTATTGGTTCAAGCTATATTGTCATGGGTTAGGTTTTTTCCAACATGCTCCCTCTTGATATGGAAATGATCTTGTCAGGGAGAAAAATGTGAAGGGTAAATGTAATGATATTAGCATATGTCCCCCTTCCTGCTTTCTATCGTACCTTGACCTCGCGGAGGTATTTTATAACCATCCCAACTTTGCTCCATCAGTGTTTTTTAGCTAGGAGCGCCCTTTGTTATTGTTGTGGCATGTCAACTTTTAGCTTTAATGGCAGCAAAGGGCTCTTATAAGACTGGATGGAGCTTATGGGTTCACCCTTTATAGATGAGCAATGGAGTTAACACTTGCATAGTGGGTCACTCTAGGGAAATAAATGGGTTTGGGTCTTGGATAGCCAACAACAGTTTTGTAACCTTTGGTGATGTAGAAGCTTCACCATCAATCACCACGTCTCGTATGATAGGGTTTATCTTTGGGATCCTGACTTGTTTGGGCATTGGCATTGGTGAAGGTTCTTTAACAATAGCTTTTTCTTTGTTGTGGCATTTGAGCTATTGAAGCCTTTTATCCATCACTAAGGAGACTTGGGAATTTGTAAGTGGCAGCAATGAGACAATGGTTACCCTCGTAGTAGCCTTCAACTTTTAATAAGCATTTGGGGATCTATTTTGGGGTAACTTAGACTTTCTGTCCCAATTCTTATGTTGAGGTCCAACTAACTTAGACTTTCTGTCCCAATTCTTATGTTGAGGTCCTCCTTGCTTGTTGGTCAGTTGAGGTGGTATGGATGAAGAAATCTTGGGAACCCATTTTAAGGTAGATTTGGGTTGCCACTTTATACCTCGTCTTGTATATGTTTGTTCTTTTGATATGCAGGTATTTACTGTGTGGAGGTAGAAGAATCGAGAGTTTTTTGAATAGTGGATGCTAAAGTGGAGGGGATTTCCATAGATTTTGTGGATGTTGAAGCTTTCTCCTCATTGTGACCCTCAATAATAGTGAGAGGTGGCAGGGGTTTATGAGTAGATTGTTCGGTTGTGGTTTCACCCACAAAGACACACCCTATCAATTAGTCAATCATACATCCTATAGCGTTCATCCATGTACGACCAAGTATTACAAGTTCAGGTAATGTTCTGGCAGGCATAACTAGGAAGTCTCCCACCAGTTACTTGTATGAGTTGGGGTTTTCCCAACTAGTTCCATGCGTTGAATGGAAATTAGATTGTAACTAGTCTCCATATAAGTAATGCATTATAAATCACTTTACCATAAGGGCTAGTAAATTAAATGGATGTTTGTAGAGGTGTTATGCTCTACTCTATGTCTCCTTCAACCTCTCCCACAAAGGCTTATGTAGCAAGTTTAAGGTTTTCTTCTCGACGTTGTTATAGTTTGTCTCATCTTTCCCTTGCCTCCTCTTGGACTTGGATCTTCTTTTTAGTGACCCTTTCCTTGGTGGCTTTCTTGTCATGAGAAGTACATAAGGATTCTTTAGTAAGAAGTCCATAGTATTTTTTAAACTTCCCACCATTAAGGAAACCAACAGTTTCAACTCTGTCAAGAGTCTCAACACGTATAGTACCTTGTGGGAGTAACTTCACAAACCCTAAATGGTTCCTTTCTTGTATATTTAAGCTTTTTCTTTTCATTGCGGACCCCATACATAAATACAAAATCTCCTACCTTGATCTCCTTATCCTTGAGATTTTGGTCAAACCACTTCTTTCTTCGGTCCTTTTCTATCAACATGTTTTGCACTGCAATTTGTCTTTCCTATGTAATGTTGTTCTAAAACAAATATCCGGTCAGCCAATTTACTACCATCAAGCTTTTCACTTACAGCTACCCTTAAGCTAGGGATCATGAACTCCCAAGGCATTACTGCCTCAAGTCCATATGCCATCTTAAATGGCATGCAACCAATTGCAACTTTGTACGTTGTGCGATAGGCCCATGAAGCTATTGTGAGCTCAGACTCCCCAATCAATGCATCAAGCTTTAACAGTCTTTGTTAGTATTGAAATAAGAACCTTGTTGGTGCTCTCTGCTTGGCCATTTTCCTGTGGGTAATATGGCATTGACTTAAGGCAGTGAGCGATCATGAATGGGTTAGTGAGATTTTTTATTACATCGTTGATGAAATGCTTACCTTGATCACTCACTAGCTCAAATGGAAAGTGGGTAATGATGTTCTCATAGAGAAACTTAGTCGTCGCCATGGCATCCGATTTTCATGAAGCTCTTGCTTCAGCCCATTTAGTTACATAATATGTGGTAGCAATGATGAAGTGTGCTTGTATGCCACATGCAGCAGGACTAATAGGGCCAATGAAATCTAAGCCCCATTTTTCAAAGGTTGGTTGACTCTGACAGGATGTAGTGGCATCATGTCCTTCTTCTGTGGCTTTGCACAACATTGGGACTCATCACATCCCTTGACAAATAGTGCACAATCTTTGAAGAGTGTGGGCCACCAATACCCCAATTGGAATATTTTTCTTTTGCTATAACATTGCCTGGGAAGTGGTAGCCAGCCACCTCTTGGTGTGTTTCTCTCATCAGTGGAATCCCATTTTTGGACACTATATGCCTAAGAATAACTCTGTGTTTCACCAAAACTACCATTTGTAAGGGTTTAAGTATATACAATAAAATCTACATCTTTCAAACACCCTTCTTAGGCACGCTAGGTGCTCTTTCAAAGACAAATGAATACACAAATAACCCAAGAAAGCTTCAAGAAACTTTCTTAAGATATCCTTAAAAGTAATATTTTATAAGTCTTTGGAATGTGGCTGATGCGTTGGTTAGACCGAATGTCATAAGTGTGTAAGCATATACACCATTGCTAGTGATAAAGGCTATTTTGGCTTGGTCCTTAGGTGCGATTGAAATTTGATTATAGCCTAAGTATCCATCCAAAAAGCTATAAGCCTCCCTACCCACAACTCGTTCGAGCACATGTTTTGAATATGGCACAAGGGGTCGTGATCCCTACATGTGGCAGCATTCACTTTCTTGAGATCAACACATACTCTAAGTTTTCCGTTCTTCTTGGGCACAACCAGAATGGGTGAGACATTTTCTAAGTGTTTAATCTCTGTAAGATTCCTCCCTCTAGCTTTTGAGGAGTAAAGGTATAAGAACCTCCCCTTCTGTTCTTATAATTAATTACCTCTCTGAAATAGAAGAAAGATCTTGTTCTACCCTCTTTTAGCCTAGAGAGAGATAATCCAAAATTGAGATATCTTTGGATATAAAAATCCTCCTAGTGTCTAAAATGGATTCCCCTGAAACAGAAGTTCAAAATGAACTTTCCAATGTGCATTAGGAGTTAATAGAAAATGGTATAAGGGACCTTAGCCTAAGGGTCTACATTTTCAAAAACATTTGGATTATGGTCCAATTAAGCTTCCAATGGGCCAATCGGATTAATCCAAGTGTTGGGATGAGATAAATCCAAAAGAATTAAAAAAAAACCCAAAAATGAGTAAATCCTCACATAAGATGAAAAGTTGTCCTTCACACATGATTAATCTTGTGTCCCATACCACAAGACTAATACATAGTGAAAAATTCATAAAGTATAGTTCAAGATGGAAGGGCTAGTTCCTTCAAGAAGTTCTACTTTTGATGCATAAAAACTCTCCTTGAAATTTACCCAAAAAAGTGTTAAATAATCAAATTAAATAAATATGTTACCTCAAGAGTCAGAGTAGTCATCATGGTGTTATTGAAATTATCTGTCAAAAACAATTTCGACACTCCAAAGAGATGTGAATTGTTATGGTTTCTATGGATAGGGAATATAAAGTTGTTAAATATAATTCATGAGAAACTTAACATCATAAGAATAAAATATAAATTGATTATGGGTATAAGGATAGTAAATACTAACCTTGAGTTGCTTAATGTCAAATGAGATGATGATGAAAAGATTAGTTTGCATTTGAAATTAAAATAAACTTGAATAATAAATATAAAACTTGGCAATCATAAGCTTGAGTCAATCGTAAGAAGGTCGTACCTTACAT
This sequence comes from Cibotium barometz, assembly GCF_041138505.1. Lineage (NCBI taxonomy): Eukaryota > Viridiplantae > Streptophyta > Polypodiopsida > Cyatheales > Cibotiaceae > Cibotium > Cibotium barometz. The sequence continues at coordinate 1,373,191 of NC_141085.1, forward strand.
ATATTTGATTGTAATAATGTTCTACATTGAGAATACCTCATTTGAAATTAGAGAGAAAAATGAGGAAGCAATGCGGATGGATTGAAATATAAATATTCTTCTAAACCTAAATAAGGTTATAGTAAATTATGACCTTATAAGAAATAAAAATTATACTAATATAGTTTGAAATTCTACGCATAAATATTTAATCATGATCACTATTGTAAGGATAAAAATTAGAAGCTTACTTGGAAGGTGCTCGAATCATTTTTCGAAAGATAAAACTTACATAGAAATATTGGAGGAATTATTTATTAAGTTATTGAGGATAGTAATTTACTTGCAAGTGTCGGATAGCTTTGCTATAAAATACATCATTAAAAGGACACATATATCACAAGTATATGTGACATTTTAATTTGCTGTGATGTTTAAAATTATGGAAAATGGAGAAACTTACGTGGGTAAAACTGCAAAATATAAAATGAATCGATAATTTTTATTTTATGCAAGTGATCAAATTACACAAGGTGAATAGGTAATTGTTAACTCATCGGAGATTTTACATTTACTAATCTGCAAGTTAGTTTCAAGTGATAATATAATATCAAACTTCAATTGTTATTTTATAAAATTTAGAAAGTGTAGTTATTACTTAGCTTTTGGTAAAAAGTCGAAAGCTCGTATGTCGAAAAGTAAGTAGTGTGATTAGATAGCCTTGATTTAATCTGCAAAAAAAGTCTTAAACAAAAGTATGAGACATTGTTGATTTTATAGAGTTTCGATGTTAAGCCTTGGATAATGCTTTAAAGATCTTGAGTGTACTCAAATTCGCTTTTCCTCTTGTAATCCTTGATGTTGAAGTCGTTTGAAGCTTGTGCTGCTTGAGGGGTATGGTCCTTTTTTTAAAATAAATAAAATTAAAACTAAAATGTTTATGAAAAAGAAGCTTTATAACATAAAGCTTAAGGCCTTAAATAAAAAAAAGTAGAGGCTTAATAGAAAGCTTTTACTAGAAGCTTCTAAAGGTCTAAAGTTTATATATATATATATATATATATATATATATATATATATATATATATATATATATATATATATATAAACCAAGAAATCACCAGTGTTGGAAATGACTATTGGAGATGAACATAGAAAGCAGTGTTAAAGCCATTGTTCAAGATGTTGTTGAGAGTTGAAGCTAAGGCTCAAAAGCCTTGTTATTACAACAATTTATGAAGATGGTGAAGATGATAGACATAGCCACCTCCTTTAAGATCCAAGTAAAGGAGGATTACAAAAAGGCAAGCGACAAAAACCAAGTGTTCCCCAAAAGGCAAGTGAAGAAAACTGAGTAAGAACCCTCCATAAAATAATTGGAAGCCATAATATTATTAACACCATATTAGTGAATTTGGGAATTTCCCAATTCCCATTTTTGAATACTTAAAAAAGGAGACATGGATAACATGTTTGTAAGTTTCTCAAAACCCTATCATATGACCTATCGTTGGAAAGCGCTTGAAAAATGGAATCTAAAGAGCTATAAAGTGCTCATTTTGGATTAGTGGTGTTCAAGTTATGGTTAATCCAAACTTTTGACCACGTGTCCCAAACTTGTGGGAAATTCCCATATTCCCCAATATGGTGTTTATTAGGCTATTAGAATTGTGTACTAAAAATTACCACTATAATCAAGCAAGAACTCCTCACTGTTTAAGTTAAGACCCACAATTTTATTTACCTATCAGTATTGTGCACTTAAAATTTTTATGATAACAATTGAGAACATGACAACCCATAATACATTTTTGATAGAGAAAAGGAAAAAGTAATACTTAACATCCAAGGAAGACTGATCTTGCTAAACCACACAAGGAAACTATTTCTCCATACACTCAAAACACTTAATGTGTCTAAACACAAAAAGGATACATATCATAGAGCTACTAAAGCACAATGTGTAAGGTAGCATTCTGCAAGTCACGTATATGGAACTCCATCCTATCCATTCTTGGAAGTAATGCCTGTGAGTGATAACTACAACTTTGATAGAGTTTCCTAGTGGATGAATTGATGTACCACTTCATCAAGTCCCAGGACCTTAATGAATACATAGTACATGTGTTTGCATGGCATGTAGGCTAATTTACCTACGTCCCACTGTGTGAAGTCCTCACATTAGAGCATCGAGGGAACTCAAAGATGGTGTGACTGAATAAGTCAACCCTTGCAAAGTAGAACCTTCTGTCTTCAAGTAAAACACATGGGTTTGCCTAGCCACAACAACACTCTCTCGTACCACCTCTGTCAACATTGTTTAAGTAAAACACATGGGTTTGCCTAGCCACAACAACACTCTCTCGTACCACCTCTGTCAACATTGTCTTTGCTTTATTCATTCTTTTAATGAATTGCTTGTTTAATTTGCTTCTCCACTTCACAAGCCTTGCATCCTTGTGTGCCGATCTTTCATGGCTTAGTGTCGGCATAGCACAATCGAATGCCACACTCAAAAAGTTCTCCATCTCCCTCCGACACAAATCTTGCTTTCTTTAATCTTCCTCTTTCCACTACAGTTACCATTTCTGCCTCGACAATCTTCCATGTTGCAACAAGAGAGTCACCTAGTGGATCCACCTTCCATGCATGCAAGGCATCATTGTTTCAAAACCAAATGTACCAAGGAACTATAAAACTTGTATATTGCGTCCTCCCTTTGAAACACGCTGCTAGGACACCCATAGTTGCATTCTTGCCAAGCTTGTTTATAAGATATCCACATCTACTCCCTGTGGTTTCAAGAAAGCCAAAACATGTCACTTCACTTTTAGATTAAGTCCTTTGTATGGCCCATTTTGTTGGGTGAACCACACTCTCCTTACAAATTTGCACCTATTCTTTGTCTTGCACATTTTTTTGCCTACCTAGCCCTAATGGTCCTCTTAACAGTAATTATTGAGTACTCTAATCTATGGCTATCCGTGGGAAGTATTACTCTTGGATTTACATTATCTGTCTTCCTCCTGACATTTATCTCCTCTACTTGTGGCTTAAACATCTCTGGGGATTGCATACTAGCCTCTGACATTACTACATACGTTAGGTCAATCAATTTCTTATCAGAGGCACCACCATCCCCTGACATAAATCTATCCCGCAACTTCTCTACAAGTACCTAGGTGTTTGCACCCATACAATCCTTATAATGGGCACTTTGCAACATAGCCATAGCTAAATCTACACTACAGGCCTCATAAAAGGCCTCATGGTAGAGTGGTTTGTCTCTGACAAATTTATTGTTGGAACATAGCCCACATTCTCATGTTGCTTTAGAAACATTGCTCTCACACTGAGATACCCTTACATCCCACCAATTGAACCAAGCCATAAGCCCTCAGAGCTCGCCATCCTTCACATGCTATGGGGACTAAAATTGCATTGGGGCTCCTCTACGCCGCTTGTCTGCCTCAAATTTAGAGCTTTCAGGCTTCCACTTCTTACATAAGAAGCACAAATTCTTACATAAGAATTTGTGCTCCTCAAGGTATGGAGCCTGCACACATCTTTTTGCATGCATAACCATGTTCATCTCCCAATGAAATGAACATGTTCTTTCCTTTTCTTCCATTATATTATTAGGGCCCCCATTATAGACCGTCCTAATTGCTAACCAATTGGCTTGAGTTGCATCATCATAAAGCCTCTAAATTGTGGTGGAGAAAATCCATTTTCAAGCATAACTTTATTTAACATTCTCCAAAATGAAACCCGTGCCTCATGATCCTCCACTTTAAACTCACAAGTTGTCATTGTCAACAACTCCCTGATATGGGGATCATATATATGTGCCCCCATTGTATTCCAGTCTTTGACCTGATGAACATGGTCAAAGTGGATCCTGCCCACTCTCATTTTATTCAGTAGATCCACACCTGAGCCTGGACCCACGAGTCACATTTTAAATATGTGGGACATGCTATCATCTCCCAGCTAATCAGGAAACAACACACTATGGAAGTATGGGTACATGCACTTTTCTTTTCAATGCCAAGATTGCATCTGGACTCGCATCAGAATTCTACATGCCTCTTGGTGATTTTCATAGACCTCTACACTCTTCTCGTATGGGATAGTAGTGGTGTAATACTTTCCAACACCTCACACAGCTTGGCCTCATTAAACTCTTGGAAATCATTCCCATCCTTAGCAAGCAACACGTCCATAACTAGATCCTGCCCAACTACCACCTCAATATTCTTGCAAGATGTATACGGATTCAACTGAGCATGGAGCTTTACCATATCATCTACTTATTTTTGCATGCTCCTCGATAGATCGACTTTAATTGGATGATCATGTGTATCGACACAAATAGCACATCTAATGGTGTATTCCCTATCAAGTGGAATGAATTTTATATATATATATATATATATATATATATATATATATATATATATATAAAATATCATAGGCCTTCACACCTCTAGTGGTGATCCACAATGCTTACATTTTAATGTCCCATTCTCGTTATATAAAGGTCCAATTGAGGGAGGCCTCCTTAGATTTCCTTTCCACTGACACTCATTGACCGTGCCTATCGTCTCTACGTAAGGACAATCCATATTGAAACATCTCAGGTAACCAGAACACCTTCTCATTCTCATAATTCTAGGAAAGGTATCTTGAGAACTAGTACTATACTCAGCCGCCTAGACACGCCTATCATTCTTCTGATCCATACCCTACATGCTACTACTAGTAGGTGCAGGTGGCAATTCAAATATGACATAACCATTGTAATTCAAAGGCAGCTCGTCCAACTCTTGTACTTCCTTCGCAGTTGAAAATGTGACATGAACTAAGCTGGATAATGGAAGACCCTTAATGAGAGTTAACACACTTATCTATTTGCTAGGAATCTTTGCTACATGCATTTCTTTCTTCACTGAAATATGGTAAAAACTATGCTGCCCACCATCCAACTTGAAACCCATGGCTCAATGGCATTGTCACATTGACATTAGAAATTTTTATACCTTGATGCATCTCAATAGCATCATTATCTAAAATTCCAAAATGATCCTTTAGCTCCTAGAGGCCAATCTCACAGAAAACTATGTCATATCTAATAGAAAGAGTGTTGGAGTGGCCGTATTTTATGTGCACTATGCATGGCATGGTGGTCTCCCAAATTTGTGTAATAGAAGAAAAAGAAAAAGCTAATTTAGTGTGCTTCTGGATGTGAGTAGTGGTTGTCTTGGTTTCAAGTTGTGAAATATGGACTTGGTATTGAGGTGGTTAAAGTTATTGTATAGAGGTGGTGTAATCGAGAGGTGGTTAAAGTTATGATATGTGAGTAGTGGGTGTTCTAGTGACAGCTTCAAGTTGTGAAATATGGACTTGGTATAGAGGTGGTTAAATTTATTGTGTATAGAGGTGATGTACTTGAGTTGGTTAAAGTTATGATATAGAGGTGATGTACACGAGTTGATTAAAGGTGATTTGTATTAAACTCAAAATATTTGACATTTAAATTTTTTTGTCAAATTTGGTATATAGGAACGGCTAGACAATGAATTCCAAATCTCTAACTTGTGCCATTTTTCAAAAAAAAAACAAGTTTTTGGAAACACTTTTTTTTTCTCTCTTCACTAGCCACTACACAAAACAATTTCTAGTAAATTTTTTAAAATATCAGTTTTAAAACTAGCTAGAATTTATACCAAAAAATATTATAAACTATATAATTAATAAATAACATATTATTATAAAATAATAATTATCAAAACATAAATATAAGAAAACAACTAAACTTTTAAATTTGTTTTTGAGAAAAACAATATGTTTAAAACAAAACTGGTAACAAAGTTTAAACTAAATAGAACATAAATTTAAACCTAAAAAACAAAACTTGCACATAACAATCAGCAAGGAAGCAAAGGTTGGCAAAGAACAAGGAAGTGAAGGGGGCGAGCGAAGCGTATCAATACGCTAGGTATTGCTCTCTCTCTCTCTCTCTCTCTCTCTCTCTCTCGCAACATTCGGGCTCCAAAAACGTAAGGTACTAGGCTCCAAATAGCTTTATTGATACGCAATGTTGTCAAACCTCACCACAAACACCCAATGTTGATTCACTTGGTTGAAATCGCAAGGTATTGATACGATTAGCACCAGATCTGAGAGAGAGAAAATGGCACCTTTTGAGAAGCACCACTCTCGCTCATCAGCAGGCCTCCGTTTGCACCTTTTGCTTCTTTTCTTACGGGCGGCCACTCTTGTAAGCTACTAATCAACAAAAGAATCCCAACTCTCTCTCTCTCTCTCCCACCGTTGGTCGTATATGCCTCGTGTTGCATTCTACTCACGTTAATACCTCTCTCTTTCTCTCGGTGATAGGGCAACGTATTGATATGTAGTGCTCTCAACCCTCTTCTTGTGCCCACAGATTCTACTATTTCTCTTCTTGTGCTTTCATATTGATAATAGGGTTGACTATTTTCTTGTACCGTCAATGACCATGCACCCAAATTCATTTGAAAATTTTGAATCATTCTTTCAAAAAAGCAATGCGTAAAAAGAGACAACCACCAATGGTCAATCTATGTAGTGACTACGCACCACAAAAATCAAAAGCCAAGAAAGTTAATTTTTGTGTTTACCTTAGTATCCCATACCACCAAGGTCACAAGAGTTTTCGTAGATCATTTGACGTCCCATTCCATTAAATGATCACGAAGCTAATGTGACATGAAAATTGAAGCTTCTTGCTGGCCACAGGCATGCCTACGAGAGGTCGACCACACCAATGTACAATGTGGGGAGTGCCGCCGCAAGGCGAGCTCTAGAACTGGCCTCCCCCTACATCCATCAAGGACCTTGAACCGCCATAAATGAATGTACCTATTCTCCATTCTGTGCACAAACCTATGCGGTGCTTTGATGAAGTCAGGCTTGTCCATCAATCTCAAAACCCCACCTCTTTGTTACTTATACGATCTGTAAGTCCGTGAAGCAGGAAGATGTGCTTGGGTTGGGCCATGTGGAAAGGAGGGACTGCCCTTTAGCAGGAAACTAGCCTTCCCATACTAATTCAAGTTGGATCCCAGTAAAGCCCTTCATCTGGCTCAATTAGAGCTCTTGTGCATGTATGTACTAGGATGGAGGGAGAGAGCGAGAGAGTACCAGTGTTGTGAAGCCCTTGGAGCGAAGGTAAGAAGCCATGGCGTTGTACTAAGAGGAATCGGAAAGCCAGCTGGGCACTATCACCAGAGCACCCATCTCGTTCGATCTCTTCTTATTCTGATTCTGCTGCTGCTGGCTGTTCTGCTCACTCTTGCTGCAAGCCCAACACGCCGTGCACTTTTTTTTTGGGGGGGCGGGAGGGGGGGGGGGCAGAACCAACGCGCAAGGCAGCCGAGACACTGCATTACACACAAGTCCATCTCTTGCCAGTGCGCAAGGCAATAGAAAACCTGAACTGCTTGCTATGCAGCTCAATGCCGCCACCGAGCTTCTATTTCTTTAATCCACTTTGTTGACGCTTGTTGGGAGTGCCACCTATGCAACACTGCCCTGCTATGTGATTCACAACATCACCACAATGTGTAGCCCGTTCTGTCATCGCCCAAATCTGCCACCTTGAGCTAAGCCTTGTTGCATCCACCATAACCACCTTACCCTCTTCCACACATAGGCCCACAAACACACGCAGAGAAAAAATGAGAGATAAAGAAAACAAAGATAAGATAAGGCTTATCTCTTCGGGAGCTCGATCATGCACAAGAAGAAGCGAGAGAAAGGAAGTCCTACATCGGCTCTGATACCAATGTTACGTCGACGCATACGCCGCCATAGCCAAGGAGGGTTTAGAGCTCGTGGTCACCACCCAACCATCAAGGAATGTGGATAAGTGTCCACACTGTCGGCTTATATAGTGGCCCTCCTGCCCACACAAGGCCGACCGCATGCGGTACTCTAACGTGGGCACCTCACCCTTGAACCATGGTCACACTCACCACATGCACTCCAGCGTGTGGACTTCATGTCTAGTCGAGCTCTGTCGTCTCACTACTACAAGTGACTCACATGTGCCATTACTACAGGCTACATGACAGATGGAAAAAGTAAAATGGTGGTGTCTACTACCTCCATGTGAAATGTACATATAACGGTGGTGTCGGACGTGAACGTATATACATTTAGTTTGGAATTTGTGTTGAATGACTTGTAGATGATATGATTGCAACTAGATTAAATGGTGCCTTTTGTATATATGCCTGCATTGCCTACTACTATGTTGCATGCCTATGGTGATGTTCCCTATGGTTGCATGGTGTGGGCAACTACTTATCTATGGGGAGGAAAGACTTTGTAGAAGGAAAGAAGAATGAATCTTACAAGGTTGTGCATGAGTTCTTTGCTAAGGTTGCGAGATGTCCATGAATACAAGAGGATGGGGAAGCATGTGAAGTGGGCATGTGACTTGGTTCTCCTTGACTTGCCTATTGGATATGAGATGGAGAAAGATTCTAAGATACACCAGTGGAATGTCCTTAATGAGGGACATGTTCGTATGGGAATCACAATGGCAGTGACCTTTATAGATAGTGGTTGACTTGTATTGTGGGTTCCGCTTATTGTTGGTTTTGCTTTTCTATTGCAAATCCACTTACAAGGATGGGTTAGTGAGTCTTTCCACTTTGCTTTCATGCATAGGTCATGCATTGACTTGGTTGGAGAGGTACATGCATGTCTTTAGACTTGGGGTGGCGATGAGAAGAATCTTTTTCCATGACAAACCTCCGTATGAACATGATTCACAATGTGGTTTGGACTTGATGGCGTCATAATGGTCCACACATGGAGCATGTTGTATCCTCTTACTTCATTGACATACAAGGGAGAAAAATCATATAGGCTTCGCCTTCAACTAATAATAGGATCCATGGAAAGGTGGCTACAAACTGGATGAAAAAAAGATTTTCCCACTAAAAAATAATAAGTTTTGGATGCACATCAATCAAGTAGTTTATAACAAAAGTGTTCCTTTTTATATCCAATGATCATGTATATGTATTTCACAAATTAACAACCAAACTGACACCTTCTCACATAACTGATAAACTCAATCTTTAATGCATAAGAAAGCTTGCCTATCCTCCAAGCACCATATACTCCATATCCTTGTCCATTCCATAGATTTTCCTTCAATCATATGTAAATGCTATTTGTGTAAGATCCCTCCCTAACCCTAAGGTAACCTCACTTATGTAGTAATATGTATTAAATATCGTCTTTTTCAATTATGTAGTAACCCTGGTTAAGTAGAAATATGTATTAAATATCATCTTTTTTACTTATATTTCTAGAGAGATAAAGTTCGATCCAGGTAAATTATTCATTAGGAAAAATTCTCCTTGGTTAGTTAAACTCGTGTGTATATGCTCAATTTTCTATTTGGACTTTGTTTGGCCAATATTTTTAAAGTTACGAGAAATGTTACGATTTAGGGTCAAAATTGGGAATAGGTTGGGATATGAGTGTTTGGATTCCGATTGAGGTCGAATAAGCTCTCATAGTTCATTAACTTGATATTCATAGAACCTTGGAAAAGAGAGAACCGAAATCAAAGTTCCTGAGCTTAGTGAACTAGAAATTGTAAAAATATTAAAGAAAAGTTAAAGTAAATAAAAATATGATTAAGCAACAATCTTGCATTGAAAAATGTCAATCCTTGTGGGGAATCATGGGTATAGACATTGGAAAAATCTTGGTGTCCAATGGGCACCCCTCGCTCACCAAAAAATAACTTGAAACTAGGTGTGTGTGCACCTTACATTAGTTTGCAAAAAATCTTAGAAGGGTTGAAAGCTAAAGTTGAAAGGGTTAAATTTATGGGCCTTAAAAATTAAATAGGAAAAAGAGAGGATCATTCTTCAACTCCCTTAATGTTTGTGGAAGGTAGGTAAATAAACTAAAAAAATTTGTGGTAAGCTAACTCAAGCCATTCATTAGATGAGACTCGTACTCAAATTATTATATAAAGGCCCCCTTAGACTACAATTTCCAATGTGATTTTCATGTGTTTTTGCTTCATTTTCATGTGCATTTACCGTTCAAGAAAGTAGGAGTGAAATGAGAGTTAAACCATCCCTACTGAGGGGAGCAACCAAACCAACCATCACATCAAGCAATAGGTAGCTAGTCATAACCCCAAGAGGTGCAGTCCAAGAAGCCCATACCTACTTTAAGAGGCCAAGAGGTAAGCCCTTAAGATCTCTCTCTCTCTCTCTCTCTCTCTCTCTCTCTCCCCCAAGACGAGTTGAAGGAAATGAGGCTCCCTTCTACCCTTTAAAGGGGGGGAAGGGGCCCATGCACCTCATGTGGGATACATCCCTCCCCTTTCCTCAAGCCCGCACGTTTATTTTGAATTTATGTTGGCTTGCTTCATAAGATTTTCCCAAATGCCTCTTTTATATTTGATTTTCAAGAGGATATTTTACATATGAAATTGAGTTTTTTCAAGCTTCTTTTCGAAGATGAAAAGTGTATAATTAAACTTGAAAAATTACATTTTATTTTTAGTTTTTGGGTTATAGAAAATAACTTAGAGATGGGGAACACTTGACTCCCAATGATTGGGTGAAATTTAGGTTAAAATCCCTAGCAAAGATTGTCTAACTTAATAGTAGTGTTCACATAAAGGTTATTTACTTCGAGTTAGGTATTGACAAATAGTTTCTTAGAGGTTGATTAGGATGATAAAGTGAAGAATTAGGACAAGAAATAGGCCATAATTTGCATCAGTTTACTCTTGATAATTCATTATTAATGCGTGGCTCCCACGGCCAACTGAGATCGTCTGGACCCTCAAATGAGATATGGTGGGCTTCTATGTGGAAGCTAGGGGAGAGAAGTGCTTGTTAATGGTGTTTTTCTTTGAAACCATAGAGTGCATCATTGGATTTATAAATTGTGAATATATTTACACATTAGTGAGTGCATCATTGGATTTATAATTTGTGAATGTATTTACACATGATCCCTTAATTTGTAAGGTTGGTTGCCTCAAAAGGCCCTTTGTTTATGTCCATTTGTTTGCAACTTCATGAAAAAATAAAAAATAAAACTTTCAATAATTACTTTTTGTGTCATCTACGTGTAATCCTCCTCGCCTGCTGATGGGCAGCGTTGAAGGGGAAAACAGACGTTATGGCGTGAGCTTGCGTGAGAATTAGCAGATGCATGCTGCAAAGTCATTCTATGAGCACGCTGATCAATGTTAGAGAAGAGGGGGAGCCCAGGGCGCCTGCATCTTCGCAAGTATTTGTTGGCCATATTATGAGGTGAGGACTTGAAACTATGACTACTCGAGAGCGCTAGATCAGATGTATAAAGCCTTTAAGAGCGACTGGTATGATCACTCTTGTAGCGTGGCTGCAGAGATTTGTATTAGAGTGCAGATTTTAACGTGAGACTAGGAGTGCATTTGGAGGCCTGCGAGAGCGACCGAGAGAGAGACCCATCGTGGAAAGTGGATTGTGGAGATCGACCGTCATGATCACAGAAAGTGGATTCGGGAAATCAACTACCAATGCTGAAAAGCCAGGCCACGGAATATCCGCTACCACGTGTCGCTCTGTCGCTGGTTCAAGTTTGAGTACAACAAGTGAGAACTAGAGGATAATCAAGAGAGGCTAAACCGGTGTGGGTGTGAGGTGCAAGTACTTGTATGTGCACGCACGTGTGCGCATATGCATGAGCAAGCACGTGTGTGTGCTTTTTTTTTTGAGAGAGAGAGAGAGAGAGCAAACACTCGCGCGCGCGCGTGTGTGTGTGTGTGTTTTGTGTGTGTGTGAGAGAAAGCAAACACTTGTGTGTGTGTGTGTGAGAGAGAAAGCAAACACGTGTGTGTGTGTGTGTTTTGTGTGAGAGAGAGAGAGAGCAAACACTTGTGTGTGTGTTTTTTTTGTGAGATAGAGAAAGAGAGAGAGAGAGAGAGAGAGAGAGAGAGAGAGAGAGCATCATAAGTTTAAACAACCCCTTCAATGAACAATCTGACATTAGGTTTGTGTATTCCTTCGCGTTGGTCCAAAATATTATGCTTTCTTACAATCTTCAACCATATAAAAAGATCAATCCCAACATTGGCACTCACGAGAACAATACAAAAGCCCCAATGTAACTTACATCATAATGAAGGACTTCTAAAGTTTTTCAAGGTTTCCTTTTCCATGGCTATTCTACGCTTCAAGAATCTTGAAATAATAGAAAAAAGAAATCATTTGACGGAGATCTTTATTTATTTCTTTAGTGCATCTTTTGGCCATAAGTGAAAAATGAGGAAGAAGTTGAGATACATGGTTTACCACATCTGGTTGTATTTTTCACTCAAGCTAACTAATTTTGAAAGATATGAATATTTTGTTATTATAAACAAGAGAAGGGCTCTTCATAGTGTCTATCTTTTTTTTTTTCTAATTGTGTAGTCATAAATGTGTGTGTTTGTGAGTGCATATGTGTGTGCATACATGGGCGTGCATGTGTGTGTGTGTGTGTGTGTGTGTGTGTGTGAGAGAGAGAGAGAGAGAGAGAGAGAGAGAGAGAGAGAGAGAGAGAGAGAGAGAGAGATTTCCTAGCTAATGTAGACCCTTGTATGTTGAAAGATCCTTTTTTATGTGGTTCTCAATTATATAATACAAAATATTATCCTTGTTTAGAATCTTAAACCTTTTAAAATATTGGCAATGATCCTGCAATCATGAGAACAATACACAAGCTCCATTCTAAGTGCCACAATGGACTTATCAACATTTCTAAAGGTTTCTCTCTTTTGAAGTTCACACCACAAAGACACACATGCACATGCACACACATACACGCACACACACATGCACATGCACACATACACGCACACACACACATGCACATGCACACACATACACGCACACACACACACACACACACACAATATAACACAACACATACATACATAAAATCAATTACCCATGCATATGGTGGAATGACTATAGTGTCCCCCTTTTACAAATGAAAGAGGGCCAAAAAGTAGAAGTCCTATTAAAAGGTAATACAATTAACAATAGCAAAGGTGTATACGAACTAATACATGGAAGCATTCAAAATAGCAAAGGTGTATAAGAACTAACACATGGAAGCATTAAAAATAGCAAAGGTGCACAACAACTAAAGGAAGTAGGGATGCATGGTGTACTTTTTTAACCATTAGATTATAGAGCCTTCAAGGTAGTTTCAGAGCCCCCACCTACCCCATTGAAAGTGCATATTTATGCATGTGCATGTGTGTTCATGTGTGTGTGTGTGCTCTAGCATCCATACATGCGCATTCACATTAGTCTAGGTGACATTAATACCTTAAGGTATTAATGTCACCTAGACAAATGTTATACCTTAAGGTATTACATTTGTAAGAGGGTCAAAGGTATAAACCTTAGTCCTTGGCTTGTTGGGCTTAGGATCCCCTAATGTAGAGAGGTGGAGTGAATCATGGGAGATAGGTGTGTTCCTTTGAGGGCCTATTTATGAGCACACTTTCACACCTTTGTACTATGCATCTTGTTGGTGATAATAGAGCTATGTGATTAGTTTGTGGATACCTTATGTCAAGCTCCATTATGCTTGTCTCAAGTCTTCTCAAGTGGGTTAAACTCTTTGATTAGTTTGTGGATACCTTATGTCAAGCTCCATTATGCTTGTCTCAAGTCTTCTCAAGTGGGTTAAACTCTTTGATTAGATTAGTCTTGCTTAAGGTGCATTATTATGTGTGATCTTGGCTTCATGCTAATCATCTCAACTTTGTGTTAATCCCTTTGTGTTGGTTTTGCATTGTGTAAACCACAATTTTAGTATGGTATTAGAGATTATACCTTCCATGTGAGTGCTATTGATCATTTGTTGAGAGAGGGCATCTTTGTGTGTGTGGGTGTCTTCTTTGGATAGTGAGAAATATTGCTCTCAATATTTGTGAAATTTGTGGTTTTATTCATGTCTTCTTGAGTGGCATAAGAGAGGGTGAACCAACCTATTCTTGAGTGGCATAAGAGAGGGTAAACCAACCTATTCTTTATGTTAATTCTGTATGAGACAATCTCCTTCTGCATGCGGAAGAGAGAGCTAGCATTTGTGATCATTTGAGAGAGAATTTCTAACTTTTTGTGTGGTATTGAGAGAGAGAGAGAGAGAGAGAGAGAGAGAGAAAGAGAGCTTTTCAAAAAAATGAGAGGAAGAGTTTCTTGCCATTAAAGAGAGCACTTCTATGCAGTTGGGAGGAGAGAGAGAGAGAGAGAGAGAGAGAGAGAGAGAGAGAGAGAGAGAGAGAGGGCTCTTCAAACAAATGAGAGGAAGAGTTTCTTGCCATTAAAGAGAGCACTTCTATGAGGGTGGGGGGAGAGAGAGAGAGAGAGAGTTCTATGTCAACCCTTCTATGTCATAAGATGCTTTTCTTCAAGTCCATGTTTGTGCATGTAGCTAATGTAAAACCCTCTATCTTGAAAGATCCTTTTCTCGTGTGATGCTTACGTTATACTAGTGATTCTGCTTTCTGACCCATACAAAAATATCAATTCCAATTATGGCATGGATTTTGGAATTATGAGAACAATACAAAAACCTCGTATGTATCATAATGAAAGACTTTATAACATTTTGCAAGGTTTCTCTCTTTTCTTTTCTCCAAGCCTTCATTTCCAACTTCTAGGCTTCACGTAGCTTAAATGGTGAATCATCTTTAAACCATAATATACTTTATAAGAACCAAACTATTTTTGAAGGAATTTCTTTTCGGTCCTTTTAATGTAGCTTTAGACTATAGGTAGAAATAAAAAAGAAATCCCATGGTAAAGATTTCAAGTAGATTCTTATAAAGTGAAAGGTTTGCCATAGCGCATCCCTTATTTTTTTCTAATAGTGTAATCATTAATGTGTGCACACATATGGGTGTGTGTGTGTGTGATGAGAGAGAGAGAGAGAGAGAGAGAGAGAGAGAGAGAGAGAGAGAGAGTAGTGTCTCTCTTGTTTTTTTACAGTAGTATAATTATAAATATGCGTGTTTTAGTAGGAAATAGAAATACACCCCAAAAAAGTAGGTATTTTTTCTAATAGTAGTGTGCATGTTACAAAATAGAAATGGGTCTACTGGGTATCAAAAAGCATTATCTTCCTTGGATAATTTGGATAATACTACTATAAACCATAATAATGTACTATGCACTTCTTTGGTAATTGGTTATTTGTTACACTAAAATGGCATATAGTTGTTAGCAAATATTCACTATAATCCAAATTCCTAATTTCAAGTTTGTAGGATTCGGTTCAAACTCAAAAATTTCAAAAGCTATACTTCCCTCCTAATGTTTACACTTTACAAATGTGAAAAATGCCAAAAGCACCTATTAATCACATCCTTAACAATATATTCATTCATGAGCTCTCTCACGCTATGTTTATTCATTGTCTTTAGGGTTTCTGAGTTCTGTTAGCATTGAGTTATCTTTCACAAGAAGTATTATGAATATAATGTTGGATTCAATTAGTGGATTGATGCTGATCTAATGAAGTAATGTTTATGGTTTTTGAATTCTTTAAGCATTGAATTTTCTTTACAACTAGAAGTGTTCTTAACATAATGTTGGATTCAATTAGTGGATTGATGCTAACTTAATGAAGTAATGTGTGTATCTACTATTCAAGAATTATAAACATAGCATTTCTATTTTGATCGACATTGGTGATAAAATAAAATAAGAGTTAGATAATACCACTCTCATAAGGTGAACAAATAACTCATTTACAATGTACTCTCATCATCTTTGAGAATTTCTTGGAGTATTCCTCTATCTTTTCCACTAATTATCTTTGTTGTTTTGACTAGAATTGGTGATAAATCTAAGAGTTTATGTGACACCATGACTCCTTAGTGGTGAGTTATTAATTTATTTGGTAAACTTCCAATGAATTCTTTCCTTTTCACTTTGTGTTTTCACCTCTATGATTTGTACTGGGTACTATGGTGTTTTAGTACCTCTATAGTTATATTTTCTCCTTAGTACTATACTAAATTGGTTTATGTACTAGCTTTTGAGACTCGTATGGGTTTCCTTCCAAGGCCATGGGTACAACATTATTTTGAGTTATTTTGTATTCCATATAATTGAGAGGCCATGATATTATTTACCATTTTCTCTCTATGATTTATTTTGTATTCCATATAATTGAGAGGCCATGATATTATTTACCATTTTCTCTCTATGATTTATATTGGGTAGTATGGTTTTGAGTACCTCAATAGTTCTATTTTCTCCTTAGTACTACTAATTATTTTGTGTACTAGCTTTTGAGACTCAAATGGTTTGTCTTCCATATAAGTTAGAGGCCTTGGGTATAAAGTTACTGTGAAATTAGTATGTACTTCTATTTTTCCCATGATGTAGTACTATTTATCATTTTCTCCAAGGTGCTATGTTCCTATGTCTTACTTTTTATCATTTAATCCATAGTATTATTTACCATTTTGGCTCTAGAGAAAATTTTCTATATAGTTATACCATTTTGTCCATTGCCCAAATTTTCTTTATAGTTATACCATTTTGTCCATTGCCCAAATTTGTACATAGTACTTTTCATTCTATATGGTAGTCTTCTCCATATTTCGAATTACCATTTTTTCCATTGCCCAAATTTGCCCATAGTACTTTTCATTCTATGTGCCAATCTTCTCCATATTTTTATTTACCATTTTGTTAAAATGATATTTTCCTTTATAGTTCTTTTAACCATTTTCCAATTCTTGTCTTCCAAATAAGTGAGAGGCCATGTGTACAATGTTATTTTGAAATTAGTACAATTTCTCCATGATATTATTTACCATGTTTCCCAAAGTTCTATGTTCCTACAAGTATTATTTACCATTTGTCCATTGAATTATGTGTCTATAGAGTTTTAATTACTATTTTGTTCATTGCCCAAATTATTCCATAGTATATGGAAATCTTCTCCATATTTCTATTTACCATTTTTAAAGTGCTATTGTCTTTTATAGTTCTCCTTACTCTCTTTCAAATTTTCTATCCATAATATTATTTTATTCATATTGCTTAATTTTTCCATAGTTGTATTTTAAACCTAGTGTTAACTTTCTAAGATATAGTACTATTAACCATGTAGTGCTTAGTATTTTTTTCTCCTGAGTACAATGTTCTCCATAGTACTTTATAAGATATATAGTACTGTATAGTAAAAATATATTTTTACTATACAATACTTTTAAATATCTTATAAAGTACTATGGAGAACAATATAGTACTCAGGAGAAAAAAAAATTAAGCACTGAAATTAATAGTATTATATCTTAGATACTATATAGTACTTTCTAAGATATGTAGTACTATTAACCATTTAGTGTTTAGTATTTGTTTCTCCACTAGAGTACAATGTTCTGCACTAAGATAGAGTGCTAGTTCTTCTATAGTGCCACTCTCTATAGAAGTTATGTGAAAGTTCTATACAGTACTTTCTAAAATAGAGTACTACTAGTTATTCTATAGTGCCACTTCTATAGTAACATTAGCTATTTGAAAGTAACAATATTATTAACTCCTTCATTTTACTTTATCCTTAGGACTTATTAGTATAAAATTTATGATTGAGCCCCATTTTCTCCACAATTTATATTCTCCATAATACTATTAAGTATATAGTACTTACTATTTCTTGGATAGTACTGTTTAATCAATATAACTTTTAATATTGTTACGGTAGAATTACTATTGCTATTACAACAATAGTGCTATTACAAGGGGCATACTTTTATAGCAATAGTACTCTTAGTACTATTGATCTATCTCCATAATACTATGCTCTCCATAGTATTAAAGCTATAGTAGATATAGTACTATTTAACCAATAGAACTTTTAGTAATTTTATGGTAGTATTTCTATTAGTACTATTGGTGTTATAAGAATAGTCCATTAGCAGGGCAATAATGTTATAGAAATTACTTGGAACTTAGTTTTGACTCCTTTGTTTTACTTTATCCTTAGGACTTTTCTGTACACATAGTACTTTCTAAGATATAGTAATATTTAATCTTTAGTACTATTAATTCTATTAAACCAGCAATATTATTAACTCCTTTATTTTACTTCATCCTTAGGATTCATCTCTACATAATTTATACATGAGGCCTATTTTCTCCATTGTACTACAATCTCCATAGTACTATTTATGATATACTACATTTTATTATATAAAGAAATATCCAACCATTGATAATACTATTATACTAATAGTTCTACTGGTACTATTACACTAATAGTAATATTCACTCCTCCTTTTGACTTATCTCTACACAATTTATAAATGAGCCCTATTTTCTACATAGTACTATTTTCTATGTAGTTCTTAAGAAATAATACTATTTTCTATGTAGTTCTTAAGAAATAATACTATTTTCTATGTAGTACTATTTTCTATGTAGTTCTTAAGAAATAATACTATTTTCATTTTAGTATTATTAAACCAATAGTACTATTACACCAATGAGCCCTATTTTCTACATAGTACTATTTTTTATGTAGTTCTTAAGAAATAGTACTATTTCCATATTAGTATTATTAAACCAATAGTACTATTACACCAATTATATTATTAGCTCTTTGTTTTACTTCATCCTTATTTAGGACATATCTCTACATAATACTTTTTGTATTATTTTAGTACTATTACAGCAATAATATTATTAGTTCTATGTTTTACTTCATCCTTAGGACTTATCTCTGTATAATAAGCTCATTTTAGTGATAACTTGGTTTAGTGGCAAGGGGGGCAAATGTTTACAATTATAGAGGAAATTGATGAACTCATTACGGTGTAGTTCATTTATGAGATTGAGCATATGAATTAGATGTCACCAATCAACATAGTGCCAAAAAAGAAATGTAAGCTTTGGGTATGCATGGATTTGAAGAAGGTCAATGCGGCAAGGTAGAGAGATCATTACCCTTTACCATACACTGAGCATATTTTGGAAAGAGTGATAGGGGTGGAAGCTCACACGAGATACAGTCAAGTGTCCATAGCGCCTATGAGGATCAGCATAAAATTGCATTCATAGCTACATGGGGAATGTTTGTCTATAGAGTCATGCCATTCAGCTTGACCAATGGTCTAGAAACATTGCAAAGGTTAACATATATTTAAAGACTGCTAGAAAAATTGGTTAAAAATATATATAAATGATCTCTGTACACACTCATAATTATGGAAGGAGCACTTGGATTGCCTAAGAAAGATATTTCAAAGGTGCCGACTATATCTCATATCCTTGAACCCTTTGAAGTGTCAATTTTGGGTAAAAAATGGTGTTATATTGGGTCATATAATATCAAAAATGGAATTTCTATAGATGACACTAAAGTGAAGCTAATTCTTGACCTACCTCCACCCACAAATTATAAAGGCGTGTAAAGATTCATGAGTCAAGTAGGTTATTTCATAGATTCATCGTATTTTATGCTAAGGTAGCCCATCCACTATATAGATTACTCATTATGAGACCATCGAATTGTGGGACTTGATCTTACATATCAACATCCTCGGGGTAATATGTAAGTATAGCACATGAGTTCAAATGAAGGAGTTTTTTAATTCAAAGTTTCAAGGTAAATTTACAGAAATACATTTACAGAAGGGGTTTTTTTAATCGATGGAAAAAAACACGTAAGTCCATAAAGAAAAAGGGGTCATTTTATTCATGAAAAATTCATAGGTAAGGGTTTTTTTAATACCCCTTAAACGCATGTGATACATAGGGTTCCTTAGTAGTGCACCCTCCCTGTGAGTCGACATCAATGCCTCTAACTTTATGATTGGTTATGTGTTGGCCAACTAGGTGAATTTGAGCTAGACTACTCGGTGTGCTTTGTGAGAAGATTACAGTGGTGTCAAATCCATTAATCAGTGAAGCAAGGGAGAGAATCATGCAAGACAAATTCTTTACCCCTATTGCTACCCTTCTGATGCAGGAAAGCAAGACTCCTCAGGAAATAAGTCAAGTTTTTGGGTACAAATTGGATGAAGGATGCATGTATTATAATAATCGGCTATGCATTCCCAATGATGAGGGAATAAAGGGAAGGATTCTGAGAGAAGCCCATGATAGCCTGATAGTTGGACATCCAGGGTTTATAAAAACCTATATGTCTGTGAAGAAAAGCTTCTTCTGGCCAGGACTCAAAAAGGATGTACTTGATCATGTGCGGCAACGCTTAATGTGTCAGAGAGTCAAGGCGGCAGAGAGAGTCAAGATGCCAGGAAAACTGCAGCCTCTAGACATTCCATAGATGAACTGGGAATGTATCAATATGGACTTTGTCACTGGATTACCTTCAGTGCAATCAGGTTACAACTCCATTTTTGTGGTAGTTGACAGACTAACCAAAGTTGCCCATCTGGTTCAAGGAAACATACACTATAGTGGATGTTGCCAGATTTTTCCTTAAAGAGATCTTCAGATTGCATGGCTTACCCAGGAGGATAGTAAGTGATAGAGATCCCAAGTTCACATCGAAATTCTGGACTGCATTCTTTGAAGCAATAAGAACTTTCTTGGATCTCAGTATAGACTATCACCCTGAAACAGATGGCCAGTCTGAAAGAGTGAATCAGGTAATAGAAGATATTCTTCGATCATGCTGTGGTGGCAGGGAATCCAATAAGTGGTTAAGCCATTGGCATCTAGTTCAATTTGCTTACAATGCTTCTTATCATCGAAGCATTGGGATGAGCCCTTTCAAAACTCTGTATGGACAAGATTTCCTTACACCATTGACTTGGTCCGACCCATTGATCAGAATCGAGATGTCCAGACAAATGCTTGATGACATGGACCAGTAAATGCAATCAATCCGTAAAGATATTAAGGCAGCCCAAGATAGGAAAAAGCAGTATGCAGATAAAAAGAGATCAAAGAGAGAGTTTGAAGAATTAGATATGGTCTTTATTCGAGTACGACCAAAAAGAAGTTCCTTATCTTTAGGGAAATACAAGAAGCTCTCTCCCCGATATTGTGGACTGTATGCTGTTATAAAGAAAGTAGGTGATCTAATTTATAAATTTCTTCTGCCTCCCCATCTCAAGGTACATTATGTATTCCATGTCAGTTTGCTTAAGAAATATGTACCCAGCCTGAGTCACGTGCTTGATGATGAACAATTGATTTCTCCGACTCAAGGCCAGATGGTACTCCAACCTGAAGAAATCCTTGATGTTCAGGAGAAGGTTCTCAGGAGCAGAGTCCTCAGAGAGTTTTTAGTCAAGTGGAAGTTCTTCCCTTTGGAAGACGCCACCTAGGAGAAAGAAGAAGAGATGGTAAAAGATTACCCCCACTTTGTGATGAGAACATCTCACGTTTTTCAAGTGGGAGAGGATGTAAGATTCCTCCTCAGCCTAAATAATGAATAAGCTTTTACCTCAATCCCCTGTAATCATTTCCTATTTCAGAATACAAGAAAATATTGTTTTTCCTTGTTTTTGCCTAGAGAGAAGAAAAATTCTAGAGAAAGGTAATTTAGAATTTTTGACACCTTGGTAAGGAAAGGGGGACCTTTGAGGTAGGCGCCTCCTTCACATGTGTGGAAGGGTTTTTAATTCAAAAAAATTGAGATATTTTTATCTCTCCTCTCTCCTGGATCAAACTGGATCAAAAGGGGAGCTAAACTAGTCCAAATCTTGTCCAAATTCAGTCAAACTGAAGTTGAAAAATTCTAGAACCTAGTTGGACTGAATTAGTGGCCTCCCTCACCTATAAATAGACCCTCATTCTTTTGTATTCTCATCTGTGAGCTATACCATGCCAGTATTACATTAAAATAATCATATTTTCTATTATCCCTTAAAAATCCTCTACTTTTGGGGAGCTTGGAGCTTCTCTCTCTCTTCAACAACTCTTGGAGCTCTCTTCTCCACTTGCTAAACCAATTGATTGGTTGGGGGCTTCACTTCTAGAAAAAGAAGCAAGCTAATCCTTGAGATAAGAATGAAGTTTATGGTTTTTTGTTGATTTTCTCAAATGACTTCTCTTCTCAACCCCTCTCAAGCTTGAGAAGTTTTTAATTGGTTGTTTTAAATTTAAATCAAGCTTTCCCTAAGAATTTTAATGTGTAATCAAGAAAAAGTTAATCTTTATGCTTATTTAGAATGCTTTCTTATGTATATCTCTCTCTCCAAAAAGAATAGTCATTCCTATGGCTAATTCTTTAGCAAAAGAATGCTTCTCATTGATAAATTCTTATGTCAAAACCAAACTCTAAGCTTGTTAAGCTAGAGGATAAGAAAATGGTATTTTTATGCTTTTATGTTAACAAAATAATGGTAAATTCTTTTAGATTATTTATAAGTAGTTAAAAAACTACTTTAATTGATTCTAAATTAGAAAGAGATAATCCTATCAATTTGGGAAAAGAGGAATACTGGAAATAGCTTTATCTAGTAGAATAATCATAATTGAGTTTATGATTATGGTTAAAATCATGATTTAAATTCATAGATTAGATTTAAGCTTAAGAATAGATCTTCTATCATATTTGTATTACAATGTTTAATTCTTTTAAGAAAAAATTAAAAATTATCAGTAATAGCAGCGAAGCTATGGCAAATTTTTTAGAAAAAAATACATATCTTATTTTTATGCATAATGCTAAAAGAGGGCTTCCTACCATATTCTAGCATTGGACATCCTATACAGAAAGAATAATTTTCATCATATTCATGGAAAATACATTTTTTATATTTATGCATAAATAATTAATTAAAAAAAGAGAAATTTTTAGTAAATTTATTTTTATGCAAAAAGAGGAATTTCCATGATAATTGAGATCCAAGTAATTAAATGATAAAAGAGGAATTTTTAGTATATTAAAATAATGGATATTTTATTTAATTTAAAGAGAAATTTTAGATAAATTTATTTTATGCATAAGAAATTTTTAAAAGGATAAAAGAGGAATTCCTATGACATTTGGAATTCAATCATTTAAATACAAAAAGAGAAATTTTTGGCATATTTAAAATAATGGATATTTTTATTTAATTTAAAAAAGAGAAATTTTAGATCAATTTATTTTATGATAAAAAAGGAATTCCCATCACATTTGGAATTCAATCATTTAAATGCAAAAAGATGAATTTTAAGCATATTCAAAAAAATGGATATTTTTATTTAATTAAAAGAAGATTTTTTAATGGTATTTTAAGTAGAGAAAGGTTTAAATTAAATTTTGGTGACAAAAGAGGAATTTTCATCATAATTCCACCTAGAAACTTAGGTTTGATAATTAAATTGGTAGAAAGAATATTCTTAGATATTTTAGGTGGAAAAATCACCAAATTGATATTTACTCAAAATTAGAAGAGTATTTTTTAAAAAAATAGATATTCTCATATAGACCCATTTCTTAATCTATTAGGAAGGAATCAAATTCATAAAGTTGGAATTTTTCTTACGATTAGAAGTTCAGTAGATGTTTATCTGGAGAAAATCCTTGGAATCAAAGTTAGAAGTAAACCGAATAATTTTGGTTAGACCATGACTGTGAGGGGGGCGGCCAGTAAACTACTTGCCCATCTCTCGAATCTGAATCAAGCAAAAACCTCGTGACCAATTCCAATTCTTGACACAAAGAATAGACTACCATTGAATTAGCATAGTTTTCTCTTAACCAAAATCACCAAGAATCTAGTTGGAAATTTAGTCAAATGATGGGTAGACTACCCTAATGAGCGATCAATGACTCTCGTTAAGAAAATATGGATTAACGAAACAAGGGTTTTGTGGAACCAATCTCAAACCGAGAATTCTACTTGCATAGAACCTCTGATTTCTTTTAAAGGACTGTTTTACGCCAGAATGCTGAAGGAAGCATTTGGTATGTGTTTAACTAAGAAGAGACTCGTTGCAACAGCTGGGGGAGTCGTCGAGGGACGTCACTCGCGGCAAAGCCTGTCGAGGTCTTGACCAGCCTCGGTATGGTTAAAATGGTGCACTTCTGGTACGACGGGCGAGGACCAACGAAGCAGTCCCTGAGAGGGCTAAAAAATGAGATATCCTATTAGAAGCTATACACTAAAGTATTAGAAAAAAAAGTTGCATAAGAACCAAAGGAAATAAGGATACATGTTCTACATTCTTGACACTAGATTACAGAGGCTCCTAGGTAGTTGAATACCCACCTACCCCATTCAACATGCATGTTTTTGTGTGTGTCTGTGTGTGTAGAATCCCCTATATTGAAAGATCCTTTGTTGTGTGTTGCGTATGCGATACAAGATATTGTGCTTTCTTGCAATCTTCTACCATATAGAAATATCAATTCCAATTATGTCAAGATCTTGCAATCATGAGATCAATACAAAAGTCCCACTATGAGCATCGTAGGCGAAGGACTTATTAACACCTTGAAAGATTTCTTCCTTCTAATGTGGTATTTTTCTAAGCCTTTGTTTTTTTGATTCTAGGCTTCATCTAGCTTGAATCATGAGCCACCTCTAAACCCTAAGGTACTTTACAACCAAAAATATATATATTTTAGAAGGAAATCTATATTTTCTAGTTTAGTGTGCCTTTTGTCCAAATGTAAAAAATAATAAAGAAATCCCATGGAAAATAAAGTAGGTCCCCTAAATGATTAGAATATGAGGTGTTACATTACCTTTCACTCATAATTATTTTTTGAAATATTTTATTTTTTCTCTCATGGAAAATGAGTCTTATGGATGGCGAGTTGTTTGGAAATGATTATGATACCATGAAGGGAGCCATAACAATTGTACACCTTTGCAAGGCACTAAAATAACAAAGCATGGGAAGGAAGAAGACATGGTATATGCATCTCTTCCCTTATATAATTTTTGTGAGAATTGGATGCATCTATTAACAATGACAAATATGATGGGGAGGGAACAAAATATGTTGTGGAAGACCCCCAAGGAGTAAATGAGGTCACTAATATGAGAATGATGAGCCCACTATTATCATCAACACCTGATAAGCATGTTAGCACGTCAACTAGCGAGTGGCAATACCTATGGTGGCAGACTTGGATGAATCCATGTATTTAGACGTAAGGTTTATAAATGGCTCCAATGGGCTAGACAACCAGAGGTGATGCAAAGGCAACCCATTTACGCTTAATGGCTAAGATATATCAAGTTAATTAAGGTTGATTAAGAGTTCCTCTAAGAACTAGGGATAATAAATGATTCAAGTAATGATGGAGGAGGAGGAGAAGGCAATGAGGAAGGATAAACCCAAAATAGAGCCTAAGTTATCCATATCTAAGAGATGTAGATGGAAAAAATCCCTAGTAGAGGAGGCTGAGAAACAAGCATAGACCCAAAACAAAGCCTAAGTTTTCCAAATCTAAAAGATATAGATGGAACAAAGCCCTAGGAGAGAAAGAGAAACAAGACAAGATGATTTTTGCTCAAAAGGATGATGAGGAACTAGTCTTAACGTTTTTCTAAGAAATTTAAGACCTGTGATATTAATGAGAGGAGCATAGTCCATTTGAGAGCATAGTGCTCCGATCGAGAATCTCATATGATGGACTAGCTCAAGTTAAGGAGGTAGACATTGTCAACCCTAGGGAGGAAACAAACTAGTGTATATTGCTACCAACCTAATTTAAAAGGAAGAGAAGGAATTGTTGGAGCTTTTAAAAGAGTATAAAGGTTTCTTTGCTTGGACCTACCAAGGACATGAAAGGTGTTCCACTAGAGGTGGAACACCTTTCATGTGTTCCTTGGTAGAGTTGTTAAAAGATTATAAAGGTTTCTTTGCTTGGACCTACCAAGGACATGAAAGGTGTTCCACTAGAGGTGGTTCAACACACACACTATTCGAATCATTAAAAAATTAGGACCCGATCATTGAAAGAGTATAAAGATTACTTTGCTTAGACCTACAAGGACATGAAAGGTATGCCATTGAAGGTGTTTCAACACACTATTCTAATCATTGAAGGATCAAGTATGTAAAGCAATGACCTTATCAAACGACCCCAAAATATTTAACAATTATAGAGGAGGAAGTTAATAAACTCATTATGATGGAGTTCATTTATGAGAGATTGAGCATAAGGGTTAGGTGTCACCAATCATCATAGTGCCAAAAAAGAATGGCAAGATCCAGTTATATGTGGATTTAAAGGTTAATGCAGCCATCCAAAGATATCATTTCCCTTTACCATACACTGAGCATGTTTTGAAAGGAGTGGCAGGGGCAAAGGCTTACAATTGTAGAGGAAGAAATTGATAAACTCATTATGGCAGAGCTCATTTATGAGATTGAACATACAGATTAGATGTCACCAATAATCATAGTGCCAAAAAATAATAGCAAAGCTGTGGGAATGCATGGATTTGAATAAAGTCAATGGAGCAACATAGAGAGCATTAGGTGTTGCCAATCGTCATATTGCCAAAATGGAGAGAGATCGTTAGGTTTTGGCAATCATCAAAGTGCCAAAAGAATGACAAAGCTCTAGGTATGCATGGATTTGAAGAAAGTCAATGCAGCAATGTAGAGAGATCATTACCCTTTACCATACACATTGAGCAGGTTTTGCAAAGAGTGGCAAGGGTGGAAGCTTATAGCGTTTTAGATGGATTTTTTAGATACAATCAAGTGTCCATAGCCGCTAAGGATTAGCATAAAATGGAATTCATAGAAAGCTACATGGGGAATGTTTGCCTACAAAGTCATGCAATTTAGCTTGACAATGTTCTAAAAACATTTCAAAGGTTAATGTACATTCAAAGACTACTGACAAAAGTGGCTAGAAATATGTATAGATGATCTTTGTACACACTCATGATGGAAGGATCACTTGGATTACCTCAGAAAGATATTTCAAAAGTAGACTATATCACATATCCTTGCACCCTTTCAAGTTTCAATTATGGGTAAAATATGGTGTTATATTGGGTCATGTAATATCAAAAAATGGAATTTCCATAGATGACACTAAAGCGAAGCTAATTCTTGAACTACCTCCACCCCACCAATTATAAAGGAGTGTAAAGATTCATGAGCACATAGGTTATTATCATAGATTCATTGTATTTTATGCTAAGGTAACATGTCCACTATATAGATTACTTGTGATCTCTGAATGGACTGAGGAGCGTCAATAGGCATACAATGAATTGAAAAAAGCATTAGCAAGGGCACCTATTTTGAGACCACCTAGTTATTGGGACTTCAGCATTTCCAATCGGCTAGCTCTCCCCACCTATAAATAGCTGGGATGGCCTCTTAGTTTTGTATCTTGCCTAGTCTATCTTTTGATCCCTCACTTATGAGACTACTTCTGCCTCTTGCTTGGGACTGTATCACTTCAGTATATTCAGTATTGTTGCTCCATATCTCTCTCTCTCTCTCTTGCACTCGCTACTCAGCAAACTCTAGTGCTTATTTGCTTCCGCTCTGTGCACTCTTTCATGGTATCATCATGAGGATTCTAGATTGTGGTCAGGTGTATCCATGACCGTGCCTGGGGCACAGTGGTACTTCCAGGGCTTGAAGGATTGGTATTTGGATTTGGTTGGGCTTGTGGAGTCCCAACATCAGTTTTCAGAGGGGGCAGTTGAGTTCTTACATCTCGCGATGCCGGCCTTCGAGGAGGATGCTATTGTGTAGCATTTGGCTACTCTTGGTATAGAGTTGGAGCTTATGGACTCTTTCTTTTTAGGATATTATCTTCTTGAAGCTATAGGCTTCTAGAGATTTCTATGGCACTGTGTTTACATTTGGGTTTGGCACTGATATTTGGAGTAGAACGACGTAGCCTACATGGTTGTTTTCTTTTAGAGGAACAATGTACCTGGCAGCTTGTTCTATTGCTTTTGTAGTAGTTGAGTTACTGTGGAGATTGCTTGTGTAGCTTTCCTAGTACCTATTGTTGCTGCATTCTTTTGTCTTTGACAGAGGACGACTTCTTCGACTTCTCGGAGTATGTTCAGCATCTACTGCTGAGAGGGGGTGTTAGCACATTCATTCCCAATTTCTGCCCATATCTGGTATCCTTTGCGTACCTTTTGCATGGCCCTTGGTTGTGGGCTGGCCACCCTTATTTTATATATTTTTTTGGGATTTTTCCTAGCCTGGATGCCTTTTTTCCAGTCGACGTCTTCAGATGCCCAGTCGGGCAACTTCAGCATTTCCAGTCGACTAGGTCTCCCCACTTATAAATAGGAGGGTTGGCCTCTTGGTTTTGTATCTTGCCTAGTCTATCTTTTTCTCCCTCAATCATGAGACTACTTCTGTCTCTTGTTTAGGACTGTATCACTTCTGTATATTCAACATAGTTTCTCCATCTCTCTCTCTCTCTCTCTCTCTCTCTCTCTCTCTCTCTCTTGCACTCTCTACTCAGCACACTCTAGTGCTTATTTCCTTTTGCTCTATGCACTCTTTCAATATCAACATCGATGCCTCTAACTATGCACTTGGTTATGTGTTGGCGTAACCAAGTGAATTCAAGTTGGACTTCATGGTGTGCTTGAGTAAACAATTAAACAAGGTGGAAATAAACTACAATCATATAGAGCACAAGGGATTATCATTACTTGCTTTTTCTAAATAGCAAGTACATGCATTACCTGATTGTTAATAAACTTGTTCTTTGTAAATCACCATACCATGCATAATTGGGAAAATTACAATATGGTTACTTTTATTAATGGAATTTGACTTTACTATCATAGTTAGGAAAGCAAAACAGCATGTTTGGCAGACCATTAAGGATCCCCAAATGGAGAACCTACAGGAATTGATGATGATGAGCCTCCTATCAATTAACAGCCGAAAAATTATATAAAAAGGGCAAAGATCACGTGCTAAGGCATTGTGTAAGGGAAGTTCCTCTTTATTCTAGAGGAAGCACATTGCAAAACTATAGGAGCACCCTTAAAGACTTGATACTTTTGGGATGAAATTTTCCATACCTATCCAATTTTCAAGAAAACTTTTTGCAAGAGAGTCGCATAACAAGAAAGTAGTAGATATGGTGCTTTCTTTCTTGAGATGACCAAGACAAAGTTATATATTCTTTTTGCTCAATCTCACCCTTTCACCCTCTCTCTTGTACCCTCTCGATCACCCTCTCTCTCATAATCTCTCTCACACACCCTCTCACACCCTCTCACACCCTCTTGCACACTCACTCTCTATCTCTTGCTCTCGCTTACTCTCTCTCTCTCTCTCTCTCTCTCTCTCTCTCTCTCTCTCTCTCTCTCTCTCTCTCTCTCTCTCTCTCTCTTTCTAGATCTCTCACTCTCTTGCACCCTCTCTCTCTCTCTCTCTCTCTCTCTCTCTCTCTCTCTCACACACACACACACACACACACCTCTCCCTCTCAATCACATTGCTCCACCCTACATATCTCTCCACTCTCCCTCCCGCATACCACTCCATCTAGTTATATTCCTATTCACACTCAGTTACAATCTAAGGGTGTTACAAACATGCTTGAGGAGATACCACTATCTTGAGATGTGGTCATGTCATAAGTTGTCACATCAAGCAACATGACCAATGTATCAACATTACTTCCAGAGCCATACGTACTCCAAGAATGCCCGACAATAATCTCGTCACTAGAAGTGCTTCATGATTGTAGAAGAAGTTGTTGAGAGTCTAAAGGAAGATGAAATAGAGCTATTGGGATTCAGTATGTGTGCTCAACATCTTTGTGTTTTAGCACAAGCTCATTATTTACACATTGGGAAGAACAATTTGTGCTTCTCCTTATCATATGATGTAGACTTCAATTTAGAAGTGGTTGATGGAATCTCTCCACTTGGGACTTAACTCCAACATTGACACCTTTGTCTCGTGCTATTAAGAAAGAAAAAACACACTTCCACATTCAAGGTAGCCTTCAAAGCTTCTATTGCTCCCCAATCTCCATCGCAAACTTCATTGATCAAAGAAGAACAAAAAAGAAAAAACATCAAACAAAAAAACTCATACAAAGCTCATACAAATGGTGGATTTACATTCCATCCTGGCAAAATAGTGCTTTTCCTGACAATGGTGCCAAAGATGTTCACCAAAATGAACACTTACCTTGCATGAGGAGAGAATAAGTAAAGATTCAAGGGTCGATCTTCGAGGGCACGCACTTAGCCAACCCTATGAAGGTTAACTCCTCGATGTGAAGCTGCTAGGGGCTCACTCCACCACCACTTGTTTCACTCAAATGGAGCTTCCACGCACTAGGTAGACCAAAGAGTAAAAGATCTATGGAAATCTCAACCTCTAACTTAATACCTTTGTATGTGCAATGAGGGTGAGAGACAGAGATCGAGAAGAAGGGAATGGAGAGGAGATGGAGAGCATAACCTACAAGCACACACACAATCAAGCAAGAAAGCAGGCATAAGAAAACAAGCTCACAACCATCACCACACAAGATAGCAAGAGAGAAGAGAAAACTCAAATAAGATAATGGGATTGTATGCTTTCATATTTATTCAAGTCACTTATATACAAGAGATAACTTTTTACAATGGCCAGCTACCTATTTGACAAGGGCCTTCTATCTCATCATTGACATTATACCTGTTATATTCTCGGTCATCCCATATCTTTTACATGAAGCGCTTAGCACTGTTTTACATAAAAATGTGTTACATGAAGTGCAACTGCACTCTGAATTAAAAAAAAGTAGGAGTAATGTAACCAAATTGTGGTTACGATATACTCATGGTGGGGAGATTTAGATTTGTTAGCTTAAGAGGGTAGTCCCTAATCAAATGATCAATGCCACACTTCGTACACGATCTATTGTTGCTTCTAGGTTAGCTCTTATTCGGCAATCAACCACTTTGTGAGAGCCTTGGCATGTAAAACAAGTTAAGGGAGTTTACCTTGGTGCATTGATATCCTTTGGGCAGTAAGCTCTTAAATTTTTTTGTATTATGGTGTTCATCCCTTGGTGGACCGCCCAGTTGCATTAAGAGATCCATGATTGGCTCAATCTCAACTAGTCTCATAGGAGTGGTTCCTTACAGGATTGGTTGAGGAGGTAACAGTGGAGGTAGAATCTCTTTTTCCCTATACAGATTCCTAATGAAGATTAGGTTCCAACTAGTCTCATAGGAGTGGTTCCTTCCAGGATTGGTTGAGGAGGTAATAGTGGAGGTAGAATCTCTTTTTCCCTATACAGATTCCTAATGAAGATTAGGTTCCAACTAGAGAAAGTTATTTTTGCACCACTAGGAGGTGGCACTAGCAAAGCTAATGGTTGTGGGGGTGTTGGTAGTGATGGCCTTCCAATCATTCTCATCATTTGTTGGGCATGGTAGCAGTTGGTTGATTCATGATTCTTGTAAAACCCACACCACTGATTCGCTTTAGCTCTGAGGACTAGAAATTCATGGATTGTATGGTTTCTTCTACAAATAACACACCGCCTCATTTCATGTCTAGGAGCTAAATGATAATGGTGTGACTACCTCCCCTCTCTTATCTATTCGGGATAGTTTTGAAAGCTCATAGTTGTACCAAGACGAGAAATCCCTTTTTTCTTACATCAAGGCATGCTTCTCCATCCATGCCTTGTTCATATATCTTGTGTGATTCATAATTATTTCTTTATTTGCTAATATGAGTGCCCTAATGAGGTACACTTTGTCCACAAGAGATGATAAAACATAGCTGACTTCATTCATCCAATGGCAAACAAATTATAAGTTATAAAGAAAGATTAAACATACTATACTCGGACCATCTTAAGTCAAAGAGATTTAAGACATGTATTCTCATAATGTGTATGTTCCCTTACTTGTTTAAGCAAGCTATGACTGTGAGGACCTCCCCCTTGCTATCCTCATTAAGTTCAATAAGGATAGTGTCAACACATGGATGTCTCAATACAACATTCTTGAATGCTACATTCAGTGCAAACCTAATTACTCCATTGCTACTTTAAAAAACTTAACACCACGTTCAAAAAGTTAGCAATTTAAGATGACTCACATTTACTAATCTCCTCCATCCATGCCGCCACAATGCTATGATTGTCGTCCCACATATAAAACATCTTGTCATAAATGCCCACTCTGTGTCTTTGATCACATTCTCAAACTCCTTGTTTTTCATTCGCCATATGTCATCCCATCTACTAGCATCATCTTGTGATACATCTCTAAAAGGATTATGGGATAAGGAGATAAAGAAAATAAACCTATATTGATCAGCAACATAGCCATTTGGGTAGAAGTCCCTTGCTAGCTTCTTGTACCTAAACTTCACTCTTCGTATAGAGGGGTTAGGCACAAGTCTGCACAAGGGAATAGGTGGCAAAGGAATGGATTTCTTCACTTGCAATGTACACACAGAGGTTCTGCTGCCATTCATAAAAATACCTTATGCAAGATTACTTAAAAGTGGATATGAAAGATCCCTACCCTCTCCGTGCAACGAATTCGGGGGTGCTAGTAGCGGAAGTAGCACTTCTTACATAGGCAGAGCCTCTCACTCGGGGCCTCGCCCATGGATATCCAGACAAGAGACTAATCCCTCGGTTCTTCCAAAATCGAACCTAGAAAAACTTCCCTCGCCCAGAAAGCACGGACGATTCCTCCAGGATAATTTTATTTTAACGTAGTCAAGAGCCTTAAATAACCAAACTGATCCGACCGAACCCGTAAGTCACATGGTCAGATCAAGGAAAATACTTGCACTTGGATCATAGAGACCAACACTTTTTTCCTCATCGAGAGGCACAGCCCTTGATTCTTTTCCATAGAACAAAGACTATCCAGGTTTACTTCATCTATCATACCATAACAGAATTGAGTCTCATTTTAGGGATCCATCAGTCTAGCCTATCCATCCAATCCCATGGGTTAGCCAACCACTGTAGTGATGGGATCCATTTAGGACTTTGGTTAAGTTTTGCCTCGGGTATGAGGGAAAAGAGTTCCCAGGCTCCCTAGCCGAATCTTCATGCAAACTTCAAGCTAGTCACACCACTTACACACCCAATATGAAATTGCATGTTTAACAGATTCAGCTGTCTTTAAAACAATCTTTTAATGAGACCATATGAAATTGCATGTTTAACAGATTCAGCTGTCTTTAAAACAATCTTTTAATGAGACCATAGAATCACTGATCATAATCCTCCAAAATATCCGGTTGAATTCCAATTTCTATTTATTCCTTCATCGGTGTACCTATGGCATCATTGGCAAACCAGAACGCTCACCACCTGTCCACTCAGGGACCTTCTAGCTCATAGTACCCGAAAATATATTCACTTATAAAAATCCAGATGGACTCTCTGTTGAAGATGAGCAAGATCAACAAACAGATCCATATAAAAGAGCCATGGACTCTATCTTCGGCGACCCAGAGCCCAAGAAGTGTATGGTCAGCACCCTCTAGGATCCTTCACAGGTCACCTAGCGCTTCACTCATAGGCCGCTTCCTTGGTTCCTCATCCACCATACCGGAAGCTCACCATTTAAATCGAACCGAGGGTGGTCAAGACCTCGGCCGACCTTGCTATGCTAGACGTCCTCCGTTGACTCCTCGTCAGCTGTTGCAACTTTATCACTTAGGTCTCCATGACCTCATTCACAAGACGGTCAAAATGCTTCCCCAGCATTCTTGATATAAAAAAGTCATTTAAAAACAAGTCATAAATACAGTTTCTATAACAAACTCTCGTCTTTCCACATTGTTTCACATCAATCCACATTACTTAATACACGTCCAATCAAATGTATTCCCATCATTCTTCATCCATTCTCATCCAATCACATCATATTCCATCTCATCACATCTATCCACATTCATCCTCATCACATCTCATCCATTCATATCTACCCATATCCACATCTTATCACATCACATTCATTTATATTTCATCCATTCATATCTACCCCGATTCACATCACATCCCATCACATCACATTCATATCTACCCCGATCTACATCACATCCCATCACATCCATTTCACATCACATCTCATTCATTCACATCTATCCCAGTTCACATCTCATCCATTCACATTAGATCTCATCCATTCATATCACATCACATCTATCTCGATTCACATCACATCTCATTCATTCACATCTATTCCCGATTCTCATCACATCACATCCACTCACATCACATCTCTTCCATTCACATCTATCCTAATTCACATTACATCACATCCACTCACATCACATCTCTTCCATTCACATCTCATCTCACCCATTCACATCTACCCCCCGATCCACATCACATACATTCTATCCACATTACATCACATCCACATCCATCCCCTTCACATCTCATCCACATTCATTTTCATTACACCACATCCTATCACATCCATTTACATCTTATCTCATCCCATTTACATCTTATCACATCCATTCACATCCTATCGCATCCCATTTACATCTTATCACATCCTATCACATCTCATTTACATCTTATCACATTCTTTCACATACACATCCACATCCATTCTTTCACATACACATCCACATCATATTTTTTCACATACACATCCACATCCATTTACATCACATCTCACCCTTTCACATATCCTCTCATCTCATTCTCATCTCATCATTCACATCCACATCCATTTACTTCACATCTCATCCACATTCATTTTCATTACACCACATCCTATCACATCCCGTTTACATCTTATCTCATCCCATTTACATCTTATCACATCCTATCGCATCCCATTTACATCTTATCACATCCATTCACATCCTATCACATCCCATTTAAATGAGATGTGATGTGGATAGATGTGGACATGATTTAATGTGGATAGAATGTATGTGATGGAATGGGGATACAATGAATGTTATGAATGTGAATGGATGTGATGTGATGTGAGTCGGGATAAGTGTGAATGGGTGTGATGTGATCTGAAATGGATGTGATGTGATATGATGTAAATTGGGATAGATGTGAATGGATAATATGTGATGTGAATGGATGTGCTTTGAATCAGGATAAATGTGAATGAATGAGATGTGATGTGAATGGATGAGATGTGATGGGATGTGAATCGGGATAGATGTGAATGGATGAGATGTGATGGGATGTGAATCGGGATAGATGTGAATGAATGAGATGTGAGGTGAAATGGATGTGATATGGTGTGATGTGATGTGGATCGGGGTAGATATGAATGGATGAGATGTGAATGAATGTGATGTGATGAGATGTGGATATGGGTAGATGCGAGTGGATGAGATGTGATGAGTATAAATGTGGAAAGATGTGATGAGATGGAAAATGATGTGATTGGATGAAAATGGATGGGAATACATATGATTGGACTTGGATGTGGATTGGTGTGAAACAATGTGGAAAGACAAGAGTTCGTTATAGAAACTGTATCTATGACCTGTTTTTAAATGACTATTTTATGTCAAGAATGATGGGGAAGCATTTTGACCGTCTTATGAATAAGGTCGTGGAGACCTAAGTGATAAAGTTGCAACAGCTAATGAAGAGTCAACGGAGGACGTCTCGTGTAGCACGGTCGGTCGAGGTCTTGTGACTAGCCTCGGTTTGATTTAAATGGTGAGCTTCCGGTAGTACGGTGGATGAGGGACCAAGGAAGCGGCCTATGAGTGAAGCGCTAGGTGACCTACGAAGGATCCTAGAGGGTGCTGACCATATGATGCTCGGGCTCTGGGTCGCCGAAGATACCCACGCGTGCGTCGAGGAAGAAAATGGAACGAGGTGTTAGAGTTGTTTTCTAAACTGGGGCATGGATCTGGTTGATTAACCTTGCTGGTACTCAACGGATGAGTCCATGGCTCTTTTAGATAGATTTGTTGGTTGATCTTGCTGATCTTCAATGGAGAGTCCATCTATATTTTTATAAGTGAATATATTTTTGGGTACTATGAGCTAGGAACTATTGAAAAGGCCCCTGAGTGGATAGGTGATGAGCGTTCTGGTTGCCAATGATGCCATAGGTACACCGATGAAGGAATGATTGGAAACTAGAATTCAACCGGATATTTTGGAGGATTATGATCAATGATACTATGATTTCATCAAAAGATTGTTTTAAAGTTAGCTGAATGTGTGAAACAGGCAATTTCATATTGGGTGTGTAAGTGGTGTGACTATCTTGAAGTTTGCATGAAGCGCCGGCTAGGTGGCCTAGGAACTCTTTTCTCTAGTACCCGGGACAAAACATAACCAAATTCCTAAACGGATTCTATCACTACAATGGTTGGGCGATTGGCTAACCCATGGGACTAGATGGGGCTAGTTAGACTGATGGATCCCTAAAATGAGACTCAATTCTGTTATGGTATGATAGATGCTGTAAATCCCAGACAGTCCTTGTTCTATGGAAAAGAATCAACGGCTGTGCCTCTCGATGAGGAAAAAAGCATTGGTCCCTATGATCCAAGTGCAAGTCTTTTCCTTGATCTGACCATGTGACTTACGGGTTCGGTCGGATCAGTTTGGTTAGTGATAACCTTGACTACGTTAGAATAAAAATATCTTGGAGGAGTCGCCCGTGCTTTCTGGGTGACAGAAGTTTTTCCGGGTTTGGTTTTGGAAGAACCGAGGGATTAGTCTCTTGTCCGGATATCCGTGTGGGCGAGGCCCCGAGTGAGAGGCTTTGTCCCGCGCAAGAAGTGCTACTTCCGCTGCTAGCACCCCTGAATTCATTGCACGGAGAAGGAAGGGATCTTTTACTCGTATCAGAGCGAATTGGCTAAAGTGGATCAACCGAGAAGCTAGAAATGTCAAAAATTTACGAAGTAGCAGTAAAAGGTTATAATTGTGTGATGAAATTTATACAAATTGATATTCAAAACGAAGATTCATAAATTTGTAATTGGGTCTTCAGATGGAAGTACCGCAATTATATGGAATCCGTGACTTGCTTGAGGCGTAGACATGATGGTATTTACCTTATAATTGCAAGGACTATGACTACTCGTATATAATGAGGGTACTGCAGCTCTTTACTGGCAGTATATACGAGTAAATCTAAGACCTTGAAATTATAAGCAAAAATGCCATCTAGATAATGAACTCGAATGCTGGTTGATATGATTTTAAAATTCTGGTTGAGAATTGATGAGTTGATTTGGATTCTGATAGAAAGATAATGATTCCTGAATTCTAGTTGAAAGAAGATAAGTTTAACAAAGCCACAATGAGGATGAATGGGACGAATCCAAGTGATGATGATAATAACTGGAATGATGATGGTGACTTTAGCAAATCCGTATGAGATTAGTGGATTGTGCTGACAGATTGCTACTGTTAACACTTGACCCAATGGATTAAGTTAAGTGATGACAAATTAAAAACCTACATAACTAAAATTCCCATGGAGGAATGTTTAGATGAAATTTTCGGTCTAATGGACCATTATTGTGTTAAGGATATGAATGATATATTCTGAATGAATTATTATCTAATAATGAGTCCTATATGCTCTTTTTGTAGAAGGGATCTTTATCCTAGGATTCTGTTGGGTTGACCAGACTATAAGGAACCCTAGAATCTATATGATAATGAGTTCTATATGTGCTTCTTATGGGAAAGAGTTGTCCTCCAGCTGCGAGATGAGGACATCTCGCGATCTTAAAGGAAAGAGGTTGACCTGTAGCTCTGCGAGATGAGGATAGGACGTCAGATTCCTCCCTCCAGCTTTAAGTGGGGTAGGATGTCAGATTCATGTCAGATTCCTCCCTCCAACTTCTGAGGTGTACAGGTGTAAGAACCTCCCCTTCTGATCTTGTAATTATTTCCCTCTCTCTTTGAAATAGAAGAAAGATCCTGTTTTACTCTGTTTTGGCCTGGAGAGAGAAAATGCCTAGAGGGAGGTAATCCAAAATTGAGATATTTTTAGATATAAAAATCCTCCTAGTGACTAAAATGGTTTCCCCTGAAATAGAAATTCAAAAAGAACTTTCCAACGTGCAAGTGGAATCAATTAAAAATGTGTATACAAGACCTTAGCCTAAGGGTCTAGATTTTTAGAAATTTTTGGATTATGGTCCAATTAAGGTTCCTATGGGCCAGTAGGATCAATCCAAGTGTGGAAAGGAGATAAATCCAATGAATAAAAGAAAATACCCAAAAATGAGTAAATGCCCACATAAGATGAAGAGTTGACTCAGTACAAGGTTTATTAGTTAAAAACTATGAGATATTAGTTAAAAACTATGAGATATTAGTTAAAATAATGATATTTTTTATTATCCCTTAAAAATCCTCTACTTTTTGAGAGAGTGGAGCCTCTCTCTCTCTCTCTCTCTCTTTAACCATCCTTGGAGCTTTCCTTCCAACACACTAACCAAGTGATTAGTTGGGGGCTTCTTCTATGATAGAGAAGCAAGCAAAAACAAGAGATAAAGTGTAATTTTATGGTTTTTCTCTACTATTCTCAATGTTTTTCACTTCTCAATCCCTCTCAAGTTTGACAAGTTGTTAATTAAGTGGTTATAATGCAAATCAAGTTTTTCTTAAGAGTTATAATGAATAATTAAGAAAAGTTTACATTTATGCTTAATTTAGGATGCTTTTTATGTTTGTCTCTCTCTCCCCAAAAGAATGGTCATTCCTATGACCAATTCTCTATTCAATTGATGCTTCTCATGGAGAAATTCTCAATTCACCAATCAAACTCTAGGCTTGTGAAGCTAGAGGTTAAGAAAATGATTTTTTATACTTATATGCTAGTAAATTATGGTAATCTTATGAGTTAAAAATCCATAAATTAGATTTAAGGTTAAAAGATAGTTATACTATCATATTACATTACTAAGTCTTATTCTTTTCAAAAATATTAAAAATTGCCAGTAATAGCAGGCGGAGCTATGGTAAAATTTTTAAGAAATTGATACATAATTCATTCTTATGCATAACATGAAAAGAGGACTTCCTACCATATTCTAGGATTGAATATCCTAGGCTAAAAGAATGATTTTCATCACATTCAATGCAAAACTAATTTTTAAGGTTTATGTATAATTAAATAATTAAGAAAAGAGAAAATCATGCTAATTATATTTAAATGATAAAAGAGGAATTTCCATGACATTGGACTTCAATCATTTAAATGGAAAAAGTGAAATTCTTGGTGTATTGAAATTAATGAATATTTTATCTAAATTTAAAAGAGAAATTTTAGATAAATTTATTTTATGTATGAGAAATATTTAAATGATAAAAGAGGAATTCCCATGACATTGGAATTCAATCATTTAAATGGAAAAAGTGGAATTCTTGGTATATTGAAATTAATGGATATTTTATCTAAATTTAAAAGAGAAATTTTAGATAAATTTATTTTATGTATGAGAAATATTTAAATGATAAAAGAGGAATTCCCATGACATTGGAATTCAATCATTTAAATGGAAAAAGTGAAATTCTTGGTATATTGAAATTAATGGATATTTTATCTAAATTTAAAAGAGAAAATTTAGATAAATTTATTTTATGATAAAAGAGGAATACCCATGACATTTGGAATGCAATTAATTAAATGCAAAAAGAGGAACTCCCATGATATTTGAGATCCAAGAAGTTAAATGGGAGAAAGAGGATTTTTAGTATAATTCAATTTATGAATATTTATCAAAAGTGAAAATATAGGTAGAATTGATTTTTGTAAATCCCATTAATTCTTTTATTCAAAAGAGGAATATTGAATATATTTCACTCGAGAAATTTGAGAAAGAATATGAAAATAGTCGTCTCGAGAAAAAGAGCCAACAAACAATTGGCAAAAATTTAAAAAAAGTCCCATTATCAGTATCGAAGTAGAAAAAGTCCCATTATCAGTATCGAAGTAGAAAAAGCTACTAAATCGGAATAAGATGTGAATGGGATGCGATAGGATGTGAATGGATGTGATGAGATGTAAATGGGATGTGATAGGATATAAATAGATGTAAATGGGATGCGATAGGATGCGAATAGATGTGATAAGATGTGAATGGGATGTGATAGGATGTGGTGTGATGAA
The DNA here is from genome assembly GCF_041138505.1 of Cibotium barometz. Taxonomy (NCBI): domain Eukaryota; kingdom Viridiplantae; phylum Streptophyta; class Polypodiopsida; order Cyatheales; family Cibotiaceae; genus Cibotium; species Cibotium barometz. Next base: position 1,413,257 of record NC_141085.1, read on the forward strand.
AATGAATGTGGATGAGATGTGAAGTAAATGGATGAGGATGTGAATGATGAGATGAGAATGAGATTTGAAAAGGTGAGATAGAAGTAAATGGATGTGGATGTGTATGTGTATGTGAAAGAATGTGATGTAAATGGATGTCGATGTGTATGTGAAAGAATGTGATGTAAATGAATGTGGATGTGTATGTGAAAGAATGTAATGTAAAGGGATGTGGATGTGAAAGTGATGTGGATGTGGATGTGGATGAGATGTGATGTGCTGAAAAGAGATGTGGATGTGAATGTGATGTGGATGTGGATGTGAATGTGATGTAGATGTAGATGAGATGTGATGTAATGTAAAGAGATGTGGATGTGAATGTGATGTAGATGTGCATGAGATGTGATGTGATGTAAAGAGATGTGGATGAAATGTGATGTGATGTCAATATATGTGGATGTGAAGTGATAGATGTGAATGTATGGATAGATGTGGATAGTCGTGCATGTGATTGATTGGATGGATGTGGATAAATGAGATGGGATGTGTATGAATGAGATATGATGTGGATGTAATGTACAGTGGATGGAATGAATGAGATATGATGTGGATAGATGTGGACGTGATGTAATGTGGATAGAATGTATGTGATGGAATGGGGATACAATAAATGTGATGAATGTAAATGGATGTGATGTGATGTGAGTCGAGATAAGTGTGAATGGGTGTGATGTGATGTGAAATGGATGTGATGTGATATGATGTAAATTGGGATAGATGTGAATGGATAATACGTGATGTGAATGGATGTGATGTGAATCGGGATAGATGTGAATGAATGAGATATGTGAATGGATGAGATGAGAATCGGGATAGATGTGAGTGAATGAGATGTGAGGTGAAATGGATGTGATATGATGTGATGTGATGTAAATCGGGGTAGATATGAATGGATGAGATGTGAATGAATGTTATGTGATGAGATGTGGATATGGGTAGATGATGCGAGTGGATGAGATGTGATGAGTATAAATGTGAAAAGATGTGATGAGATGTGGATATGGTAGATGATGCGAGTGGATGAGATGTGATGAGTATAAATGTGGAAAGATGTGATGAGATGGAAAATGATGTGATTGGATGAAAATGGATGAAGGACGATGGGAATACATACGATTGGACTTGGATGTGGATTGATGTGAAACAATGTGGAAAGACGAGAGTTCATTATAGAAACTGTATTTATGACCTGTTTTTAAATGACTGTTTTATGTCAAGAATGCTGGGGAAGCATTTTGACCGTCTTGTGAATGAGGTCGTGGGAGACCTAAGTGATACAGTTGCAATGGCTGACGGAGAGGAGAGTCAACCGAGGACGTCTCGCATTTTGACGATCTTGTGAATGAGGTCGTGGAGACCTAAGTGATACAGTTGCAATAGCTGACGGAGAGGAGAGTCAACCGAGGACGTCTCGCGTAACACGGTCGACCGAGGTCTTGACCAGCCTCGGTTCGATTTAAATGGTGAGCTTCCGGTACGGTGGATGAGGGACCAAGGAAGCGGCCTATGAGTGAAGTGCTAGGTGACCTGCGAAGGATCCTAGAGGGTGCTGACCATACAGTGCTCGGGCTCTAGGTCACCGAAGATACCCACATGTGCATCGAGGAAGAAAATAGAACAAGGTGTTAGAGTTGTTTTCTGAACTCGGGCATGGATCTGATTGATTGACCTTGCTAGTCCTTAATGGATGAGTCCATGGCTCTTTTATATGGATCTGTTGGTTGATCTTGCTGATCTTCAACGGAGAGTCCATCTGGATTTTTATAAGTGAATATATTTCGGGGTACTATAAGCTAGGAACTATTGAAAAGGCCCTTGAGTGGACAGGTGGTGAGCCTTCTGATTACCAATGATGCCATAGGTACACTGATGAAGGAATGATTGGAAACTAGAATTCAACCGGATATTTTGGAGGATTATGATCAGTGAGATACTATGATTTCATTAAAAGATTGTTTTAAAGTTAGCTCAATCTGTGAAATAGGCAATTTCATATTGGGATAGGCAATTTCATATTGGGAGTGTAAGTGGTGTGACTTTCTTGAAGTTTGCACAAAGCGCCAACTAGGTGGCCTGGGAACTCTTTTCCTAGTACCCGAGACAGAACATAACCAAATTCCTAAACAGATTCTATCACTACAGTGGTTGGGTGGTTGGCTAACCAAATGGGACTGGATGGGGTTAGGCTGGACTGATAGATCCCTAAAATGAGACTCAATTCTGTTATGGAACGATAGATGAAGTAAATCCCGGACAGTCCTTGTTCTATGGAACTCGATGAGGAAAAAAGCATTGGTCTCTATGATCCAAAAGCAAGTCTTTTCCTTGATCTGACCATGTGACTTACGGGTTCAGTCAGATCAGTTTGGTTAGTGATGACCTTGACTATGTTAAAATAAAAATATCCTAGAGGAATCACCCATGCTTTATGGGCGAGGGGAGTTTTTCCGGGTCCGATTTTGGAAGAACCGAGGGATTAGTCTCTTGTCCGGATATCCGTGGGTGAGGCCTCAAGTGAGAGGCTCTGTCGCACAAGAAGTGCTACTTTCGCTGCTAGCACCCCCGAATTCGTTGCGCGAAGGGGAAAGGGATCTTTCAGGTGGTATCAGAGTGAATTGGCTAAATTGGATCAACCGAGAAGCCAAAAATGTCAAAAATTATGAAGTAGCAGTAAAAGGTTGTAATTGTGTGATGAAATTCATACAAATTGATATTCACAACAATGAAGATTCATAAATTTGTAATTGGGTCTTCAGATGAAAGTACCGCAATTGTATGGAATCCCTGACTTGCTTGAGGCTTAGACATGATGGTATTTACCTTATAATTCCAAGGACCGTGACTACCCGTATATACCGAGGGCTTTGGAATTCAATCATTCAAATGGGAAGTGCAAGTCTTTTTCTTGATCTGACCATGTGACTTACGGGTTCGGTCGGATCAGTTTGGTTAGTGATGACCTTGACTACGTGAAAATAAAAATATCTTAGAGGAATCGTCCGTGCTTTCTGGGCGAGGGAAGTTTTTCCGGGTTCCCTCGGTTTTGGAAGAACCGAGGGATTAGTCTCTTGTTCGGATATCCGTGGTGGGCGAGGCCCCGAGTGAGAGGCATTTAGATAAAAGAGGAAGTTTAAAAGTCCTAAATGGGAATAAGATGTGAATGAGATGCAATAGGATGTGAATAGATGTGATAAGATGAAAATGGGATGTGATAGGATGTGAATAGATGTAAATGGGATGTGATAGGATGTGAATACATGTAAATGGGATGCGATAAGATGTGAATGGGATGTGAATAGATGTGATAAGATGTAAATGGGATGCGATAGGATGTAAATGGGATGCGATAGGATGTGAATGGATGTGATAAGATGTGAATGGGATATGATAGGATGTGGTGTGATGAAAATGAATGTGGATGAGATGTGAAGTAAATGGATGAGGATGTGAATGATGAGATGAGAATGAGATGTGAAAAGGTGAGATGGAAGTAAATGGATGTGGATGTGTATGTGAAATAATGTGATGGAAATGGATGTGGATGTGTATGTGAAAGAATGATGTAAATGGACATGGATGTGTATGTGAAAGAATGATGTAAATGGACGTGGATGTGTATGTGAAAGAATGTGATGTAAATGGATGTGGATGTGTATGTGAAAGAATGTAATGTAAAGGGATGTGGATGTGAAAGTGATGTGGATGTGGATGAGATGTGATGTGCTGAAAAGAGATGTGGATGTGAATGTGATGTGGATGTGGATGTGAATGTGATGTAGATGTAGATGAGATGTGATGTAATGTAAAGAGATGTGGATGTGGATGTGGATGAGATGTGATGTGATGTAAAGAGATGTGGATGGAATGTGATGTGATGTGAATATATGTGGATGTGAAGTGATAGATGTGAATGTATGGATAGATGTGGATAGTCGTGTATGTGATTGATTGGATGGATGTGGATGAATGAGATGGGATGTGAATGAATGAGATGGGATGTGTATGAATGAGATATGATGTGGATGTGATGTAAAGTGGATGGAATGAATGAGATATGATGTGGATAGTTGTGGACTTGATGTAATGTGGATAGTATGTATGTGATGGAATGGGGATACAATAAATGTGATGAATGTGAATGGATGTGATGTGATGTGAGTCGGGATAAGTGTGAATAGGTGTGATGTGATATGAAATGAATGTGATGTGATATGATGTGAATTGGGATAGATATGAATGGATGTGATGTGATGTGAGTCGGGATAAGTGTGAATGGGTGTGATGTGATGTGAAATGGATGTGATGTGATATGATGTGAATTGGGATAGATGTGAATGGATAATATGTGATGTGAATGATGTGATGTGAATCGGGATAGATGTAAATGAATGAGATGTGATGTGAATGGATGAGATGTAATGGGATGTGAATCGGGATAGATGTGAATGAATGAGATGTGAGGTAAAATGGATGTGATATGATGTGATGTGATGTAAATCGGGGTAGATATGAATGGATGAGATGTGAATGAATGTGATGTGATGAGATGTGGATATGGGTAGATGCGAGTGGATGAGATATGATGAGTATGAATGTGGAAAGATGTGATGAGATGGAAAATGATGTGATTGGATGAAAATGGATTAAGGATGATGGAAATACATATGATTAGACTTGGATGTGGATTGATGTGAAACTATGTGGAAAGACAAGAGTTCGTTATAGAAACTGTATTTATGACTTGTTTTTAAATGACTTTTTATGTCAAGAATGCTGGGGAAGCATTTTGACCATCTTGTGAATGAGGGTGGCAACAGCTGACGAAGAGTCAACGGAGGATGTCTCGTGTAGCCCGGTCAGCCGAGGTGTTGACCAGCCTCGGTTTCATTTAAATGGTGAGCTTCCGGTACGGTGGATGAGGAACCAAGGAACCGGCCTATGAGTGAAGCGCTAGGTGACGTGCGAAGGATCCTAGAGGGTGCTGACCATACAGTGCTCGGGCTTTGGTTGGCTGAAGATACCCACGCGTGCGTCGAGGAAGAAAATGGAACAAGGTGTTAGAGGTGTTTTCTGAACTCGAGCATGGATCTGGTTGATTGACATACTGGTCCTCAACGGATGAGTCCATGGCTCTTTTATATGGATCTATTGGTTGATCTTGCTGATCTTGAATGGAGAGTCCATCTAGATTTTTATAATTGAATTTATTTTCGGGTACTATGAGCTAGGAACTATTGAAAAGGCCCCTGAGTTGATAACAATCCTAAAATGGGATTGATCATGGTGATAAACAATGATTAAGCAATATAATTAAGGTGGATTAAACCACACTAAAAACTCCATGAGAGAGAGAGGGAGATTGCACACTCAACACTCAATTCTACTCCTTGTATATCTCAAATGAACCATACAATGATATAGGCTCCCTAGCCTTATCCCACTTTACACATCATCATCCATGTGGCAACTCCTTTTCCACTCTTTTGGTCAACACACACACACCATTCAATATTATATGAGGCATTCCTATCTCACCACAATATCTTGCACCTTTAGGGTGCTTTCCCACATACACACAACACCATGATTATATCTCTCAACACCCCCTCTTAATCGAGGTGCTCCACAACTCACCCATCATCCAACACCCATATCAATATAGCATTGCACAAACACAATCACTACCTCTCAACACTCCCCCTCAATGATACATTGGAGTGTTTATCAACCAATCATGTGTGCGCGTGTCTACCATGTTAGACACCAAGTCCATTTTGAGCCGACTCGCTCACAACAGAACCACTGAGTCCGATTTGAACATGGAAGTTCGGGTGGGAACCAACCCATGCGTATGCACCTCACACGTGCATCGCTCATGCACACATCACGCAACAACCATTTCGAGCTTCTATAGGTGGGCTTGGGCAGGGCGACCCTCATACCATGGATGATTATAGAACTTTGTTGTTTTTGAGCACGCATGCTCGTGGATGATTGTCCATCATCATATTTGAGTGAAAAATAAAATTACAAACCCCTTGGTTGCAACCGGGCAGGGGACCCTCGATGTGTGTGTGAACATCTTCAAAAAAAACTTTGGAAATTGGTTGTGTGGATGTGTTCTCATATACTGCCTTTTAAAAGCATGTGAACAAGGCTTATGCTTTTAAAAATAAATGATATGGTGTTGTGTGAATGTACCCTTACTACCAATAAGGGTTAGATTAATTCTTTTTTTTTTTAAAATTCTTTGAAATGTCTGCATGACTGCTCTGCGCATTGAATGCGCTTCTGTGCGCCGAGCCAGTTATGCAGTCGTCAGATTTACTGAACACACACAGGGTCTTCTTCTCCTTCCTCTCGACTATTCTTCTGGGTCGATTCTATGCTGCAGATATTCGCCATAGCCACAGCTTGAAGCTTTTCTCTGAGTGCATCGCTTGACTTCCTGTACTGTGTTCGCCTTCTTCTTTACTGGCTACGATGCCTATGCTTGTGTTGCCTCTCTTTTGCACTAGGTGTAGCTACTGCTTTGCTTGCTCCTACGCTACTATCGCCATAGCTAGACTTTAGCCTTTTTTCTCATGCTGCTAGCCTTGCTTTCCTCCATAGCTGAAGCCTATGAGCTTCTTGCTATGCCCTGCTATGGCTTTGGGACCTTCGAGTCATCTTCTCTACACACACAGTAGTGACTACTGTCAACTTCGCGATAGCCAGATCGGTCTCGACTGCTTGGTCTTAAACTCACTAGTTGCTCTTCTATGCAAACTTCTCTACACACACAGTGGTGACTACTGTCAACTTCGCGATAGCCAGATCGGTCTCGACTGCTTGGTCTTAAACTCACTAGTTGCTTTCTATGCAAACTTCTCTGGTTCATACTTTGATTGGACTCACCCATCATCATTGTACTGCATCCTTTAGCTCTTTTTCATTGCTCTACATGTTCGATTTTGAGGTGGATTCTTTCATCCAAGCAACCTTTAGTCTTGTTCTTCAAATGACTATGCAAGCTTGAAATGCAGCTCCTCCACGAGCTGCAACTTCTTTGCTGCACTATCATCTCTGTGAGCTTCCATTTCAGCTCCAAATGAGTTGTGTGTGCAACTCCTCTTGTTGTACCTTCTCATGCTCTTTGGCTCTCATATGAGCTTCAAAACCCCATAGCATCTCCCGTTGCTACTTTGCCTCTCCAAGACCTTCAAGTTGAGGTCTTCCATGACCATTGACATGGCCTTCATGGCCTCCAAATCAGCATGCTTTTCCTTCAATGCATGCATCCATTCAAGGGTGCTTTTCCATTTTGGGTTCTTTCAAGAAACCAAGGTGCAAACCTTTTGAAAGCCCTAATTGCTTTCCCAACATTTGCCCATACTTGATGAGCATACCAATGAGCATCTTCCCTTTCCAATGTGCTCAACCATGGACTTCTTCCAAGCCCATAACTGCTTGTCCCTTCTTAGACAAGCATTGCACCTCTTACACTTTGCCCAAATGCAAAAACCATGGGATCCACAAATCCCACACATAGCAACCCTTCTCAAATATGAACATTACTCCATGCTCAAATACCAAATTAGAGGCAAAAACACCAAAATACCTTCACAAATCTCCTTGGCAGCTTCTCCTTGATGACACCCAAGACTCCATAGTCTTCACACTTGCTGAAATCTCCATTTTCAGCTTCTTTGATGATGAGCAGGTTTTCCATGTTGCAAAAATCCCATTTGCAACTCTTGGGCAGTTTCTATGAAACCTCCTTGTTGCAAATCTCCTCTCAAATCATCACAAATGCAAATCCAAATGATAATATGAGTGTGCATAATTTTTTTTCATAATAACTAAAAATAATAATTAATCAAAGAACTCATAACCAAGAATTCTATACATAAATAGTCAAGAGCCCACCCAAGCTCTGATACCATGATAACAATCCTATTATGGGATTGATCATGGTGATAAACAATGATTAAGCAATATAATTAAGGTGGATTAAACCACACTAAAAACTCCATGAGAGAGAGAGGGAGATTGCACACTCAACACTCAATTCTATTGCTTGCATATCTCAAATGAACCATACAATCATATAGGGCTCCCTAGCCTTATCCCACTTTACACATCATCATCCATGTGGCAACTCCTTTTCCACTCTTTTGGTCAACACTCACACACCATTCAATATTACATGTGGCATTCCTATCTCACCACAATATCTTGCACCTTTAGGGTGCTTTCCCACATACACACAACACCACGATTATATCTCTCAACACCCCCTCTTAATCGAGGTGTTCCACAACTCACCCATCATCCATCACCCATATCAATATAGCATTGCACAAACGCAATCACTACCTCTCAACACTCCCCCTCAATGATACATTGGAGTGTTTATCAACCAATCACGTGTGCGCGTGTCTACCATGTTAGACACAAGTCCATTTTGAGCCGACTCGCTCACAGCGGAACCACTGAGTCCGATTTGAACATGGAATTTTGGGTGGGAACCAACCCATGCGTATGCACCTCACACATGCATCGCTCATGCACACATCACGCAACAACCATTTCGAGCTTCTAGGCGGGCAGGGCGACCCTCATACCATGGATGATTATAGAATTTTGTTGTTTTTGAGCACGCATGCTCGTGGACGATTGTCCATCATCATATTTGAGTGAAAAATAAAATTACAAACCCCTTGGTCGCAACCGGGCAGGGGACCCTCGATGTGTGTGTGAACATCTTCAAAAAAAACTTTGGAAATTGGTTGTGTGTGAATGTGTTCTCATATAATGCCTTTTAAAAGCATGTGAACAAGGCTTATGCTTTTAAAAATAAATGATATGGTGTTGTGTGAATGTACCCTTGCTGCCAATAAGGGTTAAATTAATTCTTTTTAAAAAAAATTCTTTGAAATGTCTGCACGACTGCTCTACGCATTAAATGCGCTTCTGTGTGCCGAGCCAGTTCTGCAGTCGTCAGATTTCCTGAACACACACAGGATCTTCTTCTCCTTCCTCTCGACTATTCTTCTGGGTTGACTCTATGCTGTAGATATTCGCCATAGCCACAGCTTGAAGCTTTTCTCTGAGACTGCATCGCCTGACTTCCTGTACTGTGTTCGCCTTCTTCTTTACTGGCTAGGATGCCTATGCTTGTGTTGCCTCTCTTTTGCACTAGGTGTAGCTACTGCTTTGCTTGCTCCTGCGCTACTATCGCCATAGCTGGACTTTAGCATTTTTGCTCATGCTGCTAGCCTTGCTTTCCTCCATAGCTGAAGCCCATGAGCTTCTTGCTATGCCCTGCTATGGCTTTGGGACTTTTGAGTCATCTTCTCTACACACACAGTAGTGACTACTGTCAACTTCGCGATAGCCAGATCGGTCTCGACTGCTTGGTCTTAAACTCACTAGTTGCTCTTCTATGCAAACTTCTCTACACACACAGTGGTGACTACTGTCAACTTCGTGATAGCCAGATCGGTCTCGACTACTTGGTCTTAAACTCACTAGTTGCTCTTCTATGCAAACTTCTCTACACACATAGTGGTGACTACTGTCAACTTCGTGATAGCCAGATCGGTCTCGACTACTTGGTCTTTAAACTCACTAGTTGCTCTTCTATGCAAACTTCTCTGGTTCATACTTTGATTGGACTCACCCATCATCATTGTACTACATCCTTTAGCTCTTTTTCATTGCTCTACATGTTCCATTTTGAGGTGGATTCTTAGTCTTGTTCTTCAAATGACTATGCAAGCTTGAAATGCAGCTCCTCCACAAGCTACAACTTCTTTGTTGCACTATCATCTCTGTGAGCTTCCATTTCAGCTCCAAAGGAGTTGTGTGTGCAACTCCTCTTGTTGTACCTTCTCATGCACTTTGGCTCTCATATGAGATTCAAAACCCCATAGCATCTCCCGTTGCTACTTTGCCTCTCCAAGACCTTCAATTTGAGGTCTTCCATGACCATTGACATGGCCTTCATGGCCTCCAAATCAGCATGCTTTTCCTTCAATGCATGCATCCATTCAAGGGTGCTTTTCCATTTTGGGTTCTCTCAAGAAACCAAGGTGCAAACCTTTTGAAAGCCCCAATTGCTTTCCCAACATTTGCCCATACTTGATGAGCATACCAATGAGCATCTTCCCTTTCCAATGTGCTCAACCATGGACTTCTTCCAAGCCCATAACTGCTTGTCCCTTCTTAGACAAGCATTGCACCTCTTACACTTTGCCCAAATGCAAAAACCATGGGATCCACAAATCCCACACATAGCAACCCTTCTCAAATATGAACATTACTCCATGTTCAAATACCAAATTAGAGGCAAAAACACCAAAATACCTTCACAAATCTCCTTAGCAGCTTCTCCTTGATGACACCCAAGACTCCATAGTCTTCACACTTGTTACTGAAATCTCCATTTTCAGCTTCTTTGATGATGAGCAGGTTTTCCATGTTGCAAAAATCCCATTTGCAACTCTTGGGCAGTTTCTATGCAACCTCCTTGTTGCAAATCTCCTCTCAAATCCTCACAAATGCAAATCCAAATGATAATATGAGTGTGCATAATTTTTTTTTCATAATAATTGAAAATAATGCTCAATCAAAGAACTCATAACCAAGAATTCTATACATAAATAGTCACCATGACCAAGAGCCCACCCAAGCTCTGATACCATGATAACAAAAATAAAATGGGATTGATCATGGTGATAAACAATGATTAAGCAATATAATTAAGGTGGATTAAACCACACTAAAAACTCCATGAGAGAGAGAGGGAGATTGCACACTCAACACTCAATTCTATTGCTTGCATATCTCAAATGAACCATACAATGATATAGGCTCCCTAGCCTTATCCCACTTTACACATCATCATCCATGTGGCAACTCCTTTTCCACTCTTTTGGTCAATACTCACACACCATTCAATATTACATGTGGCATTCCTATCTCACCACAATATCTTGCACCTTTAGGGTGCTTTCCCACATACACACAACACCACGATTATATCTCTCAATAGAGTGGATAGGTGGTGAGTGTTCTGGTTGCCAATGATGCCATAGGTACACCGATGAAGGAATGATTGGAAACTAGAATTCAACCGGATATTTTGGAGGATTATGATCAGTGATACTATGATTTCATTAAAAGATTGTTTTAAAGTTAGCTAAATCTGTGAAACAGGCAATTTCATATTAGGTGTGTAAGTGGTGTGACTATCTTGAAGTTTGCATGAAGTGCTGGCTAGGTGGCCTGGGAACTCTTTTCCCTGGTACCCGGGACAAAACATAACCAAATTCCTAAACGGATTCTATCACTACAGTGGTTGGACGGTTGGCTAACCCATGGGGATGGATGGGGTTAGGCTGGACTGATGGATCCCTAAAATGAGACTCAATTCTGTTATGGTACGATAGATGAAGTAAATCCCGAGCAGTCCTTGTTCTATGGAAAAGAATCAATGGATGTGCCTCTCGATGAGGAAAAAAGCGTTGGTCTCTATGATCCAAGTGCAAGTCTTTTCCTTGATCTGACCATGTGATTTACGGGTTCGGTCGGATTAGTTTGGTTAGTGATGACCTTGACTACATTAGAATAAAAATATCCTCGAGGAACTGCCCATGCTTTCTAGGCGAGGGAAGTTTTTCCAAGTTCGTCGGTTTTGGAAGAATCGATTAGTCTCTTGTCCGGATATCCATGGGCGAGGTCCTGAGTGAGAGGCTCTATCCAATGCAAGAAGTGCTACTTCCGCTGCTAGCACCCCCAAATTCGTTGTGCGAAGGGGGAAAGGATTTTTTAGCTGGTATCAAAGAGAATTGGCTAAAGCAGATCAATCGAGAAGCCAAAAATGTCAAAAATTTATGAAGTAGCAGTAAAAGGTTGTAATTGTGATGAAATTCATACAAATTGATATTCAGAATAAAGATTTATAAATTAGTAATTGGATCTTCAGATGGAAGTACCGCAATTATATAGAATCCCTGACTTGTTTGAGGCCTAGACATGATGGTATTCACCTTATAATTTCAATGACTGTGATTACCCGTATATACCGAGGGTATCTTTGCAGCTCTTTACTGGTAATATATATGAGTAAATCTAAGACCTTGAAAGTATAAGCAAAAATGCCATCCAGATGATGAATTCGAATGCTGGTTTATATGATTTTAGAATTCGGCTTTTGAGAATTGATGAGTTGATTTGGATTCTGATAGAAAGATAATGATTCATGAATTCTAGTTGAAAGAAGATAAGTTTAACAAAGGCACAATGAGGATGAATGAGACGAATCCCAGTGATGATGATAATAACTGGAATGATGATTGTGACTTCAACAAATCCCTATGAGATTAGTGGATTGTGCTGTGAGACAGATTGCTACTATTAACACTTGACCCAATGGATCAAGTTAAGTGATGACAAATTAAAAACCTACATAACTCAAATTCACATAGAGGAATGTTCAGATGAAATTTTCAGTCTAATGGACCATTATTGTGTTAAGGATATGAATGATATATTCTGAATGAATTGTTATCTGATAATGAGTTCTATATGCTCTTCTTATAGAAGGGATCTTTATCCCAAGAACCTGTTGGGTTGACCAGACTATAAGGAACCCCAGAATCAGTTGGATCTTAAGGGAAAAGAGTTTGTCCTCCAGCTGCAAGATGAGGACATCTCGCATTTTTTAAGTAGGGTAGGATGTGAGATTCCTCCCTCCAACTTTTGAGGTGTACAGGTGTAAGAACCTTCCCTTATGATCTTGTAAATATTCCCATCTTACTTACAAGAAAGATCCTGTTTTACCTTGTTTTGGCTTGGCGAGAGAAAATGTCAAGAGGAAGGTAATCCAAAATTGATATATTTTTAGATACAAAAATCCTCCTAGTAGTGACTAAAATGGTTTCCCCTGAAACAGAAATTCAAAAAGAACTTTGCAATGTGCAATTGGAATTCATTGAAAATGTGTATAAATGACCTTAGCCTAAGGGTCTAGATTTTCAGAAATTTTTGAATTATGATCCAATTAAGATTCCTATGAGCCAATGAATCAATCCAAGTGTGGGGAGGAGATAAATCCAATGAATAAAATAAAATACCCAAAAATGAGTAAATACCCACATAAGATGAAGAGTTGACTGAGTACAAGGTTTATTAGTTAAAAACAATGAGATATTACTTAAAAAATGAGATATTTTGGTATAATGATACATTTTTGACACCTTGGTAAGGAAAAGGAGGGACTTCAAGGAGGTGCCTATTTCACACATGTGGTGGAGCTTTTTACTCAAAAAATTTGTGATATTTTTATCTCTTCTCTCTCCTGGATCAAACCAAATCAAAAGGGAGCCAAACTAGGTCCAAATCTTATCCAAATTCAGCCAAACTGAACTTGAAAAACTCTAGAACCTAGTTGGACTTGGTTACAGGCCTCCCTCACCTATAAATAGATCCTTAGTCTTTTGTAAAAAAAATCTGTGAACTATACCATGCTAGTATTACATTAAAATAATGATATTTTTTATTATCTCTTAAAAATCCTCTACTTTTGGAGAGAGTGGAGCCTCTCTCTCTCTTTAACCATCCTTGGAGCTTTCCTTCCAACACACTAACAAATTTATTGGTTGGGGACTTCTTCTATGATAGAGAAGCAAGCAAAAACAAGAGGTAAAGTGTAATTTTATAGTTTTTCTCTACTATTCTCAATGTTTTTCATTTCTCAACCTCTCTCAAGCTTGAGAAAATTTTAAATAATTGGTTATAATGCAAATCAAGCTTTTCTTAAGAGGAGTTATAATGAATAATAAAGAAACGTTTACATTTATGCTTAATTTAGGATGCTTTTTATGTTTATCTCTCTCTCTCCAAAAGAATGGTCATTCCTATGACCAATTCTCTATTCAATTGATGCTTCTCATGAAAAAATTCTCAATTCACCAATCAAACTCTAGGCTTGTGAAGCTAGAGGTTAAGAAAATGGTTTTTAAATACTTATATGCTAGTAAATCATAGTAATCTTATGAGTTAAATTCATAAATTAGATTTAAGATTAAAAGATAGTTATACTATCATAATTACATTACTAAGTCCTATTCTTCTCAAAAATATTAAAAATTACCAGTAAATGCAATGGAGCTATGGTAAATTTTTTAAAAAATTGATACATGATTCATTCTTATGCATAACGTGAAAAGAGGACTTCCTACCATATTCTAAGATTGAATATCCTAGGCTAAAAGAATGATTTTCATCACATTCAATGAAAAACTAATTTTTAAGTTTTATGTATAATTAAATAATTAAGAAAAGAAAAAATCAAGCTAATTATATTTAAATGATAAAAGAGAAAGTCCTATGACATTGAAATTCAATCATTTAAATGAAATAAGTGAAATTCTTGGTATATTAAAATTAATGGATATTTTATCTAAATTAAAAAAATTAGATAAATTTATGTTATGTATAAGAAATATTCAAATGATAAAAGAGGAATTCCTATGACATTGAAATTCAATCATTTAAATGAAAAAAGTGAAATTCTTGGTATATTGAAATTAATGGGATATTCTGTCTAAATTTTTAAAAAAAATTAGATAAATTTATTTTATGTACGAGAAATATTTAAATGATAAAAGAGAAATTTCCATGACATTGAAATTCAATCATTTAAATGAGAAAAGTGAAATTCTTAGTATATTGAAATTAATGGATATTTTATCTAAATTTAAAAGACGAAATTTAAATAAATTTATTTTATGATAAAAGAGGAATTCCCATGCTATTTGGAATGCAATTATGAAAAAGAGAAATTCCCATGCTATTTGGAATGCAATTAATTAAATGAAAAAGAGGAATTCCCATGATATTTGAGATCGAAGAAATTAAATGAAAAAAAGATGAATTTTTAGTATAATTCAATTTATGAATATTTATCAAAAGTGAAAATATGGGTAGAATTGATTTTTGTAAATCCCATGAATTCTTTTACTCAAAAGAGGAATATTGAATATATTTCACTTGAGAAATTTGAGAAAGAATATGAAAATAGTCATCTTGAGAACCTTTATCTAGGCCAAACAATTGGCAGAAATTTAGATAGTCCCATTATCAGTATCGAAGTAAGAAAAGCTACTAAATGAAAATAAGATGTGAATGGGATGCGATAGGATGTGAATGGATGTGATAAGATGTGAATGGGATGCGATAGATGTAAATGGGATGCGATAAGATGTGACTGGGATGTGATAGGATGTGAATAGATGTAAATGGGATGCGATAGGATGTGAATGGATGTGATAAGATGTGAATGGAATGTGCTAGGATATGGTGTGATGAAAATGAATGTGGATGAGATGTGAAGTAAATGGATGAGGATGTGAATAATGAGATGAGAATGAGATGTGGGACCACGCCGCCCTCCTTGATAAATCTACTCCATTCTTCTAATCATACAAGGATGTCTTTGCCTAGATGTACAAGGACTTAGAAGGTGTTCTAGTGGATATTGGTGTCCACACCATACCCCTCCAAGAGGACACCCTAACATGTCCAAGGACGGGCTTACAAGCTCAACCCCAAGTGTGCGAAAGCTATCAAGGTGGAGCTAGAAATAATGGAGGAAGCCCAAATCATGTCCCCAATGGAACACTATGAATGGCTTTGCCCCATGATCATCTCGCTCAAGAAGAAGATCAACAAGATTTGCGCCTGTGTGGATTTCAGGTCTCTTAACAAAGCAACCACCATCAAGGATGGATTCCCCCTTAACAAAGCAACCATCAAGGATGGATTCCCCCTTACCTTCATGGATCAGGTTTTAGAGGATGTAGCCGAGCATTCCTTGTACAGTTTCATGGATGGTTCAATGGATACAACTAGGTTCCGGCTGATTGTGACAAAACAGATTTTGTCACCCAATGGGGGACCTATGTCTATAATCAGGTGGTTTTTGGGCTATGTAACACTCCGGACCCATCTTTTGTCTAGGCTAGAGGCCTTTCCCAAACATCTTTCTTAGTTAGCTTTGGTTTTCGCCAAATGTCGATCCTCTAAGCTTCACCTCCACCCTTTCAAGTGTCATTTCTTAGTGGTCCAGGGCACCCTCCTCAGACACATTCTCTCTTCAAAAGGCTTGGCTCTTGATCTGGATAAAATCGTTGCCATCCTCCGCCTTCCTCCTCCAATCAGCTCCAAAGGCACCCAAGTCTGTCGAACACACACAGGCTATCATCGTCGTTTCATTGACATGTATGCCAATGTGGCCCTTTCACTGATTCGCTTAGTAAAGCCATTAACCATCTTCCAATGATCTGACCCAGCCTCTATTGCCTTCTCCTACCTCTCAAAAAGTGCCTCACAAAATCCCCCATTCTAATTGCCCCTGACTGGATGGTCATCTTGCATGTCCATATTGATGCAAGCCTCACTGCACACAGTAGGTGCGGTTCGGACCCAGCTTGGTGAGAAATACAAGATGGACATACCAATCTATTATGCTAGCTGCCTCCTCACACCTACGTTGAACAAAACTACACCTTCTGTCCTACTAAAAGTTTCGTCAATACTATCTCTTGGGCTCCCACTTCGTCGGACCACGATGCTCTCAAGTATCTGCTCAATAAACCTCAAGTGGCCGGTCAGGTTTGGCGGTGGTTGCTTCTTTTCCAAGAATTTAATTTTGAGATCCTACCCGACCAGGCAAATAGCACATCATGGTGGACCACCTTTCCCACATTGACACTAGGGAGCCTATAACATGTATTGATGATGACTTTCCTGATAGTTTCATGTTCGAAGTTGATGCTACCCCAAACTAGTATGGGGATGTCCTTGATTTTCTCTCCACAGGACAGTTTACGATCGGTGCTAACCCTAAGGACAAACATCGGGTTCTGGTGAAGAGCTGACCCTTCCAACTCATCGTTCGCCAACTTTACAAGGTGGGTCATGATGGTGTTTTATGCAGTTGTGTCAGTCCTCACGAGGTCCCTCACCTGGTTGAAGATACGCACTCAGCCCTGGTGGCAGACACTATCCTAGCCACATCTCGGGCGCTCTCCTCTTTTAGCATGGCCTGTGGTGGCCCACCATGTTCAAAGATTCCATTCAATATGCCAAATCTTGTGATAGTTGCCAACGGTGCAGACCCACCCATCAAAATCACTGGCCTCTCCAGATCTCTCTCGCTTGGTCACCATTTGAGAAATATTATGCGACCAAGTGGGTGGAGGCTTAGGCCACCAAGGATTGTACGGAAAACACTGTGGCTCAGTTCTTATACGAGCCCATCCTTGTCCGCTTTGGCTGTTGCCCCTTAGAAGTAACCAGTGAGACAGAGGCTCCCACTTCATCAATGAAGTCATCACCACCTTGCTAAGCAACTAGAAGATCTTCCATAGCAAGTCATGTGCTTATTTACCCCGGGCCAATGGGTAGGCAACAAAGTCCTCTGCTGCTTACTTCGCAAGATGTGCCATCAGAAACCCAGCAAATGGTGAGAATCCTTCCTCGCCACCTTGCGGGCTTACCGCATTGCCTTCAAAGCCACAACCCGCCACACGGCCCCTGGTCCATAGATTGGGGGCCGTTCTACCCTTCGAATTCAGAATCCCTCCTTGGCACCTTGTGGGCTTACTGCACTGCCTTCAAAGCCACAACCCACCAGACAGCTCCTTTCAACTGGTCCATAGACAGGGGGCGTTTTACCCTTCGAATTCAACCAAGGGTCATACTGAGTCGGAACCACCCGCGCAAACACCCGTCGATGCTCCATCTGGCCATCTTGGACAAAACACAGGCATTAGAAAACAAGGCTTTGGAGGTAGAAGAAACCAGAAGAAAAGCATGGCATGATTTCAGGAAGGCCAACTCATCCTGGTTTACCACGCTTGTTATCTGAAATGGGCAAAGAAGCTCGTCCTTTCTTGGGAAGGTCCATTCCTCATTCACCAGATTCTTTCTCATGGTGCTATACACCTGTGCACCCTAGACGACCTACTTCTTCCCCTGGTTAATGGCTCTAGGATTAATGCTTACCACCCATGGTGGGCCGCTCTTGATGCCTCCCCTTCTCTATAACTTAACTAGAAAGAAAGTAGAAGAAAAAGGTCTTCTAGTTCTGTTTCACCTGACACAGTCTTCCTCCCATCTCATCCCCCATGGCTTCCCTTGATTTCCTTCTCTTTTCTTTCATCCATTGGACACAACTTTCCTTTCCTCCACCCTTTTGACAAGTGCCTTTCGACCACCCCTCTTTCATCCGACAGCTTCTTCGTCAGTCGACCGTCCCTCTGACTCCTCCATCACCCCCTTTCCAGCATCCGCCCTTTCACACAGTCTGAATCGCTTCCATACCAATCTTCAGCATCTCTACACATGCCCCTCTCATCCTCACTCTCTGTTCCTCCTTGCCACCTCTCCTTGTTCTGCTCAATGATGCCATCTCTCTTTCAACATGCCATCAACCCTCATCCCTGCAGTGTCAGCCTCCTAGTTCAGATGCCGAGCTGCCACATATCCATCCGTGGATGGATGCAGAACATCAATCTGACCCCTTATCTTCCTGCTAATTTATGGTTCAGCCGGGTCAAAAAGGTGTCTATCATGTTTGGAATACACGCACATCACACTTTTTGGCCGATCAAATTCCGTTTTTGTGTGGTACAATATAGTCAGAATGCAACGAGGCATATTCTAATGAGTATAGGTACAAGAATGTGGGAAAACGGATAGCACCCTTCTAGTGTCACTCTCCTTCTGTGTATGTCCTATGATGACAGACTCTCCTGGCAGACTCCTCCCCTCCTTTTCACTTCTCTCAGTCCTTTGTGGACTCCTTTCTCAGTGGTCAATCTACTCCCGTCTTTCAGATTCTATGGTAAATTTCTCTTCCTCTCTCACTGGTTCAGTCGTGAGGATAATGTAAATTCTCTTTATCTCTTTCTTTCGTGGTGACTTTCCTCTGAACATTTTGCATCCTCTTCTTTGTCTCTCCTCTGATTCCTTTGCACCTCTAGACTGCCCTCCTCTGATTCCTCAAAACGCTTTGCATCCTCTTCTCTGTCTCTCCTCTGATTCCTTTGCACCTCTTGACTCCCCTCCTCTGATTCATGTGAACATTTTGCATCCTCTTCTCTGTCTGTCCTCTGGTTCCTTTGCACCTCTTAACTCCCCTTCTCTCTGATTCCTCTGAACATTCTGCATCCTCTTCTCTTCCTCCTATGAACCTTCTGCATCCTCTTCTCTGCCTCCTCTGATTCCTTTGATTCCCTATTCCTCTACCTCCTTTGAATCCTCTGCTTCATTTGACTCCTCAGACTCCTCTACCCTTCACCAACCCCATGCTCTGCCTCGTCTGTGGCCAACCCCTCTAGCAACCCCTTTCCTTGGTCGAATGATAACCCTCTCCATTGGTTTGTACTATTCGCACACGAAATGCATTCTGATTACATCTTGTAGCCTGACGGGCTTATCAGCCTGGCCAACAGATAGACGTCATGATAGGGCAGCAATGCAACAACCACAAGTCTACTTTCTTGGCTAGGTTCACCCACCAGTACCTATCTCATAGATTTCTATATGACCTGTGTCCCTGCTTTTGATAGCATCCGCCAACAGGACTCCAATCAGGTAGTTCATGTACTGACCTCGGGTCCACAACTTTATGATTGAGCAGGTCATGAGAGCAACTACCTGTACAGTCCCTTACGGATTGTCGGAGCCAGTGTTCAACGAAAAACCTGGGTTTAGTGTAATGTGAATATTTAAAATTGAGATTTAACCTGATAAAATATAATTAGAAGGTTTTGATGAATTGTAATTTTCAGAGGTATAGAATTATTTTACTTTTATTTAAAATTTTGAACATTTAAAAAATGTTAAATATACAAGCTTCAAAGAGTTTTAAATTTTTAATATAATTTTTTTAATTTTCTTAATTGCTACTAATTATTATTTTTAATATTAATTAATAATTACTAACAGTTTTAATATGAATGGCCATGGCCCATTTTGAGCCATGCTGCTTGGGCGGTCGGGCCCCATTCATACTAGTAATAAGTTGTATTATATAACTACATATTGCATAGTGTATTAGACTTTAGTGTGCAATGTTACATGTATTATAAATTATAATTTATGAAATTATGTGCAATGTGCATACTAGTTGCAACTTGCCCCCTAGCCCCCAACGTTCACTCACCGCCAACGTACATGATTGTACAGACTTTTAAGATGTTTTATTGTTCACTTGCAATTTTTTTAATGGTTTTAATATCTTGGACGGTTGATTTTTTTCCTTGAGGCTTGAAGCCCTTGAATTTCTTTAATGGTTTCTTTTAATATCTTGGACGGTCGATTTTTTCCCTTGAGGCTTGAAGCCCTTTGAATTTCTTTAATGGTTTCTTTTAATATCTTGGACGGTCGATTTTTTTCCTTGAGGCTTGAAGCCCTTGAATTTCTTTTTAATCGAGTGATTCCTAAGCACTCCACAGTGCATTCTTTGTCATTCATCGTGAACGTTGCATACAGCACTCCAGTGCTCACTCTGGAGTCTGCATTCTTCGTGAACATTGCTGCACGCAAGCTACATCACTCCACGTAGTCTGAGTGGTCGTCAGTCGAGTCTTTTCGAGTGCACACAGGCTGCACCACTCCACACTGTAGTGTGAGTGGTCGTTGGTCGAGTCTTTTCCAGTGCACGCAGTCTGTAGCACTCCACGCGTTGGGAAGAAGCATGCTGCAGCATTGCTACCTGCATGTTTTTGCATGCTTTTATTGTAGTCTCCAGTGGGCGGTCGATCTTCAAAGTTTAAACTTCACAAGCTACATGAGCCGAACGGCATCTATGTGGACGAGTCTATAGATATTTCAGATGTAGAGCACTTGATAGTTTATGGTAGCTATATGTATTGTCATAGACCACATGCATCTTTTCTTTGTTTGTTGGAGGTTGAAGATAAAACAGCCAAAGGATTGTATGGCTTGTTAGATGCTTTATTCAAACTACATGAAATAGATGTGTCAAAAATTTGTTAGCTTTAGGTCAGATGGGGCATCTGTCATGATTGGTAAAGATAATGGCCTTGCAACACTTTTGAAGAAATCAAGTCTATATCTCACGTCTATCCATTGTGTTGTCCATCGAACCCATTTATGTGCAGGAGATGCGACAAAGCATAGTGATTATACTCGCAAAATTGATGCAACTTTGAATGATGTTGGCTCATTCTTTTAAAAAAACTCCCACTCGTATTGCTAAATTGGTCAGATTGGAAGAAGAGTTTGATTGTCCTACATTGCATATGAAAGGTATTCATAAAGTTCGTTGGCTAAGTCGACATACGGTGATGTGTACTACAATTAAGGTTTTGGAGCCTTTGCTGGAATTTCTCAAGATTGAGAACTTTGCTCTTTTTCAGAGAGTGCACATTTGAGTTCATGTATAGTTTGCACTTTCTTTGCGACTTGCTAGAGCATGTTACACACTTGAGTCTTGCTTTTCATAATGATTTTGATGTCACGGCAATTTCTAGTTTGGTAACTGCAACAATTGGTGCTATGGAACTTGAATTCATCGTGGATCCTTAGATTGACATGAATGCATGGCAGCATGATAGCAAGGGTTTTCCTTTGATCACTAAATATGGATCAAACAATGGTCACCTTGCGGCACTCAGAGCATCCGTCTCAAAGGTGATCATTTCTTTAGAGGAGTTAAAATTGAGAGGTGTCCCATAGGGTCTGGCAATTGTAGTAGGGTTTCAAAAAGAGTATTGCACATTACTAATGGATTCCTTAAAGCAAAGATTTGTGGACAATGCAGTCTTAGCCAACTTGAAGATTTTATGTCCATCTTCATTTTCGAGTGGGAAGATTTTGAAAGTATATGGGGTTGATGAAATGAATGCCTTCGTTGACTTTTATGCACAGCCAGAAGAGACAATTAGTGGAGAAATGTGTGTAAACCTTGTGGATGAGAGATGCATAAAAAAAGAATTTCAAGTGTTTAAAGTAAAAGCAGCTTTGGATTGAAAAAATCTCCCTTTACGTGAAACTTGGACACGCATAAATTGGAATACTTTGCTTAAGGAAAAATATGCAAACTTATTGTGCTTGAGTCAAATTGCCATGATCCAATGCTCTAGTACGGCCATTTGTGAAAGGGGTTTTTCTACACAAAATAACATCAAAACACGTTTGAGAAACAAGCTTGAGACAAGAAGTTTGGAATCATTGTTGCATATATCAATTGAAGGTCCAAATGTGGAAGATTTTGATATTGTTGAAGCTATGGAGGCATGGAAGAATGCTTCTAAAACATCAAGGTATATTATGGAACTACACAACATTAGTAGTGAGTATTATTGTATATTCTTATTTCTTTCTTATGCACAGGATATCGATTTTTTGACCATAAAGTTTTGTGGAAAATTAAATCCTTTTTAACTATACTTGATTGTTGAACACGATAATGTAAAATGATCTTATATTCTTACACTAACCTATAATATAATGCATTAATTTTTTAATCTTTGTGCAGGTACTGAAGAGTCAATTGATGGAGTATCACAATATGTTCCACATAGTATCAATCCTTTATTTTTAATCTTTCCAAAATTTTGTATCCATATTATCTATGCTTTCTAGCATATTCTATGGAGATTGGTACTTTATTTTGCCTATCGAAAGCTATTATGCAAGAATATATCTTTTTGCTTATCCATAGTAGCTTAAGCACTCTAAGGAGCCTTACCTTAAAGGATGCCACTTGTTAGTTGGCTTTTGATCCCAAATGCCTTTGTATGAGTGAAGTTTTGATATTAATAAATAACTCTCTTTGGTTGTTTATATTTGTCACAGATGACAAATATTCATACAAACTTTTTGAATGACAAATATATTTATACAAACTTTTTGAATCTTTACTTTTTGAAATTCAAAGTGAATGTTAGATATTCTAAAATAACTTTTAAAAATGGTTGATACTCAAGTACAATTTTTTTAATGTGAAATTTTGAAAAAGAAGTTTTGAATTATTCATCTAATTGAGCATACTTAAAAACAAAGGTTTTTGAATTGGTTGTAAAAAATGTTTTTCGTGAACACTGGTCGAAGCCCCCAAAGTTCTACGCCGCAAAGGAGGCAAAACCCCTAATGCGGCGTCAGCACTACAAAATCCCTGACGTGGCATCAATACTACGGAATCTCTGATGTGGAGTTAGTAGTGTGGAATCCTTAAGAAAATCATTTTATTTTTTCATTAGCATGTTCGCATTTCTTGCAACCATTCCTTTCCTCACCAAAGACGTTGAGCACACTAGTGGTGGGTGACCTATACCCACCAAGGGTGCCCCAACCAGAGGAACCAGCCCAGAAGCAGTGGCGCAAGTATCAACATTAAAGGTGCCACACTGACACTTCTACGACCAATGCTGCTCGTTCTATTATCTCTCATGTTGTGTTTGTGCTGTATTCCTCTCTATCTGTGCATCCGTCGATGAGCAATGAAGACTCCAGAAATACTATCCAGAGGAGAGTCCATCATATAGTGTGCTGGGAAACTAACACTGCTACACTTCCAAAGAGAAAGAGTCTACCCAAAACTCTCCAGTGAGCATAGGACACACATGTACAACCACTACTCACCTCGTGGGGTGTATCTCGAATATCATACAAATCCTTACGAAGTGCACAATGGCCCACCACAATGAGGCACGGTTCACAAATGGGATACTATCCTCTAGGCCTAGCTCCCCCACCTATCGTACCCCAACCTTCACCAGCCTCAGTCATGGCAGGATTGACACATGAAATGTTTAGGATAGCCATGGAAATAGGGAGGGGGTAGCTTCAAGAATTGTACCACCAGCACCTGCACAGCTACTGTTGGTGCAAGGTCCAAGATTAAAAAGGAATAAATCGGCCCACATCTCCAAACTTATCATTAAGATTGATGGGTCCGAAGGCCTCATACGTCATCTGGAGATGTTTAATCAGATCTATGAGGCATTTGGCCATGTGGAAGATCAAGTTAGGTGAGTTCCTTTGGCCTCATCCTCGATGAAAAAGCTGGACATTGGTTCCAGTCACTAAAAGTAGAAGACAAGGCTACCTTTGACACCTTGAAAGAGGCCTTCAAATTAGGATATTCGAGACAAGGAACTCAATGGGGTCCGATTGAACAGTTGCATAATGTAAAATAGAAAGAGGGAGAATCCATCCGCCGGGACTATATCAACCGGGTGAGATATCTTCTCTCTCGCTAACAATAGGGACAAGTTCTCTAACAAAATATTGATCGGTCGATTCCTAGAGAGACTTGAAGATGCAGCCCTACATAACTCTCTATATGCTCTGGGGCATACCTCCTTTGAACAATGTTGCGAAAGTGCCATGGATTTCAAACATAATTTCAAGGGAACTCGTTCCTGAGAATTATATGAGGGCACTTCTAAAGCTTCCTTCAAAACCCCAAGCACAAAATTGGAAGGAAAGAGAAAAGAATCCTCTTCAAGACAATAGGTGGAGTAGCTAGCAGCTGCACTAATGCAACAAATGACCCAAGAATTGAGAGAAGTCGTGACTAAGCTGGGCAACCTCATATTTACCCCAAGAGAGAATTAGTGTGGTGCCCGATTTGTCAAGCAAACCACACTAGTACATAATGTCCACATTTGAGACCCAGACCCACTCTCCTACTGCGCTTACTGCCAAATATGGGGCAATCATGAAACTTCAAACTACTACCACCAAAGAGTTGCTCAAGCGTAGCCTAACCTAAGGCAACCGTCGTGCTAGCCTTGCTAGCCCCAACATAGCACAATGCACCTCAACCTGGCCATGAAGTGGCCTTGCAAGGAATCCTTAGGGTACTCAAAGTACATTTGCCACCCCTAGTCCTCCCACCCCAGCCACCATTACCTCGCGTGACCCCTTCACTAGTTGACCCTGAAAAAATCTTTGAAGAAGGTGAGAAGGGAGAAGCCATTAACAACACCATCTTCGAACCCCCTAAGCCAAGAAGCCCACCCCCGCAAATCTTGAGTGAGTACATGATGGAGGGTGAGCACATATACTTCATAGACCTAGTTGTTGTGCAACACTATGGGGAGGAGACTTGAACAACATGTCTAAACAACCACCTATGCAATATTGTCACTATACTGGACCTCATCGAATAACAGAGTGTACGATCAAGAAAGTGATGGCGGGTACTCTTGTGAGTACTCCCGTGTTAACTCCCTTATGCACAGGTTGTGGGGGGATAGACCATATGTACAAGGATTTCCCATTAAGAACAGGTGCAATGGGGAAGGAAAATGAAGTTAAACCAAGTACCACTATTAACTTACTAAGTATATGCGATAGCTTCATCCACACAATGCCTCTGAATATAGTCACATGAATGCAAAGCAAGAGGAGAGCGATAGCCCATGCTGCGAGACTGATGCATGTACTTCGCAGAACTAAGAAACCCCAAACTCGTGTACTTGTATGACTTTCCTATCATGCAATTTTGATTATGTTCAAGAAGGAAAGAAACAAAAAAACGGAAAGAAAACGCAAAGGCAAGGCACAAGCTCCCACCTTAACTCGAATATGTCGATTGTGCAGGCAGATGATCAGTTGGAAATCAAGGGCGTGGAGATGCAAGCTTGGGGATATCACACGATGCAGAATGACAAATATAGAATGCATAAAAAAGGAAAGAATTTTGATTTTATGGCACGGCCGGCAGACTGGATGGCTACCTTAATGGAGTATGCCATGTGGCCTCCCATGATTGGTTGAAGAAAAAGTGATCGTTTCACAGTGTGAACCAATCACGACATAAACTATTTGGACTACTTCACAGCGTGAACTATTTGGAATCAGTTCACGACGTGAACTGTTTTGTTATAGAGTACGTGCAAGGTTGATACCCTACATTCCTTTTATGCTCAAACACTCGATTATGCAATCAAAAGTTGATTGAATGAAGTGAATGATTTTATTTCATTTTAAATCGTTTTTACCTTGTATCCACTTTTGAGTAATGGATACCCTTGTACTTCCTTTTGTTTATTGCGATGGAAACCAAGGTGGTACTTTGGCACTTATGGGCATTCGTTGTTTGCAATCATTTTAACTCCGTGTGAGAGTGCTTGATCTTTCCCTCCATCCAACTGAAGAGTGCCTCTACTGAATCTTGTTGATTGGGATTTGCATCTGTCTCCATTTGTTGCACCTTTTCTTTTTTCTTCTCAATAACATTGCCTAGCTCCTCTATTGTGGTGGGTGCAAGTGGTAGGAGTGTTATCTTTAGTTCTTCCTGTTGAATTGGTTTCTTTCTCCACACCAATGTTTTTGCATTCCTAGCATTTGTTTTAACCGAGAATTGATTAGCCGGGAATTGGCTATGGTTGCTCTTACTATCCCTTTCTTTGTTTCTGAAGGTATTTTTAACAATGGACTTTGGGTGGGATTTTGGCACCCATATTGTTGTATTGCCCTAGTAATAGCCTTGTGCGCTAGTGATTCCTTTCATATCCATTGTTACGAGTGCCTTGTGGATTGCGGCTTCATTTGGAATACTACCAGCTATACTATCATTTGAAGTACATCTTTGTCCCTTGTCTGTAATCTGAACTTTTTTTCCTAATTCCTGAATTAATCCCTTCGCATGATTGTATAGCTGGTTTCCGAGTTGATCCTTAGGCACCCACTGCTGAGTACCTGGTGACTTTGGCTGTTTTTTGCATATGGATTGTAGGGTTGATGTCTTCTCTGGTACGTGAGCTACTATTACCGTCCTTGGTGTTTCCATACCATAAATCATAGCTTGCTTCCATTTGTTTATTGGGCTCCACAAGGGCACGGTAATGACATTTTTGCCCTTGTCCAGTTGTGTTGTTCTCTTTTCCCACTGGATATCACAATTACTGGCGCAAATCCAAGATCGTCCCAGGATCATTTCTTCCTCCATAGATCCTGCAAGCATAATAAACACCTTCCCAAACAAGGGATTATTTCTAATCGAAACATTAACACTTAGAGATCCCTCAGCTTTTGTAGTTGACAAGTGTACACTTCGTACTTGTGCATTGGTGGCCTCAAGGTGTGGTTTATCTAGAGCTACCTATGTCTCATAAGAGATCATATTATGACTTGATCCCGTATCTATTAATGCAATGCTCATCGTATGACTTATAGTTGCACGCAGAGACTTTCACCCTGAGCCGTGCTGGCTCAATGTCCAGTTCATCCTCATCAAGGAGGGTTATTAAAGCCATGTTCACATGCAATACTCTCTTTTGGAGTATCTGTTTGGCCTCACATTGTATTGGAAGCTGTCTTATGCTAGTCTTCGGGCACTATAGACACCTGATTGTAACCTGAAAATCCATCTAAGAAGCTATAAGCTTCTTCACCAGCTGCTCTCTCCAAAACGTGTTCCGTATAAGGCAATGGGTAATGGTCCTTCCTAGTAGCTGCATTGACCTTTTTGAGATCAACACAGACCCTAAGTTTCCCATTCTTCTTTGGCCCTATTACGATTGGTGACAACCAATCCGTATGTTCTATCTTGTAGATGAAGTCCGCAACAATGAGTTTATCAATTTCCTCCTTTATAATTGCAGCATATTTAGGATTCATCTGGTATGGTTTTTGCTTGGTTGGTCTTGATCCGTCCATGATTGGGATCGTGTGTTGCACCAGTTCAGGTGGTACACCCTTCATCTCTTTGTAGTTCCAAGCGAAACAATCCTTAAACTCCTTAAGGAGAGCAACAAGCTCCTTTTCTTCAGCCGGAGTCAAGCCCTTAGCGATATAAACAGGTTTGGTTTCCTCCCCTGGCTCTGCAATATCAATTTCCTTGACTTCAACTGAGCCATCATAAGATGTGGATAACCCATCTTCTCTTAACCCTTTTGCCATCAATCGGACCACTTTTCATTCGTCAATTATGTATGTCTTGAAATGGTCTGGCACTGTTTTATCTTCATCCTCACTTTTTATTTTAGCCATCACCTTCTTAGCCTCTCGCTCGGCTTCTACCAAAGCTTTGTTTTGTTTTCGGCACCCAGCTTCCGTAAGCTTAGGCGTTTCTCGTTCTCGAAGGGTGATTTCCTCCCTATGCTTCCCTTCAAGGGATATTTTTCTTAACTCCTCACCTCAATTCTTAGAAAACTCGTCGTGTATCTTAGTAGCTTCGAGGTGACTCAGCCACTGGGCATCCGTGGGTTTCCTTCGTAGCAGGGCATTTTGTCAAGCGATATACCGTTTCTGCTTCCGCCATCTTCTAAGGCGTTGGGCACTCGTACAACCTTGTGATCCAGTCCCTTCTATGCTTGAAACTTCCTCCTCCGATTCCTATGGGTTGCCAATTGACCATACAGATAGAGGTAGTGGGAACAATCCTAGATTCAACGAATTGGGTTCCTCAGGGTTACATCACATCTATGGTGGCTAGCACATGCATCCAGTTTTCACTGAAATCCGGAGAAGGAAGTGATGCATACATTTCTGCTTCCTCTTCCTCTTTTGAAGCTTCCATCGTGGGGTGGCATATTTGTACGGATGTGGTTCCCTCAGTTGTGACCAAATCATTACCAAACAATTGCCCTTCCATGGGGTGTGCTTTCCATGTTTACAGATCTCTATCTTTAGAATTTGCAAGTCCCTTCGAACATACGCATGGTCTAATGCCCAATCGTGCACCAATTTGGATTTTCTCATAAAGGGTCTCCCCAAGATTATGTCATATGAGTCTGGTTGGCGCAGAAAGTCCATTACCACAAATGTATGATAGTAGCGGAACAAGTCGCACATTCTCTAAAAGCCCAATGGGTCTTGAAGATGTTCCGTCTGCCATTTTAACGATAAGATCTGCTCTTTTCAAATCGGGTTTTTCCAATTTTCCAAACATCGTTTTGTGATGATACTGACTCCCATCCCACCATCTAGGATAGCCAATGCTTGGTATCCGTTATGATGAATTGGGATTGTAGCATTAGTGTCTTCACTTTCGTAATAACACCCCAATTGATTGACCGGTATTTTGATAAATCTGGGCATTCTCTCCCTTACGTGTTTTAAGTTTCTTTCTGCTAGAGGTGACTGAATCTCCTCTGCAGTGTCTGTTGGCTTTAGTCTGCCCTCTACCCATTCTTTTAGATATGCCCACAATGTTGGTGAATTGCGTAGCAGTTGTCCCAATGGCATTTGCACGGAAGTGGAGAGTACAGTTAAGAGGTTGCCTATGTCTCTGGGCTCTATGGCAAATGAGGGTTCCTTCCATGTGTGCGTCTCATATCCATCCCTAGGGAATGAATGAATGGACTCATCCTGCGCAACCTCCTCACACATTCTTGGCATAAGGTTTTCTTGAGATCCCTCTTCCGACTCTTCTGGAATTGGAGTAAGTATGTCCAATTCTCTTTCCCTTGTCGGTTTGTTTCTTGGATACATTGTATCCCTAGCCCAGTTAGCCCATAATTTGGCTTCGTGAAGTCGTTGATACTCTTCTACCAGGGCCTTGGCTTCTTCAAGCTTTCTTATCTCTTCTTTAGCATTTGGGTATTCACCAATTCCTTTAGGGGTTGACAGTGTTTCTCCTCTTGGTCAGGCTCATTTAGTTTTAGCGCTTGATCCCTCTCTTCTCTTGATTGAGTGGATTCAGTGTCGATAGTTTCTTCTTCAGATCCATCCTGAATTGTGACCCTGGTGTCACCTTTACCCACTTTTTCAACCCTCCTTCTCCTACCAGTTCTAGAAGTGGTGGCATCTGCTAAGTTCTTCCCGTTGTCCCCTAGTTGGGCTTGGGCTCGTGTCAGGACATTCAATGGCGTGATGTTTCCAGGTTGCACACTTAGGATCCGGACGGTGGCCTAGTTAGAAGTGGAAACAAAACCACTTGTGCAGCATGGACAATCATTGATCAAATGATCAATCTCACATTTAGTACAAGTAAGTATTGGCATGTCATTAGGTGGTGCAGTCAATTACCACACCTCCAAGATGGAACTCTATGCATTCACCTTTGGAAGAAGCAATAGAACACAACTGTCATAGGGAACTTACCAATGCTTCGAGCTCGTGTCCCTTGAGATCTCCAAGCTCACTTGAGAAGCTCCAATCCTCCAAGCTTGACCTCCACACTATCACCGTAGAGTCGCTCACACCACCACACAAGGCAATCACTCTCTCACCCCTCCACACAAGCATACAAGTATCGAGAAGGCACATGTGCTAGAGTACTTACTCTTACTCTCTCTCTCAAGACAAAAGCAAGAACTCTCATAGCACAAAGGGGGATTGTCTCCATTATGAGAAAATACCTTATATACAATTGGCTCTTATTCACACTTGGGTGCCCAAAACTTACTAAGGCCTTGGATGGCCAATATCTCATAATGTTACAACTTTTATAGTACCTTTGCATGACACTTATTAATGTCCTCAATTGGAGGAGCACCATGCACTTTTTTGGGGGAGAGAGAGAGAGAGAGAGTTATATTAAAAACGTCTTTAAAAAACTTAATGGGTCTAAGACCAAAAGTGGTACACGAGTTCCATGTGGTACTGGCACATAGAAAAAGACTAACAAAGCTAACACTCATACAAAAAGATGGCCTAGTTATATGTCTATCTCGTCGTCATCAACAACATGAGCATGGTGTGCACTATGGTGAGCATGTAAGTACATGTGTAAATACATGTGGAGGATACATCTCCAAGTTGGCACAAGAAAATAAGTGCTCATGAAAGTATAATATCAACATCTTCAACCATCTAAAATATCCAACATAGGTGTATATGCCAAGTCCCCCTCAATAGTGGTCAAGAATCTCTCCAATTTGGAGTTCCCATGTGGAGATTTGTTATGGACCTTGTGGATGTCAAGTGTGTTGTAGCGGGTGGGTATGGTCCCAAGGTGACTCGAGGGTGTCGAGGGGGTGAAACCTCTGAGGGATATGTGGGCATAGGTATCTATATGGATCACCAACTATGGATCTCACCGATTAGTGCTGAAGAAGCTAGTGATGGTCTGCTATGAGTTATCACCCACCATTGGGCTGCTCTCTCTAAATAGTGACTACGATGTGATCTAAGCTCCATTACGTAAAGTCCTAGGTGGTGGTGATCAAAAAAATAAATGATCCTAGATAGTTGAGCGAACCCCTCTCAAATGAGGCAACGGATTCTCCCCCAATCCTAGATAGTGGACCGAACCCCTCTTAGAAGAGGCAATGGATTCTCCCACCAATCTCATAAAAATAATGGGCCTTCGTCTCAACCTCCCTCGATGTTGGGATATCAATGCTCCACCCTCATATTGTATTGTGCTAGCTCATGTTTGAACGGCCTCCATCATGAGGGGTAGCCATGGTTACACAACCTAGGTTCCTGTATCCTTGTATTCACATAGGAAGGTGGCCTAAGAGGTCAAATGGTTTAGAGACAACTTGGATTAAATTTGGCACACTAACAAATAGGCTACATGCTACATTATTGGACCATTATGGCAGCCAACACATGACGGTTGGGAATGGTCCTCCCAGGGACCATTGGTCCTCCCAAGGACCATTCCCTACTCCTTCAACCCCCCAACTGTGCAAGTATACACGTCATATAAAGCAAACTAAGGCCAGAACAAGCCCACTCTATGCTACAAACCATGATGAATGTGCATGAGGCACAAAAACATGTGCTACAACATATATATCATCACAATTAGAATTACATTAGCTTATACATGTTGTCCATTGGAGCCTTTAAAAAAGTGTCCCAATGCACAATACAACAAATGTACATTCAGGTAATAACCTGTGTTACGGTTCTATAGAATATGGTTCTAAAGCTTGCATGCTGCAGTTACCGTGTTTTGTGACAATCTATTTTTCCGTGTTTTGTGACAATCTATTTTTCCGGCGTTCTTTATAAATCTCAGGCGGGAAATCGTGATCTAGCTCTGGCTTGGCCATTTCTATTCCAATAAATGCAAAAATGAAAAGAACTATTCCAAGAAAGATGTACTCCACCTACACAAAATTTTAAAATATTAGAATATGACAGACTAGGCAGGTGACGAGACACATGTATGTACACATACATATACATGTCCATATACATTTACACAAACGCATACACATACGCATACATGCATAGGCATACCTGGATGTTGTATGCCATCATCAGATAGAGGGTAGGTAAAGTTCCCCATGCGAGGACAGCTGCAATTAAATGGCCATGTTATTCTTTTCTCATGAAGAAGGAATTCCATGCATTATGACGCAACATGAATGCTGCTTTACTTCCATGTTCAGGTCTCATGTCACTGCTATGGCATATTCCACTGCTAAGAAAAATACAAGGGGCTACTGCACCAATAAAACCACTGTGTACATCATCATCTACATGCTTGCTTGGTGACTACATCTTTCGTAAAATAACACACCAAGTTTTACTTACCTTGGCCACCAGTAGGTCCTCCAGCAGATACAAACACCTCCTTGATTGCTTCCCAAACATCAACTGATAAAAAGAAAACATAAACAAAGACCGAATGTTAAATTCACAATAGATCAACGACTGATAAATATTCTGAACTTACAAGGAGACGTGCTAGATCTGCTGAATACTAAGCTGCTTGGAATGATCTAGTGGTCTCAAAGATCTGTGGCTGCGAAAAGAGGAAGGAAAACTTCTATCGTCCTCTACCAACTGCAAAAATCTGCTGCAGAAGGAAACCCTGTCTAATCAGGATTGATTGCTGCTGTTGGGGCTGCTTGTAAGGGCTGGACCTAAACCTCCTGCCAGGACAGCAACTCTCACACTTGTGAAAGTGATGGAATAAAATAAGTATTTTCTGCAGTTGTGAGCATATTCAACAAACCGACAGCAGCATATGGGCACACCGACTAGCATCAGATGTTCATTTATAAGAATCCCCTCAGTCCCTTGCATAAATCATCTCATTCTTTCATAGTCTCAACAGTAAACAAGTGCAGAAGTATGTGTGCTTGAGTCTTAGGGCTTGTGCATACATCATCTCAGCCAAGCACTTCATTCTGCTACAGTCCAAGGCAGTCCGAAGTTCTCTTCGGCATTCAGCCTTTCTCCCTCATCAGATCTGGGCGCGCATAAGGCTTCCGAAGTGGCTTCACAGTTGTCTTCAATCCGTTTGAAGGTTCAGCCAGGTTTGGTCTACATCGTCCTTGCATTTGGCAATCCTCAGTCAACCGTCCTCGGTACGTTTTCTGCATTGTAAAGAAGTTCTCTAAAGCAATGAAGCAAATACTTCTACTTGCAAGAGGGGGGCCTTAAGTGGGTAGATTGGGACCCAATCTGATGCCATCTCTACATTCTCTCTCTTCAGCACTATCTCTTGTGAATGACAATTAAAGTGGATTGCTTCATGCTCACTAACATAAAGGTATAAAGAAGGCCTTGTTGAGCATTACACGATCATACCGGTTGCATGCTACACCGGGGAGGAAGTGGCACATTGATCCCTCTCCTCTTGAGGTCATGGGCATCACATCTTGGCACTTCTGGCTTTGGAAGAACAGATCCTTGGTACATGTCTAGTGGGACTCCGGTGAGTGGAGTTGACACGACCCCACCAACCACCCCATCCCCTTCGAGTACTCTGCTAGACTATGCGTCAAATCCTTCTGGAGTAGGTTGACGGCACCCCCACTCCCTCGCCCAGTGATAGGCCGAGGGGATTTGTGATAGCACCTCTAGCGCAATTTCCACCCCCAAAAGGTTTCACGGTTCTTGTAGTTGCTTGCTCATTAGACCCTTGCGGTAGGCACCTTTGGGATTGCTCGAAGGCCCAATAGGTTTTGGTGGTGCATCCTCCGCCTCTTCATTTCAGACCCCGCCACTGCCGAACCGTTATTTGGGGGGCCATTGCCTGGCAGGCAGAGGCCGACGCAACACTCTTCTACAAGAATGATGGAGGTGGCCCTAGCTCTGGTACTCTCCCACCACCGCATTTCGGTGGCAACAGGTTGGCACATGCCAATCACTAGGAGCTCATCTATAGCCTTGCCGCCTGGCACATTTCATGAGCATGCTACAGAGAGACTATTGCAGGCAAGTCCACTCCCCCAGCACACACCATTCAAGCTATCTCAGTTGATCTCATCCACACCCTGCGGGGCCGCCTCAAGCGCCTAGCACGGGACTAACAGCATATGCAGAGAGAGCGGGCTGAGATGTCCTCCTTGACTTGCTTTGATAGGAGGGGAGTAAGTCCCATTATTGGCACCTTCTTCATAAGTACCACTTAGATTCCTTCCTTCAATGGGAAAAGGAGACTTCTTCAGACTTTGAACACCTTGTGCAACTACACTGGCTGGTGTGAACGTCCTTCGGCACCGTCTTGTGAACAATACGAGCATCAACACTTAAAATGTAATAGCCAGAATTCACAAAACAAATGAAAGATACATCAGTGCACAAGATAATCCGCAAAAGACAAGCACTATGTGCACAGTACACCACCACTAGGACCACGAATGGGCCGACCCCCCCCCTCAATATTGAAGTATATTATTGGAGTATTTTAATCTATGTGCAAGATTCCAAGGGCTTTCCAACCAGAAAATCCAATGCAAATGCAAATATGAAGACAAGTTAAGCAAACAAGAGTGGTGTCGGAGTAGATTGTCGATGCCGGACTCATCGAAAAAGTCAAAGTAGCTTGGCCCCACCAGTCTCATACACCTAGAGAGGAGTGAATGTGAAACTATCGTTCTGAGACCACGCACGAACAGGCGCTCTTGTGCTAGAGCCTGGCTCACACCCTCACAGAGACCATGGCTCAAGGGAGTAGATTGTCAATGCTGGACTCATTGAAAGAGTCAATGTAGCCTGGCCACTGATCTCATACACCTAGAGAGGAGTGAATGCGAAACTGTCGTTCCGAGACCACGCACGAACAGGCGGTCTTGTGCTAGAGCTTGGCTCACACCCTCGCTAAGACTATGGCTCAAGCCTCCCTGGTGCAAGTACACCACCAAGTACATGCACACAAACACATACAAGTAAATGAACAGGTACTAGTACACGGTTTCCAATAACACTTACTCAAACACGTACAACGGAGCCGGTTCAGAATAAGCACATCTGATACAGCAGTAGTGTGATATTCAGCCGGTACAAGAAGATGTATCTGGTATAAGAGGTACAGATGATATGGCCAGTACAAAATCTGGTGGAGCAAGTACAACTGTAAGCACAGCAGGTGCAGTAGGGTTTTCAGCAAGAACAGCAGGTACAGTAGGCTGTATAGCAGTCGGGTACTGCAAGTACAGTTCAACAGTCGGGTACACCAATTTCAATCCGGCAGCCTCGAGCAAGTCAGCCATTATACGGCAACAAGGAAAGCACTTGTGAGTGTGTTGATTTGCAGCTCAGGAGCAGGGAGTGATGCACCTTCACAAAAAAACGTGAGAGCAGGACAAAGAGAGAGAGTCGTGTGCATGGATGGTGGGCAAGAGGTGGAGGCATCCAACCCCTATGTGCCACATGGCACAGCCCACCTCAAACCAAGGTGGGCACCTCCTATTAGTGCACACACTTATGTGGCATCGGCCATTGGCCAACGCCCGGGGCCCAAGGGATCCACGTTGGGGCAGCTCAACCTGTGGGCACCCTTTCGACCATGTAAACGACCATAAAATCAGCTCAAAGAAGGTAGTGTTTCCAAAAGGTCAAGGCATGAATTACAACCAACAACTCCTCCTTATAGATGCCCAAAGAAAGCTCGGCATCATGCAAAAGGCGGTTTTCATTAGCTACGGCATGGACCTCTAGATTCAAGACAGCCCCAATGCAGCTTCATGAATCATGATGCATCACACTCTACACAAAAAGGTTTCGGAAGTCTGGAATAACTGTTACTAGCCCACTCATAACAGCATTCTTGAGGTGAAAGAAAGCATCTTTCTCATCAACGGTCCATTTGAAGACTGCCTTCTTCTTAATGAGCTCATGCAATGGTGAAGCAATCCATGCAAAGTGCATGATAAAACGCCTTTAGTACGAACATAATCCCAAAAAGCTTTGTACTTCATGTACAGAAGATAGCTCAATCCAATTCTGAATGGCTTCTATCTTTGCAGAATCCATCTTAATGCCATCCTTTGACACAATGTGTCCCAAATCATGAATCGTTGAAAGGAAAAGTTCACTCTTCTTCACATTGATAAAGAGCTTGTGCTTATGAAGCTCTTCAAACACGATAGCCAAGTGCTGACATTGTTTCTCCTCATTCTTGGAGAATACCAAGATGTCGTCGGAAAACACACTTGTGAATTTCCGATGCTCACGGAAAATGCGATCCATTAAACGTGGCTGGGGCATTCGTGAGACCAAAATAGCATAACCAAAAACTCATACAAACCAAATGATGTCCTGAATGCCGTTTTGTGTATATCTTGTGGGGCCACACATTTGGTGATACCCACTCTTAAGGTCAATGGGACTGAACCATGCAGTCCCATCAAGTTTATTGAGGATGCCATCTATGCATGGGATTGGAAGCTGGTTATTGATGGTAAGCTTGTTTAAAGCCCGGTAATCCACACACATACGAAAGAAACTATCCTTCTTTTTCACTTGCAAGACAAGTGAGCACTATGGCAAAGAGCTTGGCTGAACCAAACCTCAGTCAACAACTCCATCACTTGTTTCATGATCTCTTCTTATTGTGCTACCCTGTATACGGGACTATTTGGCGACTACCTAGCACCAAATCAATGCGGTGATCCTTGGATCTCTCGGGAGGTAGCTCTCCTAGCAATGCATTCGCAAAACAATTCTTGTATGCATCTAAAAATTTCAGCCCATGAGTCGTAAGACTGTCTACCTATTCTTCATCACATTTAAGATTCTCACGCACAAGATTGAAGTACGCACAAACACTCTTTTTCATTGCTTTATTAATTTGACCATGAGATATAAATGGGATGGAGTTTCCCTCTTAGCATCAATAACATGCATGTGGCCCTTATGCATAAAGTAATCCTATTTGTTTTGTACTCCTTGCATGGCTCAATGTGGTGATGCCACGGCTTTCCCAGCAATACATCACATCCCTACAATGGTGCAACCAAGAAATTTTCATGATCAAGATACCCCTGGATATGAATACGCAACTTCCCAATGATAGGGGTCACTTGCACTGGCTTTCCCACAAAGGTGGCCTCCGCTTCAATCTGTTAGACATCATCTCCTTCTTGATAGCTTCCTGTTTGGTGTCCTATTTTGGGCTGACCATGTTAGTCAGAGGGGCTGGTCACCCCTCACATATATTTTCCCACATTATTCCCCATATTATGGAGTCTTGGGTATTTTCCCAGTCGTGGAGGTTTTTTATCACCAGTCGGCTGCCTACTCATGGGCATATATATAGCTGGCTTGCCTCCCTCATTTATCACTGCTTGCTTAGCATTGTTTGCTGCAGTCCCTCACATACAAGGTTTTCTCCCCTCTTGCTCAGGACATGTATTCCTTTTGGTGATGATATTGAGAGCAGGTTCTCACCTATGTTTCCTCTCCATCTCTCTCTCTCTCACTCTCTCTCCTGTGTTTCCACTTTCCCTTCTTCCGCTGCACATTCTATCATGGTATCAAAGCACCGGTGATCTTCAGTGTTGGATGCTCCCTCCTCTCCCTCCTGCGTTTTTGCGTTTTCAGCAAGGTGGACAGATCTGCGTTTTTTTTTCTCAGAAGTGCTGCTGGCCGCCTGCCTTTTCCAGGCATTTCTTCTCAGCAGCCCGTGGTCCTCCTTCATCAGTTTGACCTCTGAGAACACATGTTTTCCGCACTGTTTTTCAGGGCAGCAGCACGTAGGTTGCTGCGTTTCTCAGTTCTCAGCATTCATTACCCCCCCCCCCTCTAGTGCTGGTCGCCTGTTTTGTACAGGCCAGCAGCAACATATTTGTTGCGCTTTTTTCTTCTACAGGTTTCTGATGCTGATTTGCTGATCTGAGGCTTGGGTGTACCTATTTCTTCTGCGTTTCCAGATTCAGCTCTTTCTACTGCCCCGAATACCTCTGCGTTTTCAGATTTGCAACCATGGTTGCTGCATTTTTTCTGAACTGATCTTGCTGGTAGCTCTACCTTCACCTGGGCTTCATCTGTTGGACCCGAAGGTACCTTCTCTTCAGAGGTTTTCCTCATAGGAGGTGTGGACACTGGTTGACCTGAATTTTCAGGTTTGTAGCCCTTGTTTGGCTGCGTTTTCTTCTCTAGTGGACACAGATCACTTGCACAGGGGGTTTCTTGTTAGGATTGTGGCTTTGGGGGCAGTTAGGTACTTGAGGAGGATTCTGAATTTCTGATTTCAGTCAGCGTTTTGTTGATTTTGGAGCATCTATACCTGTGTTTTGTTCCTAGCCTACACGGTTTCCCGGTTTCTTCATGTTCCTTGCCTTCTGTTGGCGGTGGAGTGATATTTTTTTGCTGGATAGCAATGTTTTGGCTGTGTTTTGCTTCCCACGGGAGTTTTCTACACTCATAGGGGGCCTAGCTCCAACTACTTCACTTTAGGATCAGTTTCGGGAGCTATTTTGTTTCCGCGGAGACTTTCTTCTGTGACAGGAGTTTACAAATTTTGGAGGAGAGTAGTGATCTTTTCAGAGATCCTGAGCAGTGTTTATTTTGTCCGAGCCTGTGTTCTTTGCACTGTTTGCAGAACAAGGAGGGTGTTTTGCCCTGGAGGTGTGATCCTTTCACATGGATCATTTATTTGTTGTTGCTGATTTTTGGGATCTGATTCTACTTCTGGAACAGTCTTCTGCTATCAGTGATGCTTTTGAGGACTTTGTTAGCACTGCAGTTTATATTCCTGCTTCCCTTCCTCATTGTGAGGAGTCTACCTCTGTCTCTCTTTGTGATGCTTCTGAGGATGCCCTCCCCCTGCCATTTCTACAGATTTGTTGTTTTGGAGGATGGTTTTTTGGACCCAGTGGGATGCTTTGGATCTATGGTTGCTAACCGTGCCTAGGGCACAATGGTACTTCCAGAGTTTCTTGGATTTGGATCAGAATCAAGTTGGGCTTGTACCAGTCCGACGACTTCTTTTTTCAAAGGGGGATGTGGAGTCCTTTCATCTTGCGATGCCCACCTCAGTGGCTATGAAGATGAACGGAGGCAAGTCCAAGCAGTCATCTCAGTCCAGTACCAAACCCCAGCAGCAGCAATCCACTGCACAGCCAGGGAGAGGTAATGCATCTTCTAAAGATGCTAAGAAGGACGGCAGTAATAGCTCCAGTTCAAGGGGTAAGAAAGATAAAGAATCTGAGCCTAAGAAAACCCCCGATGAAAAGGCTAAAACAGGCATTACTGGAGGTTATCTTCCTCCAAAGGAGCAAAAGAAGCATCAGTCAGAAAACAGCTGTTTTTTCTGTCACATCATAGGGCATGGTAAGAAGGATTGCCACAAATGGCAAGCGGAACAAGCCGCTAAAGCCCCTTCTGCCACAGTTGCCACAACCTCCCCAGCTCCTCCAGCGCCGCCTACTACCACCAATGCGGTTCAACTTTTACCTTCTATGCATCCTATGCCATCCGTGGTATTTGATGCTAAGCAAGAGGGTGAGAGCGATGCTGCACAGAAAAGCCTCATCCGAGCTTACGGCTCTGCCAAGGGCCAACAGTTTGTAGTCCTTTTTGATATGGGCAGTTCTGAAGACGCCATCTCTCCCAAGTTGGCTAACAAAATGAGCTGCACATTCGTCCCATATCATCTGGATGTGGACAGGTTTACACCTGGTCTTCGCACCCACATTTCTCAGCAGGCATGTACTTCAACCTTTGCCTATCCTCGACAAACTGTTCATCGACGTATCTATGGACTTTGTAGGGCCTCTACCAGCATCCACCGGATCTCGGAACACTCAGTGTTTCACCATTGTGGATCGGTTCAGTAAATTCTGCATGCTCATCCCATGCAAGCATACGGCCACAGCCGAGGACGTAGCTCGTCTGTTTCTCAAGCAT
Source organism: Cibotium barometz (assembly GCF_041138505.1). Taxonomy (NCBI): domain Eukaryota; kingdom Viridiplantae; phylum Streptophyta; class Polypodiopsida; order Cyatheales; family Cibotiaceae; genus Cibotium; species Cibotium barometz. The sequence goes on from NC_141085.1 coordinate 1,453,319, forward strand.
TGGTACCCAATTTGTGGTTTGCCTAGCACCATTACATCAAATAGAGATTCCAAGTTTACCTCGCATTTCTGGAGGGCATTATTTGAAAACTTCGGAACTAAGTTACAGTTGTCTAGTGCCTTCCATCCGCAGACAGACGGCCAAACAGAAATTTATAACCAGTTGGCCTTTGATGTTCTCAAGTCATATTGTCATGACCAGCAATCCAAATGGGAACATTATCTTCCATTGGTTCAAGCTATCTTGAACGACACTCATTCATCCAGTGTCGGACGGACTCCATATGAAGCAACCTTTGGTCGTCGTTTCTCTTCTCTTTTGACGAGATTGGTGTCTCCATCTCTAGAGGCTAATAAAACCACAGAAGCATTTTCCGAGATCATTGAGTCAGTCAAGGACCGCTTGACCAAAGCACAGGAAGCCTATAGCAGACAGGCAAATAAGTCTAAACGAGATGTCCACTTCAAGGAAGGGGATTGGGTCTGTCTGTGTATCATGAAACAAAGATTGAAACAAGTGGGCAAACGTTGTCCCAAGCTTTCATTCCGTAGTTTTGGACCTTTCCCAATAGTCGAAAAATTAAGTGATGTCTCCATGAAGTGAAAATTGCCTACCAGTTGGACAATGCATGATGTTTTCCATGTTTCTTGGCTAAAACCATATGTTGGACCAGAAGTTTTTGATGTTTTAGATGAACAACAGCCAGATGTGGTAGACGAAGCCGAAGTCATCGAGCCCGACCAAATCCTTCTTCATCGTTGGAAGCATGGTTCCGGTCGACGGATATGTCAGTTCCATACGAAATTCTGAGATCGAGGCACCCACCAAGCTGTATGGCTAGACGAGGAGTTCTTTCAAGAGTACCCCCAATTGTTGGCAGACTACTTGGAAGCCATGAACTTGCCGCCAAGCTAAGCAGGAGGGAATATCACATGCACTCTGCACTGTAGTGCATGGTGACAAGCTGGCTCATCATCATCAGTGCAACATTGTAACAATATTAGTTCCATTCAGGATGATATTTATCGTACGCCGTGACCCCATTGTATATCCTCAGTCCAAGATAAGTCAGGCACGAGCTACGTAGGTCATTCTCAGCCATAGCAAGTCAGTCAGTCAGTCTAAGTCCCTTAACCCACTTAAAGAGACGCATTCATGCATATACAGTCAGTAAAAACCTTAGGGTTTGCATCAAAAAGCATGCTGCACATTGCACATCATTCATGCATAGCATCTAGACCATTGCAGGAACCCCAGATATCATCCAGTATTTATCAAGATATTTACTAGGATTTTTTTGGTATTTTTTCATCATTTTCAGCATTTTACACATCATTTAGGCATTTATGTTGATCATGAGCAGTCGGCCAGCCCGATAGCCAGCCGACTGGCTCCTTGCATCCATATAAATAGATTCCTTGCATAATCATTCATTCATTCATCTCATAATTCAGCAATCAGCATTCAGGCGCATCAGTCTTCAACCCTACATTCAACTCAGCCCTCTGCGTTTTGGAGAAGCGTGTCATCCTACAGCTAGAGGAGCATCAACGCTTGTGCATTCAGCCCTCCATCAGCAAACGCAGCAGTTCTCAGCATTCAGCCATCAGTAAACCTTGCGTTTTCTGCATCCATACAATTTTCGGCATTCATCATATCATCGTTTTGCTCCAGCCACTTGGTGAAGGTAAAACGCAGTATTCATATTCATTTACAGCATTCATACTCAGTCTAGAACAGTCCCAAACAGCCCCTCTCTTAGCCCTAGCTTTGCATCCATCCCTCATTCCATTGGGAAGAGTGCATAGGCTCGAGATTGGACATCTTTGGTGTTTCTACAGCAATGTGCAGTTCAACCCAACACTTGGTCTTCAAAGGTCTTGCGTTTGGCTTATCGTCAGTCACACCTCAGTCTCTTTAAAGATAATAAAGCAAATACTATCTCGGTAACGGGATAGGGGGCCCTTCAGTGGGTAATTCGGGACCCCATACGGTGTACAGTTCTCATCTCTCTCTCTCATATCTCTTTAAAGTTTGAAGTCTTAAAGTGGATTGCTAAACTCGAACTCAAGATACAGAAGATGGTGTGAGCATTTGTGTGACAGGATCCTCCAATACGAATACTTCCGCTGCATGTTACAATATGTGGCACACTCATCAAACATAAATAGTGCAGGCTGATCTTTAAGTTGCTCCCAAGCTTTGCAAACCACCCTCTCTTTATCATCATTCCATGTATCACCTTGCACGTCGGGAATGGCATGCACATTAACCCTTTTCTACTTCTCATTGTCCTTATTCTTGCACTTAGGACACTCATGAAACATGTGATCCTGGCTGCCACATGAGAAGCATTTTACCTCTTTAGCATATTGCTCTCTTTGCTCTGAGGTTAAGCTAAACCTATGCTTTTTCTTAAAAGGCATCTTTAGGCTATGAATTTATAGCCTTCCCTCCACTTTTCGCATCTTTCACATAAGGTTTAGCATGTTGTCCACCCTTTTGTAGGTTATGACCAACCCTCTCTTTGCCCTTGAAAAGCATGATCCCCTTTGCCATGACGTTACAGTTTATGTTCGAACTGCTCTATGGCAAGAGCGGCTACTATGTAATTCTACAAGGTAGCATTGTGATGCATATCAAGACCGGATTCATAAAGCGATTGAAGCCCAGACTTGAACTTCCTTTTCTTCTTGGGCTCACCGACAAACAAAAATGGTAAGACATCCAAATAGATCTTCCAAAATTAATTCACATAAGCTTGCTGAGACTCATTGTCCTTCGACTCTATCTTCTCCCGCTTGCTCATGATCTTCTCCACACCATTGGGAGATAAGAACTATGCATAGAACCTCTCTTTCAAGTTCTCTCATGTCTGGGCAGGGCTACTAGAGAGCCTTTAGTGATACACCAATGAGTAGCTTAAGCCTTTAGAAACATATTCACATGGCGAATCATTGACTTCTCGAAAAACTCCTCATCATTGAAGGCAATATCAAACTGGGTTATATGTCATGTGCAAGACATGTGCATGCTCATTCCCACGGCTAATCCTTGCAGGGCAAGGATAAGAGCAGATTCAGAACCAAATTTAGGAGCTTTTGCAGCTTCATTGGCAGGGAAAATGAAGTGGATGGACCAGGAGGCTATCGGCCAGCAGTTTAAGGGGTTGTTCCTGTGTCGGCTGCAACAAAGGGGATTTATGGATCTAGGGAGCCGACAGCAAGTCAGCCAGTCCACATGCTCCCAAGCCCTATTTAAAGCAAGTGCATAGCTCATTGCGGACATCTCATTCCTTTTGGGGATGTGATCAGTAGATTAGGAACTAGATAGGTGTTTTCCACCTTTGCAAGGGCAACCTATGGCTTGCCATGAATGTAACCTTTTTGTACTATATAGAATATACTGAAAACTCAGCTATTTCTCTCTCTTCTCTCCATCTTCTGCTTGCATTTTGCATTAGCATGTTCCATGAAGGTGTTTAGGTCTAAAAGAAGACTCCCAGAGCTTCCACATGTGACATTGGTATCAAAGCATCAGGCTCACCAAGGCTAAACACTAATTTCGTCCCAGATGAAGGTGCACAGTCCATGGAAAGTAACACAAGTCATGGAAGAAGTTCCCAGAAGGTTGATTGGTGGTGTTCCACGAGACCCGAGGGGAATGGAAGTCAAATGAGTCGGGTGCCACTTGGGGCATACCAAGAAAGGCTTTTGCGAAACGGTTCCAAGGGAGGATGATCCTCCAAGGGGTGGAGTGAGAGTGCCAAACTCAATACTCATGAAATGACGACCAAAGAAAGTGTTCAAGGATAGGGCAAGAAAGCAAGGGGACAAGGTGAAACAGATGCACAAATCTCCATCAGATTTAGAGTGGAATTGGAGACCAGGCAAGGTTTTCAATGAAAAGGTTGCCAAGAAGGGAAGGATGACAGGTTTAGGAATCCATGAGGAGACAAGGGGATGATGACAATCATCCAAGGTCAGAAGTTGGAATCATGTCATCAAGTTTAGCAGAGAGGGATGTCATGTGCATGCTCATTCACAGGGCTAATCCTTGAAGGGCAACAGAAAAAGAATAGATTCAGGACCAAATTTAGGACCAAATTTAGGAGCTTCTACAACTTTATTGCCAGGGAAGATGAGGTGGATGGACCAGGAGGCTGTCGTCCAGCAGTTTAAGGGATTGTTCCTATGTCGGCTACAACAAAGGGGATTTATGGGTCCAAGGACCTGGCAGACAACAAGTCGACCAGTCCACATACTCCCAAGCCATATTTAAAGTAGGCGCATAGCTCATTGTGGGCATCTCATTCCTTTTGGGGATGTGGTCAGTAGATTAGGAACTAGATAAGTGTTTTCCACCTTTTCAAGGGCAGCCTATGGCTTGCCATGAATGTACCTTTTTGTACTATATAGAATATACTGAAAACTCTCCTCTCCATCTTCTGCTTGCAGCATGCTCCAAGAAGGTGTTTAGAGCTGAAAGAAGATTCCCAAAGCTTCCGCATGTGACACTATAAAAGCCATTTCCTTGCTCGCATCATCATCGCCATGATAAGCTTCAAACTTAACAAATTTGTCACCAGCCTTAACTTCCTTCAACTTCCTGGCATAGTGACCCTCTTCATCTATCTTCCTCTTCCCCGTATCCAACGGGGCAGTAGTAGGTACATACATTTGACCATGGCGAGAAACATGCGGCACAAGGCGTGTGCCCTATGCAAAGGTGGCCTCCCAACACTTGCATTCACAAAGGATCCTTGCATGAAACTCGTTCTACATGGGCATACTCCATGATATGAGTAGCAACTGACACATGATTGTCCTTGGCTATCCCATCATTATTCATGACTTTCAGCCCAATGGCCCATGACGGGATTCTTCCCTAACCAATTCCATAGGCAAAGTGTAGTGGCTAACATGCCCATCACTTTTCCCATGGGAAGCATGCATCACATATACATTTCCATCAATTAAATGTTCCATCTTGGCCTTTAACACATTTGGGTCATCTTCATGCATCCCATGTTTGCCTTGAGAGTGTTGTTGCACATGTGTTTGCTTCTCCACATAACCTGTATGCATACTTTGACCAACGCATCAAAAGCATGTGTACCACTTGGCTGGCCATGTGACCTAGGCCCTATCCACTCTGTGCATGGCTGTCCATAGTGTATGATGGCTGTTGACACTGAACCCAACGCCCAAATGACTTTCTCCACTGAGAAGAGAGAAACAACTGTGCTCTGATACCACTGTTACTACACTGGCTAGGTGTGAATGTCCTTGGGCACCGTTTCGTGAACAATACGTGCGTCAACACTTAAAATGTAATAGCCACAATGCACAAAACAACTGAAAGATGTTGGAAATTGGGGGCCACTTCCTGGCAGGTCACCCATCCCAATAGTGTTCATGTCACTACGCGCTTAACCTCCACCACTCTAATCCCTTCCAAGCCATTGAAAATTGGTGGAGGGATGACATTGGTCCTAGTCTCCTATTATTTATGTATGTGGCACTATGCATGTGGTATGTAGATGGCTAGCCATGACCACCCTCCCTCAATGGCTAGGACGTAGGGTACCCAGAGGCTCTAACGACACTTGGCTCAGAGGTCTGCCTGCTCTCACAGAGATGTCACCCCGCTATTCCAGCATATGGCCGCCTACTAGTGATTACTCCGGCATACCAGCACGACGCAACATTCTTGGTCGTACACGCATTCAACCTTTGTTCAGCTCCACTGAGAGGAATCAGCAAGTCAACCAGCTCCGCTAACAACATCCCAACATGCCCTCCCTACCTCTGATACCATGTTGGAAATTGGGGGTCACTTCCCGAGAGGTCACCCATCCTAGTAGTGTTCACATCATTGCGCGCTTAGCCTCCACCACTCTAATCCCTTCCAAGCCACTGAAAATTGGTGGAGGGATGATAGTGGCCCTAGTCTTCTATTATTTATGTATGACCTCATTATCCCTGGCACTATGCGGTACACGTGGAGCCGATTCACAACAAGGACATCTTGTACAGCAGTAGAGTGATATTCAGCCAGTACAAGAAGGTGTACTGCCAGTATAGGAGGTACAGATGATACAACCAATACAACAGCTGGTGCAGCAAGTACTACTGTAAGCACAACAGGTACAATAGGGTTTTCAGCAAGAACAGAAAGTGCAATAGGCTGTACAGCCGTCGGGTACTGCAAGTGCAGTTCAGCAGTCAAGTACTGCAGGTTCAGTACGGCAGCCTGGAGCAAGTCGGCTACAGTACGGCAGCAAGGGGAGTGCCTGTGAGTGTCAATTTGCAGCTCAAGAGCAAGGAGTGATGTGCTTTCACAAAAGCATGAGAGAGAGAGAGAGAGAGAGAGTTGGGTGCACGGATGGTGGGCAGGAGACGGGGGTTCCAAGCCTGTGTTGCCATATGGATATATCCCTCGTTCCTAGAATCTAGAAATAGCAATTCTTTCCAACTAGCAATGCTTCAACGTGATGTACAAGATAGCCATGTGGCACGGCAAGAGCATATGACTAGATTGGAAGAAGAGTTCTCTTCCCAACTTGAGCAATTAATTCAACATCTAGCCCAGCAGATCAAACAAACAATTTCTCAATGTGTCACCATTTGGCCGCCCAAGTGGCTCTCCACTGGCTCAAAGGGAAGCCTAAACTCGGATCCCTGACAATGGGTTGCACGTCATGGCCACACTATGGGTCACACGAGGCCTGGCCTCCCATAGGTGACGCGAGTCCTCGCCTTGGTACGGGCGACACGAAGCTCCCTAGCGTCCCATACCTTGGCATGAAATAGGCCTTGCTTGAGTTCCTCCATCTTTGATGCTCTATGGACCTAACTGACAGCTTGAAAAAGATGCCTAATTAGGCTCTGATACCTACGATATAAGCAAAGGCATATTTGCGAGATTATCGGATATTACTTTAATGTACTATGACAGTTGACGCAAGGCAAAGGATAGAAAAAGACATGAAAATGCATAATCTGTATATAACTCAGATGTAAGATATAATGAAAGTGAGCTGGGATGGCCTTTTAAGGACAAGCCGACTAAACCAAACTTCACCTCTCAATGAGACAGATGGATCAAACTTCTGCTACAGTCAATCATGCTGACAATACGAGCAACACTTCGCCTCCTAAGGCGAATCAAAGATACTCTCTCTATATCCCGTACAAGGATATCACAAAGGCATCTACTAGTTGTAGGTCCATGCTGGGGAGCTTGTAAGCTTCTAGATCTTTCCACAGTGGAGCTCCTCCTCTTGTAGGCACCGGCCATGTTCATAGCTTGGAGTAGGTCCAATTGGCGTTGCTTGATTGAGGCCAGGTAGGTGCAGCTCGGGCGCATATGCTGTTGCTTGGATATAGGAGAGGTTAGTGCACCTTGAATCAAGGCCAAGAAGGTGGCTAGACACATGTCGTGGCCACCTTCCAAATTAGGTGATACCTTAGACTATGGTCTACTTACTTTACAATGCTTTGTAAGCTTTGGAACTCATCCATTACTTTTAGCCTGAGATGATTCACAACACAGATAATTTTGCATCATATGGCAGCCCTCTTTATCAAATAAGAGGGGTCTACTGTCCCAGCCTGTATGGCGGCCCGTATGTGTGCAAAATCTAAGTCCAAATAATGTGAATCCCACAGAGGTCCTCATAATACGCAGCCGCAAATGTAGCTACATGTAGCATTCTCGACAATGCATCAGCCAGTGTGCAAAATCTATAAATGAAACATAGAGAGGAAGTTTGCCCAGCTCATGGACAGCTTTGTCTATGTGAGAAAGGACCTGAGGCTTTGATGATCTATCTTTACCATAAATTCAATCCTCCAAATGGTAGTATAAGACATGAATTACACCCAAGAGCTCTTTTCCATAGACTCCCAAAGAGAGCTCCAAAGCTTGCAACATACTGCTCTCATATGCATGTTGCATAGCCTTCTTGATTTAAAACAACTCCTATGCAATCCCCACATGCATCACATTCAACCCGAAAAGGCTTGTGCAAATTTGGGATTATTGTTTAACCTTGAAGAGTGACACAGCCAAAATCCCAAGTGCATCATGTGCCCCAATGCTCCAAGATTAGCAAGAGGGGGTGTCATGTGCATGGCTGGTTGGGGCAGCCCATGGACATGCCACTTGCTTGCAGCCACCTTCTGGGGCAGGACCATAGACCATATTTGGGCTGATGGGCAGCAGTATTGGGCAGCTTATGGCCTAGGCATTGTGAACATCACCGAGAACACTTTAAGAAGGTCGTGAAGCTTGTCCAACTGGCTGACCAGCATCCACCAGCTGGACTAGCCCCGTGTATAGCTATAAAAGGGCAGTCAAGGGACCTTTGTAGGGCATCTGGATATCAGATCTGCAGCCCTCTTCTGAATGTTTCATTAGCATACTGCAGAAGGATAGCTCGACTTGCATTTGCATAACAGTATGCACAGATATGCACAACAAATCTTAGTGCACATCTGGGAACTCGTTGCACATATTCATATTTGGCAATATATGGTAGATTAGGGTCTCTCTTGCCTCTTCTCTATTGGGTGTTTGCTAAGTAGGATTAGCATTAATTGCAGCTTTTCTTACCCTTGATCAGATAAGCTTCCGCTTGCATGTTAGATGATGTTACAACCCATGTGCAATATGTTACAACCGTACAATCTGCGAGTCAGCTGGCCCAGACCAGCAATCATATATGTGGCAGCTTTATCGAGGTTTGAGTGGGTATATACACATCCAGATGCATCTGAAGATAGGCAATGATAAGTATGACATGAACTCATCAAAGCAGTTAGTACTATGTGCCCTACCCGAGGGCAAGCTGTGTTGAAATGACATAATCACAATTTGGTTTGATGCTTTCAAAGCGAGTCTACCAAACTCGTTTGAGAAGATCATGATGACAAGAAAAACATCTAGCTGCCAATGAGGTGATAGCTCAAGTGGTAAAGGTGTTTGTCTAGGACCGAGGATCAAAACCCCACAAGGTGCTTCCTCGGCGGCATCGCCTACGGGCGAATAAAAAAGCACCTACAGGCGGTGAAAAACGATAACTATGGGAGGACCTCGGGCCTAAGGCTAGTTGGAAAACAAGAAAAGTGTCTAGCTTCCAATCATTCACACTGATATACTTGATTATTGAATAAGGGAAAGACATGGCGTTGCGACACTCCTTGGCAGTTATAACTAGAGGACTTGAGTGCCACCGAAAGGTTTCGGATTTGAACTCAATTCCATTCGAATCTCCTAAGCATGGACACCCCCTATCTCCCATCTTTCCATCTTCTTAGTGGAGCACTACGCTGGAATCAATACCTTCCACCTCCCCCCTAAGCATCCACTCATTTCTCATGCGTAATAAAGATTATCTGCCTAGCCTTAGGAGCTCTCATCAATTTGAAAACATTACAGGGTCAATTACGCTCCTTCAATTGACATAGGATAGGGTTAGTTGGATTCTTTCGATTACATGAAGGATGAACCTTCCTTGAATCAAAAAAACTGTGTGTTATGCACCTACTTAAACACCGTCTCTTCCTTCAATCTCATAATCTACAACACATCGCATTACCGTCAGCATCTTCTTTGTGGAAAGTATGGTGTCCATCTGTGTACCCATAGGCAAAAGTGTCCTCCTGTAAATCGCCCATTCAGCTTATAAGGACCTAAGCAAAGTATTTAACAAAGACTGTGTGTTTGTAAGCATGCGGCTTTAGATTTTAATCTGTACTCAGCTGAGCAAGGCTTAGGAGGGTAATTAAGGTTTAGCCCATGTGTACCTCCCCCTCTCCGGCGGTTCTGGTGTCCTCGGTGTTGTCTTCGGGGAGGTCGGGTTCAACGCCACCGCTATTGGCGGCCTTCAGTGGGCCCCACTGTCTGTGGGAGCCCTTAGTCGAGAGATACCTCGCCGAGCCTAATCCCACTGCGTTTAGCGAGAGAAATCTGAAATGAAAAGAGGATTAGAATGAAATCGTCTGCAAACAGAAGTCATCAGTGACAGCACAAGGAGGCTCGCTTGACGTGCCTCGCAGACGAGTCCGTTGCAGTTGTGTGATTGCTGGTTGTGGTGGTCGCAGTGAGCAGAGAAGCGCAGGAGTGGACACTAATAGTCGCCATTGCCCACACCAACTTTCTTTCTCTCGTAGGTAGATATCCCACAAATTTGCTCACATGTGTCACACAAAGCGTTTATGTGCTCACACCACCACAATGTGCCATACAAGGGCTAGAGGCCTAAGCTAAGATTGCACAATACGATTTGAGAGCAAAAAAAAGTAAGCTATATCCGGGCATTCAAAAACCCTTCACCATGCGAAGGCAGAATTTGCAGATTTAGCAAACTGCATTAGAAATACATTAAAATTAAATTGTTTTAATTCGAATAGTAAACATGTTTACCATCCATTGTGTCCTAAAATAGTGGTTTCAAAATGTGTTGTCTCTTATCTAGGACGTCTAAGTTTTCCTTAGGGATAGTGTAGGCAGCTTCTTAGCTCAGTGAAATCGCTCTGCCCAAGTTCTCAAGATTGAGATAAATATTCTTCTTGGTTATACTATTTTTCTCATGATTATGGTTGAACCTCTAAGGAGCGGAGATCTTTATTTAAGTCTCTACGAGGATAGAATCTATGTATCTAAGTGGAGATTGTAATTGTGATAAATCCTCTACAGAGCTTGGAAGAGTCCCTTCGGAGATGCGAGAGCAAGTGAGAGAGAGATGAATGCTCTATGGAGATTAAAAGGGTCTCTACAGAGACACAAGTGGGAGTGGGAGTGGGAGTGGGAGTGGGAGTGCGAGTGAGAGTGAGAGTGAGAGTGCAAGTGCAAGTGATAAAGCTTGGGGGTGGTGGGGTGGATCAAGCTCCTTCTAGAGTGATGGTTCTTTAAAGCAAAAATTAAATGTTCTAGTTTCCTCAGCCTCTTAATTCTTCACTTGAGCTCATTTACTTTCTCCATACGTGCCATTTCTTGAGTCCTAAGACTCATTTAAGGATTTTTAAATGAAGGCTTATTTTATTAAGTTTTCCAATGCTCATATTTTTCTTCAAATTCTAAGGTTCAAAATTGCTTCTTCTATACATACCCTTTTCACACAAGTTTTCATGCTTCTCCAGGGTCTACATTCCCACACCGAGAATTACTTACAAAGCTTCAATTTGGAGACTTTAATTTAAGTAGATGTTTTAATAGAGCTATAGGTGATGACCACCTTAAGTGTTCTTTATCATTCTTGTGGTCTTCCCTTACAATATGGGAAGTGATAACGCCATGACGGTATCTACTCCTACAAGTTTGCTTCCTCTTCTCCTACCTAAATACAAGCATTGGTTTTACCCTTGGGAAGTTTATGGACTAGGACTAGGACTCACTTGGGAAGTTCATGGACTAGGACTCGCTTCTCACATTAAGGTGTCCAATTGTGGAAGACTTCAACACAATTAAGGCTCAAGGCCCTATACTATTGGAGCTCATGGTCTAGAGCATAAACCTAAGCAAGAATGAAGCAAAGCTATGGAAAGACAAGAGCTTCATAAACATGATTAATGATGATTAAAAAGGTATTAAGAGGAGTGATTAATCACTAATAGCACACGAGTAGCATTAAGGAGAATCAAGTATATTTCTTCATTAGAGAGTGCCTCTTATATAGGCTGAATACAAGCATAAAAAATACATCATTGATGAAGTCACACACCTCCTCAATCATCTCCTACATTATCTGCCTTAATCTAGGCCCAAAATTCAAGCCACCATTCTCATTCAAAACCCTTGGCTCCTAGTACAACTCGTGGATTTCTTAGCTAAATCCATGCTCCAGTAAATAATGTTCAATGTTACATAGAATTTTGACCGTAGACAATATGACCCTTACATATATAAATGAAAGGGGAAAGTACTGCACTATGGGTGAACATTACCAACAAATCCTCCCTCAATTACCCAGGTGCCGCGCTATGGGTGTGAAAATAGTCTATAGCCTCCTAGTATAAACAAAGATCTAAAAAAGTGAGGGCCTATGATATGGGGTAGTTGCCGATGAGGGTTATGGTCCTTGGTCTCTTTTAGATAGCCCAATCATCAACAACATAGTTGACCTCATGAGATGACTCTTTCTCTTGGTCTTCTCATCAGCTTCTTTTTTTTTCTAACAAGGAGAGCTCGAACCTTGTTCTTCAAGAGGAAGTTTTATTTGATGTGATTATTCTTTCCACAATTCTTCTTGTTTGTGTTACTGTATCCCTTCTTTGAGTTTTTAGCTAGAAGAGCCTTTATTATTGTTGAAGAACTTCTTTGTGAAGAATGCCTCATCATGATTGTGGATTGAGCTTTGCTTCTCTTGCAACCTCTTGTATTCTTCAAGTAGTGTTATCTCCACACCATCTAGCTTAGGTTCTGGCAAGTTCTTCAAAGTAGACACAAGATGTGAATAACCCTCACTGGGCATGCTTCTGAGACAGTAGGTGAAATTTGGACTAATAAGGGGCCATATAAGAAGGTATTAAAAAAAGAATGGCCTAGCCAATGAGACGGCTAGGATTCAAGATCCATGTAACATGGATCTTTTTTAATCTTCTGCCACACCAACTCTGACAAGGTAAAGTTTCTCGAATAAAATATTTAGAGGTTTATATTAAAATATGGAAGTGGCAGGTGTACCTTTTGTACTCTTAACAACAAGGTAAACCGTAATCCAAAAATTTTTACCTTCCTACTTTTCATTTCTTCCCCCCTTTCGTTTGTTTTTTTTCAAGTTTCCCCCCTCTCGCCTCCCTTTTTTCTACTCCTTATTCAACTCTATCATAGCTTTTGATTTTCTCCTTCTTTTGTTAGGAAAACATTTACAGGTACGTTGCTTAGTCTATTAGCCTTCAAGTATTTATGATTCTAATTTTTTATTATACATTGTTGATGTTTATGTATTACTTGATTAGTTTTCTAGGTTCCAAGTTATGATAATGCATGCGACATTTAAGCTTTCTATTTTGAAGTTTTGGTACTCAAAATTTTTTCAGAGTAGGTGATAATCACTATTTAGGTTTTTAATTAAGTTTAGACTTTGATTTGGAGGCTAAAATTTTATGATGTTTGTAGGAGTTTTTTAGAGTAGGTAATAATCACTCTTTAGGTTTTTAATTAAGCTTAGACTTTAGATTTGGAGGTTAATCTTCCATGATGTTGCAGGATTTCTTTGTCTATGGGTTACTTTTTCAATAATCTTCCATGATATTTCTCTTTGCACGGTTGTTGCTATGAGTTTAAGCATTTGCTTAATTTGTCAACATCTTCTTTAAAGACCTATACGATAACATATTTTACATTCTACTTATTCTTTGATTCTTAGTCTTATTTTTACATTCTACTTATTCTTTGATTCTTAGTCTTATTTTTACTGTAATGTCTATTATATGCATATTTTTAAAAAAAATAAAAAACAAGACCTAAACTATTTTCCTTTTGTACATGCAGATGCTAGAAAGATAAAAGGTTATAAGTTCTATACATAGTATTGAGGTATAAAACAAAATAGATAATGAGGAAAGATGGATTAATGACACATACAACAAGGTTAAATCGGTATTAATGTACCCTAGCACTCAGGGTTTTTTCAAAGTCAAGATAAAGGACAAAGGGGATTGGACAAAGCATTGGAAAGGTAGAATAATAAACTAAAGAAAAATAAAGTTAGTTTCATAAAGAATTCATTTTAAATATTGTTCTGGACTATCATGAAGGGCCTAGTGTATACCTTAAAGAGAGAAGAATGATTGCATTATTGATCTCCCTTCTTTTGTCCCTTGGAAATGCAATTTCTTCAATTGATATAGGTAGGAAAGATTCACACATTAAACCCTTGAGATATGTTCTCAAGAGTAATTGTTTGTTGTTTACATCTAATGTGATAATTGTCTATTGTGTTACTTGAGAAATCTGTTCTACAAGTTTCCAAGACACTTCAAATTTAAAATCAGCTACCTTTCTTGTATTTATATCATGAGGTACTTCTTCACTCTTTATCCCGACATCACGTGGTTTCTTGCTTGGAGGGATGTTTAGTATTTCATAGGTTTTTTTATCTAGCCATGGGTCAATTGATTTATCAAATCTATATCACAACTCTCCTTAGAGAGAGCATATTGTTATCCATGAGTGTAACCCTATGAGCGTGTGCAGCCAATATGTTATGAAAACTTGATAAAAAAATCTTCTGAAGCCTCTTATAAACAATCAAGGGCTTCTCTCTGCCACCTGAAAGTTTGTAAGGTCTAATGTTTTTTACATATGCTCCTGCATAATCTCTGGAAAGGAAGCTTCAGGATAACATTTGTAAGTGCCTTTTGTGCTTTTTTGATACTTCCAAGAACTGATACTTTTTGTGAAAACCATATGGCCTTTCCATGCTTCTTTAGAAGACCTATTGATTTCCCCTTTGTAGCTACATGCTATTTCTTTACATTTGTTGTCTTAGCAATAAGACTTATTCCTGCCCCCACTTTTCTTTTTGTCTTTCTATCCTTGCCATCTAAGAAAAAAAACAAAGAATATAAGTAGATTGCAAAGCGGTTTGTGGAAATTTAAGCAAACTACAATGTGGGTATCCCACCGTGACACACTTGGGGCCCTCGCAAGGTGAGGTATCTTGACCTCTAAAACCTAAAGAAATGAAAGATGAATGATGTATACATGAGAAAATGAAAAAATGTTGCTCTTAGATGTTTTGCCGAAGATGATGTGTTTGTTACCAATGGAGCCACTATTTTTGTTGAAGGAGCATATCTTTATCCATGAGTGTAATCCTATGAGCGTAAGCAGCCAATATGTTATGAAAACTTGATCAAAAAATCTTCTAAAGCCTCTTATAAACAATCAAGGCCTTCTCTCTACCACTTGAAAGCTTGTAAGGTCTGATGTTTTTTACATATGCTCCTGTATAATCTCTGGAAAGGAAGCTTCGGGATAACATTTGTAAGTGTCTTTTGTGCTTTTTTGATACTTCTAAGAACTGACACTTTTTGTGAAAACCATATGGCCTTTCCATGCTTCTTTAGAAGACCTATCGATTTCCCCTTTATAGCTACATGCTCTTTCTTTACATTTGTTGTCTTAGCAACAAGACTTATTCCTGCCCCCACTTTTCTTTTTGTCTTTTTGTCCTTGCCATCTAAGAAAAAAAGCAAAGAATATAAGTAGATTTCAATGTGGGCACCTTGAGCGGTTTGTGGAAATTTAAGTAAACTGCAATGTGGGTATCCCACCATGACACACTTGGGGCCCTCGCGAGGTGAGGTATCTTGACCTCTAAAACCCAAAAAAAAAATGAAAGATAAATGATGTATACATGAGAAAATGAAACAATTACTTGAGGGAAGGTTGTTGCTCTTAGATGTTTTGTCGAAGATGATGTGTTTGTTACCAATGGAGCTGTTATTTTTGTTGAAGGTGGTAACATTGTTGAAAATGTAGTGAATGCAACAAAAAAAAAAACATAAAGCCAAATTTGGTGGGGTAATGGGGATATGATATACCCAAAAACCTTCTTAAAACCCTCCTTTACTTTGGCCTAAACGGGGCTAGCTTAAAAGGGGGAGGGTTCGTGCTTACTAAAGTGAGAGAGGCGTGTGGAAACCTACCTGGTTACGAACAAGAAGAGGTTGGATGATTCGGATGCTAAAAGATAAGAGATAATTAGCCTCGATGTTCAAAAAAATAGCCTTGAGAAATTGAGAAATAGCCTTGAGAAATTGAGAAATAGCCGTTTTCATAATTGGAAATTGGGAAAGTTTAATGCTAAATGAATGTCCTCGACCCTCGTGCTTTTTGAAAAAATAGTTACTTTGAAAAAAGACGCTTACTTTTTGGAAAAGATAGTTGCTTTGGAAAAAGAGCCCACGTGTTTTAAAGAGCTTCATTTGCTACTCACAAAAATAAAATTTATCTCAAGAAAGAAAGAGAAACTCTAGCTTTGTTGCTATTTCAATTGAGATAAAATGAGCCAAGAATCATGTGTCACTTTTAAAAAATTTATTTGTTTTATGAGCTGAGGTTCACTTAGCACAAATTTTGTAATGTTTTTTACTCGTGTGAGTTTTTTGAAACTTGCACCAATGTAAATATATATAATACAACCGTGAGAATATTGATTTTATTTACAATACATGCTTAGCGTTTCAATAGTCTTGCTCTACTTTGGCTAAAATTTGCTTCACAATAGCTCAGATTACGAACATATAAACTCTCTACGAGAGGTGAAATTGCAAATAAGATTTACAGCTATTATCGGAGAAATATTTAATACCAAGATTAATTTGGCCGACCTAATAACAAGGACTTTTGCTTACTATGACAACCTCTTTTCAGAGTTTCAAGGGATTACATATGGTCATTCATTGGTTATTGCGTCTAAGGATTATGTGCATGTTATGATCTTGCGTGAACTACCAAACAATGAGAAGTCAAGACTCACAAAAAGATATATTTTTGTGTTAGAGGATGTAAAGTGCACATAAACATGTACGGCACATGAGGCAAAAAGTGCAGGTTTTTATTAGAGGATGTGGCACTAATGTGCTACATATACTTGAAAGTTGACGAACTTGACAGTGAAAAAGATTCCACTATGCCGCTATAAACTAATGCATGCATTGGAGATGCAATAGAAGATGAGGAGATAGAGAGAGAAGCCTCTAGAGCTTGAGGATGTGGCACTAATGTGCTACATATACTTGAAAGTTGACAAAAAAAAAGATTCCACTATGCCACTATAAATTAATGTATGCATTGGAGATGCAATAGAAGATGAGGAGATAGAGAAGCCTTTGGAGCTTGAAGCTCAGGTAGAGCTTAAGCACAATAATTAATGAGCAGAAATTAGTGGAGAGGAATTAGGAAAATCAGTGAACTTGACATGCCTTAACATCATTCATAATTAACGACAAGGACTTTGTGTTGCTATCAAATATACAAATGATGTTCTCATTTAGGGAAGATTAATGTCTTACTGCTGCTATTGTGTAGATAACTTAAGATGAGGAGGATTGGGTGGATTATAAGACCAACTTCTCTTATTTGG
This sequence comes from Cibotium barometz, assembly GCF_041138505.1. Classification (NCBI taxonomy): domain Eukaryota; kingdom Viridiplantae; phylum Streptophyta; class Polypodiopsida; order Cyatheales; family Cibotiaceae; genus Cibotium; species Cibotium barometz. Next base: position 1,470,420 of record NC_141085.1, read on the forward strand.
ACATAGATATAAAAAAAATATGTTGGTACATCTAAGTCCCTCGGTGATTTATTTAAGGAAGCTTTAAATTACGCTCCGAATGGATTACCTATATTTCTTGCTATTCAAGAGAGGCTCGATCTAACAAAATTCGAAAGATTAACCATACTAGAGTCTACTGAAGAAAAGTCATCTGAGATATGCAAATAGACAATTGACTTATGGGATGAGCCATCTCTAGTTAGTGACAAAAACCAACAGGTATTTCCCAATCTTATCCTTGCTATCAATTTATATCGCACAAAATATTTTTTTGCCCCCCTTCGCAAAGGAAGGTTCTCTACCACATGAAGAGAAAGGTCTATCAGACCATAGGTCACCTCCATAAATTTATAATTAATTTCAATCTAATGGATTATTATTTTTATCAGATTGAGATTGAAGACGCTAATGGATTTCTTGGACAAGCTAGTGTGCAAACTGAGGAGGAAGCAAGGACTCTAGGCTTGGTCATTATATTGGTAAAATAAACAAAGGCGTTCTTGCCATTTTTTATTATAAATACTTCGATATCCCTGAGGTTGCATTACTAGCACTTAAGGCAGTTATGAGGTATCTAGGTTAGTCTATTATCCCCTCAAATACTGATAGAATTATACTTGTAGAGAAATTTGAAGCCATTAGGATTTTTGGGTATGAGCTTGAGGGTTGGTCTATTGTCCCCTCAAATATTGATAGAGTTATACTTGTAGAGAAATTTCAAGCAATTAGGATTTTTTGGGTATGCACTTGGGGTTTGGGCTATGAGATCATCATCTTTTTTAAATTACACCACTCCTAATAGGATGTACAAAATAGAAATTTTTGAGATTTAAAGGTGAGATTGAGTTTACATCTGCTGAAGAGTCGTCAACATCCTCAAGCAAGCTCAAAGGAAAAAGAAGCTGCCAAAAGAGGAAATCATCTTCTTACCAGCATACCATTGGTGTGTAAAGATGTACAAGTTTCCTAAGACTGAGTTTTTATCATGTTACTTGAGCTCCAAATTTGTCACTTGAAATGGTGATTATTAACAACATATGTTGGATCTTCATGTGATTCATTAGGAGTAGACTTTAACACCTTTTACTCATACCTAATTTCTATTCTTTTGTACTAGTACTGAAAAAGTTACCTCATTGGATTAACATTATATATTCCACCTCAACATCAAGCTTTCCAATGAGATCATTCCATGCCTTGAGTAGACCATATGGCTAAGCTTCGCTCTTTGGCAAAGTAAGGTCCATGAGTCTCCAAAATGTGCTACAAAGAAAGGTCCATATCATAAGTACTTTAAAACTTAAAAAAAACACTTTTAGATAGTTTTATACAAATTTGGAAAAACTCTTACTATGTAGTGGGTGATACTATTATGATCCCAAGCTTGTACCATTGATTTGTAAAAGTTTCTAACAACGTTCTTGAAATTTAGTGCCTCATCCATTGTAAATGTTATCGTTTGCAAAAGAATTACCGATTGGGCAAGTGAAACCCATACGTTTTTCTTTGCCAATCGAGTCTTTCCTCCATTTCTCCTATTAGGGAGAACCATATGCAACTTTTTCCATGCATTCTATTTCTCTGGCTACTTCACCAGTAAATCTCCCTTTTCATTACGTGGTGGAGAAATAATGTTTCTTGCCTTTGCTCCACCAAAGAATGGCTTTCAAGGTAATTTTCCACTTACCCCTGACATCTTTTCATTCTCTTTAATTTCCACTTGACCTCTGTGTAAATGTCTGATAAAACCTCTTCTACTTTATTGTGTATCTCTTGAGCATCACTCTTTGGTTACATCCTATAGGTAAAACACACATACTCGTATACCAACTTTTCAAGCATCCTTACTATGGCATGTAAAGTGCAAAAGTGAACCCTTGTTAAGGGTATCTTTAGAAGATGATCCCACTTTGGATCCAAGTAGGCCATTTTTCTATCTTTGCAATCCAATTTTCCTTTCCATCCTTTGAATTTTTTCTAGATTTCATGCAATACAGACATGGAAATTTATGCATTGGATCCACATGACACACCAAACATACATTTTAAAGTTTTTAAATCTCCTAGGAGATGCCACTGTACATTGTATTTGCCAAATTCTTCTACTTTTAGGACTTCTCCCCTTTGTTTGATGTTCAACCACATTTGGTATACTTGTCAAGTTAAAGAAAACTTTTAATATTTCATGGTCTTCTTTTGGAACTTCAAAAATAGCAAGACACTATATGTCATTTTGTAATTGAACACTGAAATAATCTAAATGCTCTTTTGTGATGTCCGGACTCAAGGCTCTATTCATTAGACTCAAACTTACCCTCTCTAACTTTTTTCCTTTGACAATCTCTTTTGTGATGTCTGGACTCAAGGCTTTAATCATTAGGGTCAATGTCTGGACTCAAGGCTTTATTCATTAGGGTCAAGGTTACCCTCTCTAACTTTTGTCCTTTAACAATCTCACGTTCGTCGAGTTTTTAACATAAACTTTAGTGTACCACCACATTCTTGAGTAGTCATGTTATAGAAATTTACCATTGCAATTTGCACCTTACATACATCTAGCACAAAATTGTTGAATTTCATCAGCTTAACCTGTCACTTACATTTATGTGTATGGAATAGATGCATTGGCTCTCTAATGAGCTCCAAAATTTTACCATTAAAACAGTTTCATGCTTGTCCTATATGATATGGCTTTGGGAGAGGAAAAATGTAATTCTCCTTGCATCAATACCTTGAGAACTTGTAAGACTAGAACTTTGATTCTCCACCCAACCATATCCCAAATGGACCCTAAACACATGGTTATTAAGGCTTAGGTGATGCATGACCTTCCAACTTCAGCCCCTTGACCTTTCAATGGCTAGGCATGGCCCTTTCATTATCCAATGCCTCCTCAACTCCCCTTGGAAGGGGGCGCCTACTTTTGTGGCCTTTGGGCTTCCCTTATGCACCATCTACATCTCTTTTACATTGATCTTAATGCCTATTAACCATTCCTTTAGGTATTTCCAATTTGAAATCCTCTGAACCTCATTTATATGCAAACCTTTTACATATAAATAATCTTTTCTAGTCTTACCTTATAATGTTTCATTTCAGTCTCATAACATTTCCTCCCCCTTGAAAGAAAAGTTTTCGTCCTTGAAAACAAACTCAGTTCAGTGTAGCCACTCAACTTGGAATAAGTTATCTTTTATAAGTATTTCAACTATAGAAACACTTGCTTTAGTAGAGTAATATTACTTCCTCATTCATGTGTTCTTAAACTCCCTTTCTACGAGAGTATCTTTTTCTTTTAAAAACACCTACTGTCCATGTAAGTGCCATTACACCATACAGATTTGACACGGTGTTGAACTTTATTTTACCCTTATAACAATGAGGTTGGCTTTAACATCTTCTTCTAAAATGAATATTTTGTTTTGGTTGATGTTAAACATGAGGACAAACTAATATGATTATGTCCACCAACTTTTCATATGTCCTTGATCAAAGGCGTGTATGCAGTTAATGACTTTTCATTTCTCTTTTTTACTTCTCAAGTGTCATGATCACTCAGATGCTTTACCTGGTTACCATCAACCCTTTTTCTAGTGTATACTTGTATACACTAACTAGAACCAATCTTACGGATAACCTCCTTTTCATGAGACACAATTGCCAAATAAGATTGTTCTATTACCTTTTAGTACCTTACGTACTAGTTGACCAACCTTGCATACCATAAGTAATGAAGAGTAAAGTAACCATCTACTCCCTTGCCCAATTCCTTTTACTTCTCGACCATCGACTCAATCGAGAAATTCTTTTGGATGAGACAACCTCAACCTTGCTTGATCAACTCCTTTCGATTACTCGTACATTGGCATAACATACATCACTAGGTCGAGAAATTCTTTTGGATGAGACAACCTCAACCTTGCTTGATCAACTCCTTTCGATTACTCGTACATTGGCATAACATACATCACTAGGCAACCCATTCCACCTAGCTGCTCCCAAGTCCCTTGAGTAACCAGTCATTAACACTAGAACCTACCTTTTTAAAAGTTTGGACGTCCTTGAATTTGGATCTAGGTAATAACTTCTTTTTTATTACACTTCAATAAGTGAAACAATGTCCACATAGACATTTATTTTTATTGGTAGATCTTTTTCAAGCAACTTATTTGCTTGATAACTTTTTATGCATATATAGAAATAATTAAAAGGTTCCTTGTACCATGTCTGCTACCATTATGAAATCCATAACCACTCGTAATAATGCCTCTCTTTAATATGGTCAACTTTTCTTTTCACAAATGAGTACATGTCATTACTTTCTTTTATAATCACATACTCATATCTTTACGAGCAAATATCACTTTATTATATCACCACCATGAGAATTTATAGTCTTTTGTCTTTTCCAAGGGTTTAGACTCTTATTTATAGATATACATGCTACTTTTACCAAGCATTAACTATCTTTACCAGGAATTAACAATCTTTTCCAACTTTGACACTTTCTTAAGTGATTCCTTTGAACGACTATCTTTTTAAGTGATACTCTTTTATCACTAGCAGAGCTGCATTTTCATATTTGAGAGTTATCTCTTTTAATCAAGTAATTACAAACTACTTGATAGCTAGGGTCATTAGCATATTTTTCTTTTAAGTGAGCCAGCAACTCACTTTCTAGTTGAGTAAAACTCAACTCATTTATCATGGATGCTAAACTTAGAGCATTTAACCTATTACCTTAATTTTTCTTTTTCTATATCTAATTTAAAAATCAAACTCTTGTAGGATTTCAACCCATCTAGCTTTCCTACTTTTTAACTCATTTTGAGTACTTAACCATTTAAGACTTTCATGGTGGTCAGACAATACTTCCAAATTGGCACTATACAAATAATGACTCCACTTTTTACAAGCATGCACAATTTCAAATAGTTCTTTTTCATAAGTTGAATAATTACTTTGAGCTTTGTTTAACTTTTACTTTCAAATAATCTAGATTTTTTGGGCAAATAATTTGTTTTTCCTCTATAATTGAAATACTTTTCAAAGGTACTCAATATGTTCTTGTTTATTTTAACTAAAGACTAATATATCATCAATAAAAACCACCATAGATTTTCCTAAATATAGAATAGCAAGAGCAATTAGCTAGACCAAAAGGCATAGCTAAAAACTCAAAGTGCCCAAGATGTCCTGAATATTGTTTTTGGCACATGTTCAATTCTAACTTTTACTTGATGATATCCAGACTCTAAATCTATCTTACTAAAATATTTAGCACCTTTGAATTGATTAAATAACACCAATAATATTGGTGAAGTCTAGAGAGACTTACTTGGCCTAATAAAGCCTTGTTCTAAATATTCAGCCAACTTCTTGTGTTTCAATCAAACTTATTCTATAAGATGATTCATTAATTAGCTTTGAATCCTTTAAAACTTCAATGGGATGATCCATCCCTCTATCTGGAGAGGTAAACCTTTTGGCAATGTTTTCAAAAAAAACATCTTTAAATTTTTCTAATAAATTATTCAAAGAAGAATTAACTATTTCACAAATACTTGCATCAAACTTTTCACAATGGTTTTTAAACTGAGGCATTGCATAACAGAAAAACATTTGTTCTATTTCATTCTCTTGATGAAGCTTTTGGAGCTCAATATTACATATCAAAGAAGAAGGTGGTACATTGTGCTCTCCTTGCAATGTAATAAATTTTCCTTTATGCTCAAACGTTAGTGTATTATGCAAATAGCTTCTCAAAAGTGTTTTCCCCAATGAAAATAATTCAAGTGTGCATTCCTGTAGGCTTATCATTACCATTCCCAGTAAGTTCTTATCCTTGGGACTTAGGACAATTCCTTTTATCATGTCCCGGCTCAAGACAAGAGAAACAAAGTTTTTCTTTAACCGCTCTCTCAAAATCTTTCTTTTTTAAAAACTTACTAGGATTGGATTTTTGCATTTTAAGAGGTTCTTCCTTTTTAAAGAAAAACCCTTTCTTTTTTGAGAGCTAAAATTCTCTTCATGAGGCTTATATGAAAATTTTTTAATCATTTTCTTTACGATTACCATTATCCATGGCATCGTCATTTTTTTTTCAAATTTTATAGCCTCATCTAAGTTTTTGGGCTCTTGGAGCGAAATTCCTTCTTGTACTCCCTTTTTAGGCCTCTAATGAAGCTTCTTACTTTTTGAAAATTGTCTATTCCCTCAAGCTTTAAGACAAATCCTCTATAACAAGCTATATATTGAGTGAGATTTAGATTATTTTGTTCCATAGAACAATTATCCCACTCCTCCCAATTTCGATCTTCTTATTCCTTTAAGAATAATTTCCTAAATGAATCCCAACAATCGGGTACTTGCCTAGCTTCTTCTAAGCTCATCCTCCGCTTATAAGCTTTGCCTTATCAGGATAAGCTAGCTTCAATGGGGTGGTTATGATCAGACACATTTCTTAAACGATGCAAATCTTGCCATTTTTGTAGAAAAACATGGATCGCATCTTTATTTCTCTCCTTCTCTTCTCCACTAAAAGCGCCCACCTTTAAATCTTTGAATACCATACCCTGGTCTCTAGTTTTGGGACCCTCTTCAACTATGGTTTCATTCAATCCTTTTTCTTCAGTTTTTTTCCTTCCCTCATTAATGTTATTTTTTGATATTTCTTTTACTCCCAATTCTTCCCCTCTCATTAAGGAGCTAAGAAGACCCATCATTTTCTCAATTTTATTATCTATATTAGAGATTTTTTCTTTTATTTCCTTCATCTTTTATATCCTCATACTCATTAAGATCTAAATCTTGCATATCTATTTCATTTGTTTTTGTAATATCCTCTTGCATGTGGAAAGAGGACATTGGGTTTTCCCCCTTCTCCTCATTTTCATCCTTTCCACCTTGAGAAGCCATTTAATCTAACAATAAGTAAAATGGAAAGTTTTTTACCAAAAAAAAATGCAACACAACGACCTTACTTGGTTGGGTAATTATGAATTGTCACTAATGATGTGAAGAATAATTCCGTTGATTCCTCCTTGTTGATATTTACTTCAATGATTCTTCAAGGTTATCATGTACTCCACTTGCTTCATGTAGAATCTCCAAAGTATGCCCAATTTATTAAGCAAGAAGTATACTCAATCAACTAGGCAAGAGATATGCCTAATCTATTAAGCAATAACTATTTGTATGGAGAAGATTTAAGAAATATTAGTATTATGAATAGAGAAGAGATTAAGAATTAGCTTATGGAAATGAATAGAGAAGAGATTAAGGAGTAGAGATTAGAGTTAGAGTTAGCAATGAGTAGCTCAATGGAAACATGGAAAAGAAAGAACTTAGCTCTGATACCGATGTAAGAGATTAGAGTTAGCAATGAGTAGCTCAATGGAAACATGGAAAAGAAAGAACTTAGCTCTGATACCAATGTAATGCTCCTTGCATCAATAGCTTAAGGACTTGTAAGACTAGAACTTTGATTCTCCACCCAACTATATCCCAAATGGACCCTAAACATATGGTCATATAGGCCTAGGTAATGCATGACCTTCCAACTTTAGTCCCTTGACCTTTCAATGGCTAAGTATGGCCCTTTCACTATCCTATGCCTCCTCAACTCCCCCTGGAAGGGGGTGCCTAATTTTGTGACCTTTGGGCTTCCCTTATGCACCATCTACATCCCTTTTACATTTACCTTAATGCAAATTAACCATTTCTTTTGGTATTTCCAATTTGAAATCCCCTGAACCTTATTTATATACAAACCTTTTACATATAAATAATTTTTTCTAGTCTTACCTTATAATGTTTCCTGTTAGTCTCATAACACAAAATACCTTTTCTTCTTCATAACCTCTTAAATTCTTTGTCTAATCGTTTGTAAATAGGAGCATATACTCTTGAGGCAATCCAAGCTTTAGCATATATGACTTGGCTGTGAATATCTTGGTCACTTCATGCATCTTATCTCTTGTTATATCTTCTGACATTGCTTTAAACTTCTTATCTTGGAGTGCAGACCTTACCATGTCCTTTGAGAGCACTCTAGCAATTGAGCTACCATCTCATCATTTTTTGTTGTGAGCAAGTGTTGAAGTAGGTGTTGAATATTCTTACAAGCCCTGATTCACTGTTTCCATTGTCCACCTCCAATGACCAACCTATTCATTGGTTTTAGCTCCTTCAGACGTGCTCTTGGCCCAAACACAATGTTGTAGCCACCATCAGATGAGCCGCATAACGTATGACCGTTTTAAAGAATATGGTTACACGACAAGATAAAGGTGAACAACTGTAGCATAGTGGACACAATGGGCAATCAACCAGCGTAGATGGCAGAGTATACCTCATGATGGGCAATTGCATGTATAGCCATCTCATGAGCAACCTGACATACAACCATTGGAGAATATGGTTGGGTAGTAAGATTAAAGTGAAGAGCTACAACATAGTGGACCCAATGGGCAACCAAACAATGTGGATGATGGTGGGTAGCTAAACACCTATGGGCATGAAGAAGGCAAAGACCCGAGTGGGGATGAAGAAAGCGAGGACCCACAACTACATGAGTGGTAGCAAGGACATCTACTTGAGCATATGGCTATTGGAAAAATAGTTATCAATGATGATGTGATAAGGAAAGCGAGGACCCACAACTACATGAGTGGGGATGAAGAAATCGAGGACCCACGACTACATGAGTGGTAGCAAGGACATCTACTTGAGCATATGGCTATTGGAAAAATAGTTATCAATGATGATGAGGAGGAGGTCATAGAAATTTGTCAAACCGTGCCTAAGCCTCCACCATTGGAAATTGATAGAATGCCTAAGCCTCCACCACTGTAGAAATTGATAGAGTGCCTAAGCCTCCACCATCAGAAAATTTTAGAAGGGCTTTGATCTTGGACCTTAATGGTGTATTTCTTGCAAGTTTCAATCGAAGAGATGTGCTCCTAGGTTATGTGTATCGTATGGAGAAGGTAAAGGATAATGATTCAAGTTATAGAACATACATTCTCAAGGGTGCGAAGATGTTTCTTTCATGGGCATTTGATTACTTCAATGTTTTTATTTAGAGTTGCACAAAGCGTCCCAAGGTGGATGCTCTCTTGTCTTTATGCTTTCTTGAAGAAGTGGAAAAATTTACTAAGGTGTATGATGGCCAGGAATCGGCTAATAGGTCAGTTTTGACCATTCTGAGTACACAGAAGCTTGTGACGTTCAAGGTACTAGAAGACTTTTGGTATGAGAATGAGGGTTATAATGTGGCTAACACCTTAATCAAGGATGATAGTGCATATAAGAGTTTCCACAACCAATGATCGAGGTTGTTGCATCGTTCTTCCTAAGTTGGAGAATCTTACTGCCTGCTCTGCAGAGATGGAGGAATACATGACTACCACACTTGTACAATGGCTTTGGTGGTTGTTGGCTCCTGACTGCTATGAATATAGTATTGCCAAAACAGGTTGCTTACACTCGTGGATGAGGAGAGTTGTTCTGTGTATCGCTTGTTCAAAGCTAAGTGGAAAACTTTTTAGTCTCCACAAGAATTAGGAAGTGTTCTAAAAGATGATGTATTTTGTAAAAATCTATCTAGCCAATACATTGATCTTGTATTTTGTTTATAGAGGTATTTTTATAAGAAAGTCTCTTGCAAGAGAATAGTGGGAGCATGTGCATTATGCTGGCTCCATTTTGATACATAGTCTCTTGTAAGAAGACAATTAATACATCTTTTTTGCGTCCTTGTATTTGTTGTTATATGTGTTCATACACTATATGGTTAAACAGCCTGAACATGGAGTTTTTTTACTTCTCATCTAATTTGTTGTTATACGTGTTCATACACCATACGATTTAACAGTTTGAGCATTTTTACAAAAGAGAGACCCATAATTGGACAGAGCCAAAGAAATTCCAGGTCATTTTAACATTTGTCATATTGATGCACCTAGCAATCAAAATAGGTTAGAATTCAAATTAGTAGACCAAGTAAGAGGAATTTAAGTCACATGCAAAATGAAATCTTCATACCTCCAACAAAGTAGAATGGTTTGGGTGCTTTAATTTGTGATGTGGCACCATTAGAACATACCTAATGCCTTACAAAAGTCACCCCCTTCTCTTGTAGCCACTTGAAATGGCATGAAACAATGTTGGACAAATAATGTGTCATGTGTTTTATCATATCGAAGATGTAGAAATGCATCTCTTTGGCTATTTCATTATTTTTTATGATACAAGATGTGTACCAAGATTGTACATTGCTCAGTATGCCAATGTTGTTAGACTGAATCTCATTTTGCTCCTAGAATGAGTTCTCCGTAAAATCCATGATTGAAACAATCACATCTTCCAGGAAATGATATATGCATGTTCGAAACTGCTCTGATTGTCACTTCTATATGAAATTGTGGATGATACTTTTGTGTATGTTGTTTGATTGTCTTCAACATAGGGAGCTCCTTGTGCCACAACTCAATGTGCTTTGTCCTCTTTCCTGTCTTGTTCACATTCTCAATGTACTCAAACAACTTCATGGGACATAATATATTGTCCTCTGTGCGCACAATGACAAATTTGTAAATTTTTCACCACACCTACTACATTTACCGGTAAGGCAAGGCAACTTATAATAAGTGTTATCTTCTAGTTTAGGGCACAAACAAGACTCCCACATTTCAGTGATGCCTTTACATGCTGACTATGAATCCATGTATTTTCCTCCAAAACCTGCAAAGAAACAGACCTTGCCGCATGCACTGCACTTACATGCGAAGCCATGGTATACAAAGCTCTCTGAGTGAATATAGTTAAGGTCCTCCTTCAAATATAAAATCTACATATGAGCTTACCGCATGCACTGCACTTACATGCAAAGCCATGGTATACAGAGCTCTCTGAGTGAATACAGTTAAGGTCCTCCTTCAGGTATAAAATCTGCATATGAGCTTTTCATAGTAGGTGTTTATGTCGAGTTTCCATATAAAGCGTGGTTTCAGCTTCTCAAAGGAGCATTGACCCACCACTACATATGGATGTTGTGCCTTGAATATAACAAAGAACTTTGTCTGTAGCCAAAAAAAGTTTAAAATTTAGTAGCAATGCAAAGTAGACACATAATTTCACACCTTGAATTGGTAGAAGCCTAAAAACTACTATATAGTAGTACTTTGTTTTGTATATAGTGTTTTTAAAGTTGGGTTGCATTATTTGAAATAGCTATATAGTTGTTTTTTGCTATATATTAGTACTTTGTTTCTTTAATGTGTTTATAATAGTAGGATGCATTCTCTAAGAGTGTTATATAGTTGTTCTGTACTATATAGTAGTTGTTCTAGTGTACTATATAGTAGTAGTATTTTGTTTCTATATAGTGTTTATAAAACTGGGTTGCATTCTCTAATGTGTTGTATAGTTGTTTTTTGCTATACCGCAGTGCTAGTAGCCATGTGACTGCTATATAACATAGAGAGTAGCTATATAGCACTAACATTCACCTCCTTATATAATGTGTTGTATAGTTGTTTTTTGCTATACCGAAGTGCTAGTAGCCATGTGACTGCTATATAACATAGAGAGTAGCTATATAGCACTAACATTCACCTCCTTAACTCCTAAGAGGTCACACTCAAACTATTGTAAAGTGCAGGGAGCATCTATGTAGCTTATTTAAACTGTTATACAGCACATGTAGATGCTATATAGTTTAGCAGGTACCTTATCAGTGCTACGTAGAAAATTCCTACTGAGGTAAACTACTATAGCACTGCTATATTAGCAATAGTCCGCTTTATAGGAGCATGAAACTAATGCAGGACAACTAAAAATAACTTAGCTAAACTACCATAATACTACTATATAGCAATAATGGCCGCTTCATATAAACAATATATACTACTATATAGCAATAATTGCCGCTTCATAAAATAATATATACTACTATAGAGCAATAATACTACTATATAATTTCTGCTTCATAACAACATGAAACTAGTGCAATTTAGTGCCTTGAGTACTATAAAACACATAGTTGAACATGAAAAAATTACAATCTGATGGTCGGAAAAAAGTGAAAATATAGATAGTATGTGTGAGCAGTATAGTTTGATCTGTGTAATTTCCTACATAACGCTTTATACCAACAAAGTGTCTGCTATGAATATATATTAAGACCTAGATAAGCTAGTCAAACATTGGTTGAAATTGGCATAAACAACTTTGACTTTGTGAGTAATTATGCAGCAATAAACATGCTAGAAAGCTCATGTCAATACTTATGTTTCATCCAAGAACTAGAAAGGATGTTTTGTGAATTACTTTGGACCATGCCTCAAATGAATGACATCTTTCTTGTTCATTGAGACTCGTGTTTGTGAAGTCCAAAAATCAAGGATGAGCTCTTTAGGTCATGACTAAGCATGTCACTACAAGGCTATCTTTTGCATAGAGCCAAAGAAAACATGGATTAATGATCTTTTGATGAACTTTCACCCAATCTAGACTGAGTAGCATATAACTTTTGTGGGTGCACACACAACACCTTTGTAATGTTGTGAAAAGCTTGAAGACCATATTAGAGAGTTTGGGAAAATCCCAATTCCCATTTTGCAAGATCAAAAATGGGGGACATGGTAAATCCTTTTAAGATTTAGTCAAAACCCCCTCACGTGACATCATTGGAAAGATCTTGAAGACTAGGTTCTAAATTGACATTCTCCGATAACTTTGGAATTGGTATACTCATGATACACCAAAAAGTAGATTAAGAAGCAAATTCTCAAAGTAATGGGATTTTCCCATACTCCCTAATATGGTCTTCTTGGACCTTCTTCTTGTTGAAGACCATTCAAACCAATAACATCAAACTGCTACGTTTTATAACCATTTGGTCATGTGAGATATGGCACTTTAATAATTACATGGAGCTTCTCACATATGAGAGCATTGCAGTATGAGCTTCGATCCCTCCCATGAATCGTGAAATGCGTGGATGTTTCCACACATTGTGTAGCACCTCGAAAACTTGTTCCTTGTCGAATCTATTTGTGGCCTTATGATGTACTAAACAATTTTGGTCATGATATCTGAAGCCAAAGTAGAGTTTCACCTCGGAATCCTCCATCTTCTTCCTTTTTTTGTAAGCTCTTTTCTTTATAGCTCCATGTTATGGGCTACCTCATCTCCCAAGAGGGAACTGCGCACAATTGCAAATGGGAGAAGCAATAGACACAACAATCATTGGGTACTTACCAATGCTTAGAGATCACATCCCTTGAGGCTCCCCAAGCTTGCTTTGGAAGCTCCACTCCTCCAAACTCCACCTCCATGCTGCAGAGTTGCTTGCACTCTCTCACTCTCTCACACACATGTATGCATGAAAGAGGCACATGTACTAGAGCACTCTCTCTCTCTCTCTCTCTCTCCCTCTCTCTCTCTTTTTCCAAAGCACAAAGGGGGATTATGTCATTTCATTATGAGAATTGTCTTTTATACAGCTGGCCCTTATTCACACTTGGGCATCCAAAACTTACTAACTAAGGCCTTGGGTGGCCAGTATCTCAATACAACTTTTATAGTGCCTTTACATGACACTTATTAATGTCCTCAAATTGGAGGAGCATCTTTGTTAATCCAAAATGGGATTAACATCCTCGCTACCTGATGTAGGTTCTGTCTTCAGAACCTTTTACCGAGGTCGAAAGACCTACTTCGCCAAACTCGTGTCTATAGAAGTTTTGGCATGATTGAAGCTTTTTCAGGATTCTTCTAAATTTTGAGTGTGAAGTCTAGAACCTGGTGTCCCACCATGTCTTCAAACGTGATGTGCATATAGCCGGGAAGACACCGTAGGAGAATACAGCATCATGCCTCTTTCATTGGGCCTTATGTTCATGTCGAAGAAAAGTTGTTCTGCCTCAAATCCATCATACCTTTCCCTTGGTTGATCGATAAGGACTACGATCAACTTCAAGAATCTGATAGCAACCAATGATGTCTGGATCAGGAATGCGGCGCCAAGCTCATATCCATGTGAGTATTTGTTGTCATTGGCTTGTAATATCTGGGAAGGTAGATGGCAAGAATTGCAAAAAATTGTAGTAGACATGAGAATCTCTTCACTTTATGTCGTGGAATTGGAGTGAGGTGAGCCTTCGCTTGATGGGCATGTAGAGCGAATCCACTCTTTGAGTTGGCGGGGAGCATCAGTATTGACTATATTCGGGGATTGTCAGATATTCCTTTCGCCAATCCAGTTGTATATCAAAATCCTCGATGCAGGTATTGGTATCATCTATGGTAATGGTGGCTATGTAGCCTCCCCTTGTATGAACTAGGTGTGCCTTGTGCCACTTGTGAAAATAGGATCCAATCATGAAGGTGACAATCCGGATTTCCAGCAGGTCGGCTAAGTGGGGGTTTGCCAACTTTGTGTGCTTAGCCACGTTCTCCCATAATGTGCCTTCGCCCCTGATTGGTAATAGCTCCTCTAAATCTGGCATTGGTGTGTGGAGAGGGTAAGGCACATAAGGCTACTTTCGTGATTTCATTGTGGAATAATCCTTCACGTGGGTTCAAATGGTGTGATTTGCATCAACACCTTTAACATGAGTTTTGGCTTTAAAAGTGGGTTTGTTGCTTAGATGAACCCCTTGTATTCTACAGCTGTCAAGGTTCAAGGACATTCATGTTAGTAAGCTTTGTTTATCTACTCCCTTTTGGTTTAAAGGTTGACCACTCTTTGTTCGGCTGCAGCAATGACTTCATTTAGCTCAGTGATTTGCCCCTTAAACCCTTCTTCCTTGGCCTTGTACGTGTCATGGGTGTCCTTAAGTTGTTGTGTATGTTGGTCTTCCTTTGCTCGCGCATGTGCCACTTCCTTTTGAAGCTGCTCTTTGGCTTGATCTACTTGTGCTTTAAGCTCCGTGTTTTCTTTGATCCTCTAAACCATTGTCTTGCTGAGAAGTTTGTTGTGCTCCTCTAATGTTTGGAATCTATTTTCTTGGTCTTGTGCTGCATTTAAGCTTTTAAGTATTACCTCTTTGTGTGTTGCATTTTCTACAACCATTTGCTCCTTAAGCGCTTGCACTTGATCATTCGCTTCCTGTAATTGTTTCCATAGGGTGGCATTCATGTCATGGAGCATGTGAGTAGTAAGTAATTGACATCACCATACCCTGATATTGGCACTTGTGGAGGCCGAGCCCTCTGGTTCGTGGACTTGCAGTTGCAACATACTGTCGAGGCCTTCCATGGTTTCCTATAGGAATCGATCAACCTCTAAGTTGTACAAGAAGGAACCTTCTCTTATTGTGCCCTTATTTTCTATTCGCCTCTTCTCGTTGGGGCTTGTAGGCTCTTCTGCTCTTTTTCTCTTTTCAACTTCGTGGCCTTCCTCTGTGGCCTCTGGTTGATGTAGCTTCTTCATACCTTGCACTTATATCTGTGTGGGGCACGTGTTGTTCTGGAGCCTATTCTACACTAATCTTCATCGAATGGGGCTGATCCAAGATGACAAGGTCGCGAAGTGGTGAGAGGTTTGTGAATACCATCTAAGCATGGCTTGAGGGTGGTGTGGGAAGTGGCAACTCAGGAGTTGCGCTTGCTGGTATGCTTATCCTTTCAATTCCCTTTGCTTCTTGCTGCTCTAGCGCCTGCTTCAATGAAGTTATCTCCTGTGACACTTCTGCATCTAAGCGTTGGGATTCAGCTTCAGCCTGTTGGAGGATCCCCCTCATCTTTTTTTCCTTCTTGATTCTCTTACCCTTGTTCAACTCTTGCAGTAGCTCCTTAGTGTCTTTTAAGAGCGCTTGTCCCTATTGTAGCTCTTCGGGAATGATAGTATTTGGTTCCAAGGGTGCCTCAGCCTGGGGTACCTGTGCTTCCTATGTGCCTTCTGGAACTGGAAGGTTAGTTGTTGCATGGCTGAGCACTTTAGTAAGGAAATAGTGGTTACACACCTTTGATTGGTGTGACTTGAGGTAATTCTATATTTCTCGATGTATGTACCACACCCAGTGTTCATCTTTTTCTTCATGGACCTTAGCGAATGCAATTTAGGGGTACCCTGTTATATTTGTCCATGGGTTTTACCTGCATAAGCATGGGCATGGCTCTGCAAGCCTTTCATCTACTTCATCCTTTATATTGTCATATTATGTCCCATTGGAGTTATAGGAAATGCTCTTCAGCATGTCTTCCATGGGCATTTGCCTCAAAACTATGTACATGTGTTGGGATTGGTGGGGGCAACTGTAGAGCATTGCATATCAACTCCTCTGTGATGAGGATCTGCTCAATTGGGATGGAGGGAAAAATCTGAAGCTCTCACTCTGAATTGAAGCAGTTTTGCAACAACAACAAATACCCACAGTTTCCAAGGTAGTTTACATGGCAATAAACACAGAAGGATCATAAGAGGTACCCATCCCCAAGCAAGTGGGTACAAGGTAAAGGATTATGCCTGTCATCATGACATGAAACATGTTCATTCGTTTCACATGTACTCTTCTCCTCCTCTAAATGCATACTATGTGACTTTGAGTGTTTAAGTATACAAGAAGACATAGTGTATCAAAATTTACATGCATAAGGGATCAAATAGTTTAATGCTGTGAACTAGTCTGGCTACTTCATGCTGTGAAACACTCAGAATTGTTTCATGATGTGAGACACTTCAAAAATTTTCACATCGTGAACCGACTCTAGCACTTCACGCCGTGAAACGATCACAAGATCTCCACCAATTCTAAAGCGGACCCATTTAAGCTAGCCATCGGGACCGACAACTGAATCATAAATACTTCTTCTTTTCCTTTTTGTGCATTTTTCCTCCACCTCCTTCGTATGATCGTCTTGCATTTTATCTTTATCATCTTCTTGCACTCGTCTTCATCGCATGCTGTTGTGTTACATCTGCCTTCTTGCTTTGCGACCAGCAATCTCAGGTAGAAGCACGTTATCCACCTTTGTTTCTTTCATTTGTATGAATAAATGCATTGTGGGTAAAGATTGGAACACATTTCAATTTCGTTACTCTTAATCGATTAATAGATCTCCTTAATCGATTGCATGTGTTCCTCCCCCTTCTTGTTTTTCAAATCGTTAGTCCATTGCATGCAAGAATGTAGCATCTCTACCCACGTTGCCTCACAAGGGCATAAGCTCTTAACCCATGAAATAGCAGTCTGCTATTTCACGGATTCCACACTAACCCCTCGGGTGGGATAACATTGCACCAAGAACTTAACATTCATTGTTCATACCACACATACATCACTAACACTTTTTCTCCACTGATAATCATGACACACTCAACTCTGTTGTTTCACGAATTTATAAAATGCTATCTCATGTGCTAAGCCTCTCATGGCTTAAGTATCTCACGTGCTAATCCTCTCATGGCTTAAGCATCCCACGTGCTAAGCCTCTCATGGCTTAAGTATCTCACGTGCTAAGCCTCTCATGACTTAACACTTCACGTCCTACTAACATTTCACAGATTAACCTCTCACACACTGCTATTTCACGGCCTGCACCTTCACAAATTAGAGCTCATTCGCACACACACACACACACACACACACCCTTTATTGCTCACCCCACTAGCACTCTTTATATCAGAACACAAACACACACACACACACACACACACACAAAAGGAGGACCATGAGCTCCTACCGGTCATTTTATGACTGACGCTCTTTTCAATAGTATAGATGGACTCCTTCGTTGTTACATCAGACCCTGAAGTAGAAGGGAATCCGACCATCTCTCAGTCCAGTACCACAGGGTTACCCCAATGGAAAGAAAGAAGAGAGCATCACGCGGCACCAAGCTCAGCTAGTGGGCCATATGCGCAACAGTTCCAGGGCTCTGTGCTCATGGAAACATTATGCTCCAATACCACAGCCCATAGTGTTTGTAGATATTAGAGGATACAGAGGTCAAAAACAAGCTGGAGGAGGTGGGCCTTGGATGAATGGCAAAGATCTCCCTACCCCCCCTGGCACCATTAACATAAACTTATATGCAGAGTATTTGAAAACCTATGACAAAGCCACCAAGAGAGGTACAATAACAAAGTCAGATGGCGTGAAAGCTTCAGATTTTTCCCTCCATATAGTTGAGGAGTGCATCCACCGAATCCTAATGAACCTATTCTATTTCTTGTGCATGTGAGTGCATGTCTTCTTTAGCCTAGTCCATAAATTGGTTTTGCTCTTTCTCCTTGGTGGATGCCATTGGTGGTGTCGCACTCCCCTGTTTACTTGATTCAACAACTTTCTTTCACCAAACCAATGTTGTTTCTTCTTTAACACTTAATTTAGCGGTGGATTGGTTTTGTTTGTGCTTATGGGCCTCTTCTATTGTCCTGAAGGTGCACATAACATTAGGTCTTGGATTGGTCTTTGGTACCCATACCATTGCATTCCCTTGATAGTAGCGCTGTGCTGCTAGTAAGTCCTTTCGGACCTATCGCTTTTGAATGTTGTGTTGAGTGTGGGCTTGCTTGGAGTATTGCTTCCTATCCTTGGGGTGCTTTCCTTGTCCCTTGCCTTTAGCCTGGCTTTTTTGGCTGGATTCCTATGAGGTCTTGTTTATATCATAGTACCCTTGGGCTTGAAGTTGGGCTTTGGGAATCCCCTCTTGATGTCCTGGATACTTGTGCTGCTTTGCCTGTGGTTTTCTTGTATGGAGATGAGCTTGTGACGTGGACACCTTCTTTGTTATGGCCTCTGCTTTCTTTGGTGCCGACGGTTCCATGTCACATGTCATTGCATGTTTTCATTTATTTGATGGACTCCATAATTGCAAGATGAGGGTCTCCTTGCCACATGATTGAGTTTTGCTACCCGTTCCTTTCATTGGACGTGACAATTATTGGCGCAAATCCAAGATCGTCCAAGAATCATCTCTTCCTCCATAGATCCTGTAGGCATGAGAAATACCTTTCCAACCAAGGGATTATTTCTTATAGAAATATCAAAATTAAAAAATCCCATGGTTTTTGTAGTACACTGCGAACTTGTGCATTAGAGGCCTCGAGGTGAGGTTTGCCTAGAGCTACCCATGTTTCATAGGAGATCAAGTTATGAATTGATCTCATATCAATTAATGCAATGCTCTTAGTGTGACTCTCTTTAGTAGAGACTTTTAGACTGAGACGTGCAGGCTCAATGTCCAGGTTATCCTCGTCAAGTAAGGTGAGTGAAGCCATGTTCACATGTAGCCTTTTTCCCTGGAGTCTCTACTTTGCCTTGGCTTCTTCTCAAGCTTGTCTGATTTTTTCTTTGGCTAGATCCTTCTTTTTTTTAAAGAAGATGCTCCTGTGCAAGCATTTCCTGGGTTAGGGGTCCGTAATACTTTTTGGGTTTTCTCCCATTGATGTATCCTTCCATTTCTACTCCCTCAATGGTTTCAATTCAGACTGACCCTGGAGGGATTTCAGACACTCTGAAAGGTCCTAACCCTCTGTACTTGAGTTTCTTTTTCTTGGTCCTTCCAACACCATACATGAGGATGAGGTCCCCCATTTCCAGTTCCCTTGTGTTTCAGGTTA
This sequence comes from Cibotium barometz, assembly GCF_041138505.1. Lineage (NCBI taxonomy): Eukaryota > Viridiplantae > Streptophyta > Polypodiopsida > Cyatheales > Cibotiaceae > Cibotium > Cibotium barometz. The sequence goes on from NC_141085.1 coordinate 1,490,017, forward strand.
TGGTAAAACCAATGTTTTCTTTGTAGTTTCTTGACCATAAGCCCATGTGATGCAATTAGCCTTGTTTCATCGAGTTTTTTCAAATCAGCCAATCTCTTGGCTAATGCAGTTTTAGTAAGCCTTTCCTGTACTGCAATTCAAAGGTTGGAACTAAAAACTCCATTGGCATTACCGCATCAACACCATAAGCTAGACGGAAGGGAGTATACCCCATTGCTACCTTATACGATGTACGATAAGCCCATAGAGCTGCAGTTAGTTTGTGTTCCCAATCAGTGCGACTGGATTCTAAGGTTTTCATCAAGATAGCACATAAAATCTTATTGGTGTTCTTTGCTTGATCGTTTGCTTGTTCATATAAGAACTTGGCTATGGTTTAAGCATCGGCTCATTTAGAGGCTCTCACCTCCACCCACTTTGTGAAATAATCTCTGGCCACGATCGGATGCGCTACTGGACTAATGGGTCCAACAAAATCAATCTCCCATTTCTTAAAGGGTTGTCTTACAATTACAAGGGTGAGTGACATCCTGCCTTTTTGTTGTGGAATAGCAAATCTCTGACATTCCTTGCATTTTTTCACAAACTCTATGGCATCCCCGAATAATGTGGGCCACCATAGTCCCGCTTGAAGTACTTTGCGAGCTTTAGCTTCTCCAACAAAATGTCCTCCGGATATTCTTGAGTGTGCTTCTTCTAATACCATGACAAATTCATCTTCTTGCACACATCGTCTAACGATATCATCCTTGCCTAGCTTATATAATTCTCCAGTAAAATAAATTGATAAGGTGTGGCCAACTTAATGAGCCGATGCATTTTATCCTTGTTCAAAGGTCGATCTTGTGGAAAACCATGAGCTAGATAATTTAAAATTTCCTCACTCCACTTAGGCACCATGTCAATTTTGAATAGACAAGCATCAGGGGAGGTCATCCCTCATTAATGCCAGTTGCAGATTCTTTGTTTAGAATTCTAGACATATGGTCAGCCAACATATGTTGTGTTCCTTTTCGCACTATGACCATAAAGTCAAATTCCAAGAGTAAAAGCAACCAGTGTGTGATTCTTCTCATCATGGTGCAAGGCTTGTTCACCAAATATAATAGGGCCTAATGGTCCACAAAGAATATGAATTCAATATTTTCACATTGTGACCATAAGGTCGAATTCTAGGAGTAGAAGCAACCAACGTGTGATTCTTCCCGTGGTGCAAGGCTTGTTCACCAAATATAATAGGGCCTGATGGTCCCCAAAAAAAATACAAACTTGTTGGCTAGTAGGTAATGTTGATATTTCTTTATAGCATAAACCATGGCCAACCCTTCACGCTCTGCAGTGGTGTAAGAGAGACAGAAATAGGAAAGAAGGAAAGTCTACTTTGATGGGCTTAGAGAAGAAGATGTGCGAGTCACTTTGTTCACAAAAAGGCTTAGAGAACAAGTGGGACTTAGGTGGCTAGAGATCTGAATGGAGACATACATACTTTAGTTTACAATTCCCTAATAACCCATCAACTAGATAGAGTATATTTTGGTAAAAATGGTTATGAGATAACTTACACTTTAAGGATTTTGGTGGAGACAATAGTTGGGTCATAGCTATTTAGGGAAGAAGCTGACAAAGCTATTTATAAACTTGCTCTTGAGGTGAGATGTAAGAAAGGTGCTTGGGCCAAATTTGCTAAGAGAATGCAAAGTGTGATCAAACATATGGAAAAACTTAGACCCAATGAAAGGATTTCTCAACTGGAGATTAGCAGGGGAATCTTATTAAGGATAGTAGTTTACTTTTTGGTCAACCACACTTTGATTAAGGCTTTGCAACTAGCTGCACATGAGGGTCAAAACATTGGTGACATTTGGAGCAAAAAAATGTGCTCAACTGGTGACTTGGTGCTTTACTAATGAATCAATTTTGTTTGTGCAAGTAGATGATGATAATTTGAGGAGAATATTAGCCATCATTAAATATTTTGTAAATGCATTAGGATCCAAATGTAAGTTACAAAAATCTAGGATCATATCAATTTAACTAGGATGAATCCTTTTACATCTCTAAATGGGACTGCCATGTGGTTAACAAAGGTAATGTTTTTATGAATCTGGGCTATCCAATTCGGGTGGAAGTTACTAATAAGCAGCTCATAGATTGGTTCAGCAGTAGAGTGGAAGCTAAAATGAAAAAATGGGACAACTCTTTGCTTCCCTTTCATGCAAAGGTGCTTGTGATCAAATCCATAACGTATGCCTATATATAATTTTACACTCTCTTTATCAACTTCATAAATCCATTAGCTGAAAATCTTGGCACCCTTTAAAGCCTTTACATGGAATATTAATGTACATAAAAGGCCTAAGCATTGATTATCTTGGAGGAAAGTATGTACTCCTAAGAATTTGGTGGTATCCTTTACTTTTTGTACATGCCAAACCTAGGGTCACATTAAATTGGAAAGTCTATAATTTAAGACCTCCTTGGACCCGATGATCTTAAAGTTGGCCTCCATAGATCCCAAGGTCTAAGGTGGTGAACCTACTGCTAAAAGAGTCATTGTTGTCCTTAAAAAACCTCTATGTAAGATAGTTAAAGTTAATGAACAACTTTGAAAATATTATTTTCCAATAAAAGTCTTGTTGAAGCTAGTATGGTTGTTAAAATATACAAAGACCTTGAAATTGGATTTTAGAGATTAACTTGGTGATGGAGGATCAATCATGTTTTTGGTAGATGATTTATATTACAAAGTTTGTCAATACTTTAAAGGTGGGGACAATTACATCAAAGTGATTGACTTTGGTGTCTACTCATGCGAAAAAAAAACATATACACAATAAAAATACTTAAAAAAAAAGGCAAAACACCTTTTCACTTGTTTTTCCTTTTATGAAAACAATGGGGGTGGGGGGGCATTCTCCCTAATTGTGGAGGGGGCATGTGTGCTCCTCCAATAATCCCCTCTTTAAGAAGCCTTTTTGTTCTAGGGATGGAGTCTTCTTTCTTGACTTAGGAGTCGAAGAAGGGGATTAGGGGGGCAAGGTGTTCTCACTAATGGTGGGATAGGGAGGGCATGGGACATCTTTAGTGTAAATTAAACCCTATGAGCGATGCCACCATCCACTTTGAAAAAGATGGTGGCAAACTTTTGGTTTATCTCCTAAGGATTCAAGGTTATGGTTTACAAATAGAAGTCCAACTCCTCACTTGGAAAGGAATAATGCTAAGGGAGCCTATTTTCTCTAAGAGAGTAAACAAAGTCCTCCAATAACGATGTACTTGAACAAGGGCTTCCCCTTACTTGGGCACACTAGTGACAAGGTGGAATGGGCTCTTCGAATGAGATAGAAGCTCTCTCTTTATATGCATGTCAGTTGAAGGAAACTTGATTTTGTACATGCATATCACATGGTTGGTCACGTACTTGATCCAACAATGGTTGGTCACGTACTTGATCCAACAATGGAGCAATCAAAAGAGGAGCTTCCAATTAAAGTCACATGCAATATTATTAAATTTCGTTTAGAGCAAAGTCTCACTAGTTCATGGCATTGATTTTAACGACATAACCAACTTGCTAAAATGTCCTTCAATCCCATAGTTCACATGTTTCAACTTTCTTAGTAACTTGGTATGCATGAGTCAAACTAATATTGATATCCTTAGATTTGTGATTATGAAAGATTCTATACTTCATCATCATTAGAAAATAGGGATTCCACATTCATGGGAATTAATCCACCCTTGGGGTCAATTAAACATTAGCTTTTCTTTGAATATATTACTAAATCATTTTAGGCTATACACATTTGAGGACATACATTTATGTCACCCCAAGATTCTAGCCTATTGTATTAATTCATTGTCCCACTAGCATGGATGTGGACATTGAGGAAATTAATGGATGTATGAAGGTGATCATTAATGGATGTATGAAGGTGATCATTAATGGATGTATGAAGGTGATCATTAACTTGGAATGCTTGACTTTTATAATCAATTTGTCGCCACCATTGGCATGTGCAACACCGTCTTTGGATACACTCTGCCATAGTAAAATCGTAAGCCATAGATTATATATAATTGACTTGGAATCCATAGTAAAATTTTTGGACTTTTGTAATCAATTTGTCACCACCATTAACATGTGTAACATCGTGCTTTGGATACACTCTTCCATAGTAAATTTGTAATAAGCACCATATTATGATTAATTGTAGGTCAAGGTTGATGTCAAATAATCATTCTCTCTACGGTACACATACCGTGTATAGAATCCTTTACTTAGCCTTTTTCATCAATATATGTTCACTTTCTGATTTTTCTTCAAATGTTTGAACATAAATCATCATGTGGTCATGCAAAAAGAGAAAATTATATGCCCACTTTATATGTGCTTGTGTTTTTTCAGTGGCCATGCAAACGTGTGATCCTATAAGAGGTAATACCAAGAAATTGAGGTGTGCACATCGGCTTTTAGAAGGTTTATTATCTTTAAAACAAGTATGGTTGCACCAAATGAATGTGGTCTCAAATCTCATATTTAATATGTGGATATACCCTATACTGGTCCTTTGATATATATACCTAGATGAATCCAAGAACATGCCCAAATTCACCTTTGTTATATACTAGTCCTTTGATATATGTTGTCATGCATGAAATTGGAAGGTCCAAGAAACTCGAACTTCAAAAAAAAGTACAATTGAAATTTTGGGCCTTGATGGTAAGAGTGTATTTTACATGAATATCATAGTAGAAAGATCTCTCTCCTTGGGATTTGAAATATGAGATAGACTAGCTCCTAGTCTATGATGATTCACTTTCCTTCAACTTGTAGGTCAAACCCTACGAGATGGCCTAGCTCCTAGTCTATGATTGACTTCCCTTCACGTCACTAAAGTTTTTTTCTAAAAGGTGATATTTGAAGTACAAGTGCACTTCCAAACCCTCTCACACACCACCATATATTATCATGATTTACAAGGATGGCACAACACAATGTTACCAATGAGGTTTGAAGCTAAGGCCTCTTGCAAGAAAACCAACACCCTAACCAACTAGGCTAGCACTTGTTGGCAAAGTTTATAAGCTTAGAAATCTTTCAATTTATAAAGAGCTAAGCATGGTGGTCAAAATACCTAGGCTACTTGACTTTGTGTTCATTTGTGTATGACGAATGAAAATTCTAACAAGCTTCATAATATTTGTGTATGAGCGACATGATTTTGTAGTCATGAAAAAAACCACCATGATTTTGCAATCATGAAAAAAATCGCAATGTACGACCAAAATCATGGTGTACGAGTCATGGTGGTAGAAAAAATCTTAGATTTTGAATACTCAACCTTCTCAATAAACTCTAACATGATAATTTAGAATTAGACTTTGACCTTAAGAAACCGGCTTCTCATGTATGTTCTTGATTGGTGGTTTCTTGTTTTGATTATTGAGCTCTCTTTGTTGGTTGTTTCTTTTCTTGACTACAAGAGCCAAGCATTAACCTTGATCTATGCCCAAGACCCAAGGGCATCACTAAAAAACAAAAAAATGTATGATATTACTCTCATGTGTACAAGAGATTTTTAAATATAAACCTCAAATTCACATGACATGTTTCCTTTATTAGCTGGACTCAAAAGAATGTATATATATATATATATATATATATATATATATAGAGAGAGAGAGAGAGAGAGAGTATATATATATATATATATATATATATATATATATATATATATATATATATATAGATAGAGAGAGAGAGAGAGAGAGAGAGAGAGTTGAATCTGTATACATGCCAATTTTTAACATGGTAATATAAGATGATTTAGAGAATGAAGCCACCATATCAATGTTAGAAAAAACAGTCTACTGTAATTTTCATGGCCCAAATTGAGAAAAACCAATTGTAATTTTGCCTAGCCTTGAATTTGAAGGGTCAAATTTTGGAAATTTTAGTTATAAAACCGACTAAACTAAGATTTTTTTTCAATAAAAATCTGTTGAGTTCAAGAAGGTCGTCCTTTTCTTCACTGGTTAGAAAAAAAGTTTATTTCTGATGTGCACCACATCAATCCACATCTTGTTGGTGTTTATTAGTGTAGTCTGTACAATACATTTTAAATGTATATCCACAAAAAGAGCTACCCAAGCATTCTAGTGCTGTTGAAGTCTGTCTTCTACTCACCTTTCTATCATCTTGAATCAAGACACAATAACACATCCTCACTACTTCTTTGACTACCCTCCACATGGAAATGCTACAGGTTTTTGTAGAAGCAAAGGCCTTGGGCTAGGGACTTCATAGAACATGTCCACCTTGAACATCATAGTACATGTATACCTTGCACAACAGGATAAGAATGCCCATTGCCACATCACATTTTAGATAGAGCTTTTTGAAAGAAGTGCAAGTTGGCATTCAAGCACTTTATTAAGAAACTCTTTCATCACCTGTTAGTAGTGTTTATACAAAAGGTCAATACACCACCCAGTTGAAAGTCGCAACACAGGAAGTATGAAGCCAATCAAGTCTTTATTGGGGTTGTGGGAGACGAAGGTGGAAGAGAGAGAGAGAGACTGTTATGGGGGCAACCCCACATTCGAAAAGGGGAGAGATCACATTCACCACTGCTTTGTAGGTAGGGGATGTTGAATGCATTTCAAAAGACCATTAAACGACAAACTCGTTAACGATAAATGCATATGGAAAAAATTTAAATGACCCAACAACACAAGGTGTGAGCCCTTAAAAAACACCACGGGCACACTCTCTACAGATGCAAGAGCCCATCCCAATCCATAACTCCAAGTATGCAGGCACCGTATTGAATCCATCACCTTTTAGCTGAGACCAAATCAGCTGAAATAAAGCTTGGAACGTATAGGCTAATGTTCAATCATTCTGCCAGAACATACTATCACAAACTCATGCACATGCTAAGTTCATACAACCATGCATAGATAAATAGCACCCCAGAATACAATTTCAACCCAACAAACAATCGCTTCGATTTCAAGACATTAAAACATGCCCTTGAGTTCAAAGGGAGCTGGGCCAACGCCAAACAATTACCCAAGTCAAGATTCCTACATGAGAAGCCTGAATTTGAGGCACAAAAACAAGTCAATTTCTCCCATATGGGTGGTATCTTCCTCCACTACGCCCATATCCGCTACCATATGAACTTGATGAGCCATATCCACCCCCATATGCACCTGATGGACCATAACTGCTTCCCCCGTAGCCACTGTCATATGCACCATAGCCCATACCTCCGTAAGAATCAGAGTCACCATATTGGCTTACCATGCTTCCACCATATCCACCATAACCCCCACCACTCCCATAACTCCCCAAGCCACCACCATAGCCTCCACCACCATAACCTGCACCACCGTAGGCCCCATCACCATAACCTCCTCTCAACCCATATGCACCACTGCCATACCCAGACCTACCATAGCTGTCATCATAACCTCCATAACCTGCAGATTCATATCCATAACCTCCCCTTCCAGGAGGAGGTCCATAGCCAGGTTCTGGCTCCTGAGAGGCTTTTTTGGGTTCAGCTTTTTTAATTTCCACCTGTATCACCATGCAATAAAGCATACAAAACTAACTCTCACAGGATTCACTCCCAAGAAAATACATGGAACGGCACTCTTAAAATAAAAACTGAGAAGTTCAGAGATCCACTGAACCTGTTTTCCACCAAGTTCAAACGTTCTTCCTTGAGACAAAAGGTCATCAACAGCTTGTTCATCATCAAACGTGATGAACCCAAACCCACGAGATCGTCCAGTGCCATGTTCCAGCATGATTTGATTCTCTACAACAGTGCCAAATTGAGAAAAGTATCTCTTGAACTCCGCTGTGGTCAACAAACACACAATCATCAATAAAGTCTACCCAATATCACCTGAAACCCTAAACCTAAGCCATGCTCAAGAGCCTCACCTTCCGTGACAGATGGAAGAATGCCACCCACAAAAATCTTTTTGGTTCTGGGCCCTTTCACCATATTTTCACGGGGCACAGACCTCTTGATTTCAACCTGCATTCAGCAATCCATATGGACATGTCATTAGCCTCAGTACCCTAAAGACTAGACTTTCTAAAAAAAGGAGTTGAGACTCACTGTTCGTCCATCGATAAGGTGTGTATCTTTAATCACTTTGTCAATGACAGACGGATCAGCATATGTAACGAATCCAAAGCCCCGAGGTTGCCTGGTGGAACGGTCACGCATGACTACAGAGTCAATGACTTCACCATACTTCTTGAAGTGCCTGGTGAGTTTCTCTGAACCAACAACGAATTTGCAAATCATTCAAATCCCTGCAAAGGAAGGCTAGCATAGAAAATTCACCATATTCTGATTAATGCTCAGATTAGAACCCTAGCTTCACCCATGGCTAGGGAAACCTATAAGGACTAGACATCAAGACATTAGGGTTGTAAAAAGAACCTGTGGAGGTTTCCCAAGACAGTCCTCCGATGAATATTTTCCTTCATCACCCGTAAAAGAGTGCAGAAAAGTTAGCCGGAGTCAAAAAACCATGCTTCTACAGCAGGCGAATGACGACGAACTACACCAAAACCCTTTGTTGATCAAAAGACTAAAATTCTACAGGAAAAGTAAGAACAAGAAGCTAGAACCGAAGCTAACGATCTGGCACTAACCCTGCACTAGGAGACTTCCCAGCAAAGGAATCCCTGTCGCCTCTCGACCCCTTCCTGCCTTCTCCTCCGTTCTCCATCGCAAAAGTTCGTCCTGCTGCAACGTCTCCTAGGGTTTTTGATCCTGCCAAAACCTCTTTCTCCGTTGGGACTTGATCTTCTGCTCTCTTCGGACCTTAAGGGCTTGATCTGCTGCAGAAGATGCTCTTCCGCGCAGAATATTTTCTTCCGCTATGGTTTCTGCACTTCGAATTCCTGTTCTGCTGCCAGGGTTCGGGTTAGGAAACCTGCAAAGCAACAGCTCGCGGCTCCTAAGACAGCCAGTGTTCCGGATTATCCACAGACTAGGGTTTCTGCTTGGTTCAAAAACTATGGTTTCTGTCCAAATATGCTGCTAGACTCATTCTGCGAAAAAAATTCATGGGCATCCGGGACATCAGCATACCTAGCAGACTTTTTCGAAGTGGCAAGAAAATTTTGAGTGTGGCCTAGGGTTTCGGTTTAACTAAAAATTTGGCCATTCCGCCATTCATACCACGGTGCACTCACACTATTTCACTAAGTGTCTCATGTATTGACCCACAAGAAGCAAATCCCTTGTGCTTAAGCCTTAAGGCATTTCACATGACATGCCTAAAAGAAATCGAGCGATCAAGCGATGAGTCGGGACGGTCAATTCTATTAGAGAGGCAAGTTCTTCTAAAGCCACCCACTATTATTTTTGGGAAGAGAGAGTTGGTGTGTATCCAGATACCTTCTTGGAGTAGTCTTTATTTCTTAGCAAGTCAAGCTAATTATCAAGCACAACATCAGGTGTTAAACAAGAATCTAGTATTCTTTATTTCTCAACAAGTCAAGCTAATTGGTGAGCACAACATTAGGCATCAACCAAACGAGAATCCATGTGACCACCTTTTTATATGTGGTTCTCAAGACTGTGTGTCTAGGGTGCTCATGGTCTAAATTCTTATTTATAAGGTGGTTCCAGCTTCTACATTTGGCATTCTATCCTGGATCTCTATTATTAATCACTTAGTGTGGAGAATTGCAATCATTATGTGCAACCGCACATACAAAAATATATTGTGAACGCCAATGTCATGGTCATGTTAATGCAAACTCCGTGCTTGGAATCAACTAGTAGACTTTGTTGAATTAGTTAAAACAAAGGACTCAATGGAAGAGTAGGTTGTCGCAACACGTAGAATTGTGAGATGGGCTTATGGAAGCGTGTACCCTTAAATGTAATGAGGTGATGTCCGACAGAAAAAAAGCTTATAGAAGTAACCTTATGACATGGGCTTCTCAAAGTGTGTTTCAAACATACCCTTAAATGTAATGAGGTGATTTCCGACATGAAAAAAGCTTGTAGAAGAAAGCTTATGCATGTGCCATGTTGGGCCTTTGTTGAGGTCGAAGACAATGAAGCCTTGATGAGATTATCTTACATGACCTTGAGGAGGATGCAGATCAACTTGAAGAAATGAATGATGGCTTGTATTGTTGGGTTTATATAGTCAGTGATAAAATAGGACATTCCAAAATGTTTTCCTCTTCTTTCTCCGGAGGGTTATCAAAATACAGGAAGATGAAGCCCACGTAGGGATCCTTCTCTTTGAGTTCCTCAACCTCTTTCCAGCTTCAACACTTAGGAATGGGCATGTAAGTTATCTTTGCGGAGTGCCACAGTAGTAGACATGTCAATTGGGCATGGTTTTAAAGTTAAGCCTTTCACAGCGAGGCTATAGTCCCATGTCTCCCTCTATTGGAGTTTCGATGAGCTTGTTAGGCTTCTCATACCCCCTCTTTCCTCTTTTGAATGTTGGTGGTGCCACTTGGAGAAGAACTTGATTAGTGCTCTCCCTTAGAACAATTGGGATAGGTTAGGGTGTTGAACTTCCTATAAGAAGTTGGTAGATTAATTACTCAAATGTTCTTTTCTCGTATCTTTGCCAACCCCCACAAGGATCAAGATATTTCTCAATTCTTTCCCATGTTCAAAGCCATAAAACACACTAATAGCTAATGTGAATTCATCTCATGAAAGAGCACACTTGATGCCAATAGTAAATTATGTAGCCTCTTTGTGCTCCGGGTGTTCGCACGTCGTTGGAAGATGCATAGGAGGCCAGGCCCCAAATGTTAGCCTCTCACACAAGCCCTCTGGGAGAGAAATGACGAGAGAGTAGAGAGAACCTACAGTACATAGCACCTTAATGAATGGAATGAATAAAGAAACAAGCAACACAACTATGCAAATCCCTTAACACATCTCTCTCTCCAACACCATAAACAATCCCAAACACAATGATAAGGTTAAGGGCTCTCACACATAGAATGCTCTCACCATCCCACCACATGCAATGAACCCAAGAGAAGACCATAGCACTCTCCCCATCTTCCTCCATGCAAGATATAAACCCTGAAGCACACAAACCTCCCTCTTGCAACACAACCCCACACCTTCTCACTAGCTACATGGCAAGAAGAAGGGCCAAGGGATCTTCCACCCTTGCAACACATACTCTCTCTCACATAAAAACTAACAAGGGGACAAAGGGAACAAGAGGAGACTTTGTACAAGAGCAAGCCCACACTCTCACTCAAGGAGAAGACACAAGAGTAGATTCCAACTCTAGGGTAGAGAGGAATGACCTCTCTCTCATCCATGCCTTTATTATATAGAAAATACAATGCCGTATGTCAATCATGGGTGACATTTCATAGATTACAACCAATGAGGTGTGGCTAAACCTAATCACCCTCATGCTTAAGGTATAAACCATATAATATGTGCATCAAATGAATAATACAATGTGAACAAATCATGTGCACATGCACCTAGAGTGGCCAATAAAGCTCACTATCAGCCTAGGTGTTAACCCTAGGGGTTAACATTCCCTCACCTATGATGCACATTTTGTTGAGAAATGTGGTGTCAAAGAGCACAAGGAAGAGGTAGGGAGTGAGTTGAGTAAGCCAAGAAAGTGAAAAGCATAACATAAGTCACATGAGCAAAAGGATTTATCCCACATTGATGTATAAGCCCAAGGGTGTACCTCCTCATATGAAAGGGGACCATTTCAAGCAATGAAATTATATCACTTCCACACATCTCAAGCCTCTTTATGAGTACAAGTCTTAATCTTGTAACCTAATTGTGCTTGAATCTATTATACATATTCATCACCATGAGTTCACTTAGGTATCATCGACCTTAGATTAGTCATGTTAATTATGTTGTCATTAGAGTAAGATTAGTATCTCATTAGGTAGTTGATTATCATTAAGAGAGCTCGATCCAATTTACAACATGATATCAGAGTCTAGGTCTAACACTCCTAGTTTAAGTTTCGCTCATTAGTAATTGATCAGTATGTTTGATTAGAGTTGTATTAGTGATTAGGGATCAATTAGGGTTCACTTATTCTTATTGAGTCTTCTTCTCCAAGCAAGTAGAATGCTTGTTATATGCAAAGTGAGCACCGCATGAGAAGTAAAATCGACTAGGCATAATAGCAAAAATTGGTAAATAAAAGTTGCTTGGCCGGCAACAAGGAGAGTGACGGCCATTCTCAGGTCAACGCTAGCACTGTGTACTTGTTGAGAGCCGAAGAAGAGGCATCAACAGCACACAAACACGTGACCTATACCTCACACAAGCACTGTAGTTGGAGGAGTAAGAAGGTGAGGAGGAGCAGCCGGCAGCAGTCAAACAAGCATTCTTGTTGGTGCGCCTACTATCTCACAGGCAAGCAAGGGCATATTTTTAGGCATCACAGCAAGGGCAGATGCAACAGCTCCTTTGCATAAAGGCAGCACAACAGCCGAGAGTATAATATAGCCAATGAAGCAAACGAAAGCATCTCAGACGTACGTAGCATCAACAGAAGGAAACCGTCTGTGAAAGCAAAAACTGCTCAGGGCAGTTAAATTACAGCCAAAAAAAAAAAAGAAAAAAGAAGTTGCATTAGAGAAGGGCCATAATATAGGCCTGTGAGCAGAAGCGCCAGTCCGTGCAGCCACAGTACTCCCAAGCAACCCATCCGTAGCAGAAAACGGAACATACGTAGCAAGCGAGAGAGAAAGAAGAGGAGAGACCGACAGCTCAGCCCCACTCGACCTGCAGTAACAGGCGACGGTTATCTTTTCAAAAAAACCAAAGGTTTTAGTCCTTAAAAAAGTGGTGGAAAGGAGCTCTCCTTTAGAGCTGCTCACATGGAGTTTTGGAAATATGCTTTCATGGATATGTATTTTACCAAAATGGATTTTTACAAGATAACAATCATCATCATTATCAATGTTCATCAAAAAGTGTGTAACCCTTGTTGTAAAAGAGGCCAAATGAGCTCGCTAATGTGTGTGAAAATGAATAGTAAATCCTTTGTAAAAACGTTGCAACCAAATGAGTATGCAAGCGTATGTATGCACAAGCAAAGACCAAAGAGTCGACAAGAAAAAGGACACGATATCGACATGAAGAATAAAGGAAGAAACAAGGGATCTTCATCAAGCAAAAGCAAGGAGATCTTCTTCTTGTAGCTGCTCTTACAAGAGACCTCTAGACCTCAAAGAGAGGTCAACTCTCTATCAAGGGGAGGGACCTCACTCTTAGAGATGACCTCTAGGCCTCAAAAATAGATCAAATCACCATCAAGGGGAGGTGAAAATATGTTGTAAAACCTCGCATCTGACCACCTTGAGAAGCCCAAAGATTTGGCACCAAGGGGGGGTGTTGAGAAATGTGGTGGTGCCAAAGAGCACAAGGAAGAGGTAGGGAGTGAGTTGAGTAAGCTAAGAAAGTGCAAAGCATAACATGAAGCCACATGAGCAAAGGGATTTATCCCACATTGATGTACAAGCCCAAGGGTGAACCTCCTCATATAAAAGGGGCCCCTTTCACGCAATGAAATCATATCACTTACACATACACATCTATAGCCTCTTTATGAGTACAAGTCTTAATCTTGTAATCTAATTATGCTTGAGTCTATTACACATACTTATTATCATGAGTTCACTTAGGTATCATCCACCTTAGATTTAGTCATGTTAATTATATTGTCATTAAAGTAAGATTAGCATCTCATTAGGTAGTTGATTATCATTAGGTAGTTGATTATCATTAGGAGAGCTCGATCCAATTTCCAACACATTCGGTCCTGTCAGATGTGGAAAGGATGTCTAAGGTGGAAGTACAACAAAGACATAAAATAATAAAACATAATAGACCGAAGAAGATAAAAAAGATGTGTTCAGCCCATGTCAAAGGAGGGTAGCCCATCCACCAAGATCCCAAATGAATATGGGAAACTCAATGGGTTCTCATAAGTGTATGCTTGGATCCCAAACATATGATGCTAATGTGGATACCCTAGAAAATTGCAATGTAAAAGGGTGAGTCGATGAAGCATATGTTGATGGTGAGGGTATGGTCCAAGGATCATCTAATGTGGATCCTGGATCCCAAATAAAAGTGGCTAGAGATGCTGCTCTAGAAAAGACCATAGATATATAAATACCACAAATCGTGAGGCCTAACAATGACGTATGTGGAGCTAATAACTCCAAATAAGGTATGGAATCATAAAATGTACCAAGAGACTTCCCCTCCATGAATGTATCACTAAATGGAGAGAAGTCCTCCTGATAAGAAGAGCAAGCCAAAGGATGTGAAATAGTTGATGGAGAGGCTATTTGCTACATAGTGTCCATAGACATTGCCCTAAGATGATGTGAAGTGGTTGTCGATGATGAGGTTAAATGTAGCTCAACCATTGATGAGAGATAATCTAGGTACCTGATGGGTGTGCTAGTCAAAGCACATGCTATCTCACTGGAGGGGACAAGATGTGTGTCATGGTCTAATACCTCCATGTAAAGCTCTGGATAGAAAAAATCGATGTGATCTTGGAGTAGTAAGAGGTAAAAGGGAAGTCCATGATGAGTCATATACAATAAAGTACCTCTATACACCATTATCATGATGTGTGGACCATGTGTCCCTAAAGATCACACAAGCAAGGTCCTCCCATGCCGCCCCCAAGAATGGAGCAAAATCCCAAATATCCTCATAATATCAAAGGATTTGCATAAAACTGGTGATGCAGGTGTGGTCATGGGGGATGGGTAGTTGATAAAGCAGTGACACCAATGAATCCATGCTAGATCACAAGAAAGAATGGAGTAGAAAATGAAATAGACATAAGGAAAAAATATTGTACATTAATTTAGCAAGAACGAAATACAATCCAAGACCTTGCTTTTATAGGCACTAGGGTACCCTTATCTTTGATCTCTTAATAAGTGGTGGTTCACACCTAATGTGTTTACACCAAGACTTAATAACCTTTCACACCATTAAGATCGATTATTCTAACACCCCCCTCGAAGAGTGAAGGTGATGAGACCTCAATGCAACAGTTGTAACCAACCTCCAACTCCATCACATCACTATAGAGAGGCGACCTAGCCATGCACACCTCCCATGCCATGCTATTCACTCAAACAATCAACGTATGTTAATCCCATTTTAGATTAACAAACATGATCCTCCAATTGAGAACATTAATAAGTGTCATGAAAGGGCACTATAAAAGTTGTACATTATGAGATATTGGCCACCCAAGGCCTAGTAAGTAAGTTTTGGGTGCCTAAGTGTGAATAAGGGCCAAATGTATATAAGGCATTTTCTCATAATAAAAAGAGACAATCCCCTTTGTGCTATAGAGAGCTCTCCCTTGTGTCTTGAGAGAGATTGAGGGAGAGAGAGAGAAGCATTCTAGCATTATTCCTCTTTTATGCTTGTGTGAGAGAGTGAGAGGCCTCAAGGGACTCAAGTTCACAGCATTGGTAAGTGCCCTACAATAGTTGTGATCTATTGCTCATCCTTTAGGTGAATGTGTTGAGTTCCCTCTTTGAGGTGTGGTAGCCCATAACATTTTTGGCGCCGCTGCCGAGGAAACACCTTTGTTTCTTCCATCCTCTAGGAGTTTTAGCTCCCATTGCATAAGATTCATGATTGTCCTTGCATTCTGGTAGTGCATTGTGTGAAATATGAATGGATAAGATGTGTGTGGTAGGAAGAAATCGTGAGAAATTGGTTTGTGATGTTGTGTATGTTTGTGGTGGAGTGGTCTTAGAGCATCCTCTAGGAGTTTTAGCTCCCATTGCATAAGATTCATGATTGTCCTTGCATTCTGGTAGTGCATTGTGTGAAATATGAATGGATAAGATGTGTGTGGTAGGAAGAAATCGTGAGAAATTGGTTTGTGATGTTGTGTATGTTTGTGGTGGAGTGGTCTTAGAGTAGAGCTTCACTGTTTTTTCTTGTTAATTTTGATATTTGCATCATTAAAAGCACCAACGTGAATGAGCAAGTTGGTGTTCTGTTTTTCTTCTTTTTTAAAAATTCACAAAAATAAAAAGCACAAGGAACCGTTGACTGTGCCAAGAACTTGCATTCCATTCCTTAGGCGTGGCACAATCAATTTGGAATCAATTGGATAAGTATTACATACCCAAAATCATAACTTTCGACGTGGGAAGTTCCACGTGAAACTGTAGAAAAACGTTCATGCAGTGAACATTTTCTGTAACTTCAGGTCGCGAAATCAGTGTCCAACTAATGTCAAAAATCACGGATTGCCTTGCCAAAAATATGCAACCTTATCCTGACACCTCTAACGCCACGAAGTCTGCCAAAATTTTTGATCACGTGAAAGTTCAGCAAAACGTTCACGATGTGAACCTTTTCTCGAAAATCTTCACGACGCGAAACCTTTTGAAATTCTTCATGGCATGAACCCTTTTTTGTTCATGACGTGAACTTTTTATTGCAGACTCATGGGTTGGCCAAATCCAACGAATAGTTGGCCAAGGCCACAAAGGTCGATAAGGGAGGGTAGCTTATATAAAAAGAGAGAGGATTTGACCCGAAAGGCAAAAATCTTTGAGCACGTGAAAGTGCAGAATAACATTCACGCCGTGAACCTTTTCCCGACTTTTCACACTGTGAACCATTCTCTACAGTTTCACGGCTTCAAAAACAGAGCAATAGAATCGGAAGCAAAATTAAATTGGGTCGACAAGTAGCTTATCAAATCGTACTAACATGCACTTTAGATCTCGAAAACTCATCAGAGACGATCTTACACTTGACGATAGTGCATCAAATCACCCAGGATCTTCCTATCCAAAGAAGTGTGGGATCAAGAAATTCCACAAGCACACACCTGAGTGTTTTAAGAAACCTGACCACTCTGAAACTAGTAGTAGCGAAGAGTCCATGGAAGAAGGGCTGAGATACGCTGGGTTTGGGGAAGAGGAGAAACCACCATCCCCGACCAGGTCTAGTGGTATCATTGATATCGCCCAAGGATTTTTTGGTCTCCAAACCAGTCCGACAAAGAAGCGCAATCTATGGACATGGGTCCATCAACCAGCACTGGACTCGGTCCACGACAAGAAGTGCCCATCCAAATGTCGAATTCTAGGTTGTCGAATACCGGTAACCCCCGAATAAGATGAGACATAGAAAGTGCGGCCAAGATGGGTCAAATATTCTTCCCCACCATGGAGGAAGTAGAGTTAGACGTCAAATGGAGCGAGGTGAAACGACAGCTACGAGAATTGAGCTTAAGGAAATAAGAGCTTGATACTCAAAGGGAGAGAGGTGAGCAAAAGGAAACGGGAAGTTTTAACCCACTCCAATCACGAGGGAAGGAACCAGAATTGGTTATGGGAAGAAGTGAGGGAAAAATTCCAAACTTGGATCCCATAAACGAGGAATCCAAAGCGGAGAAAGGGTTTACAACCATAGAAGAGGAGGATAACCTAGCAAGAGTGGCGGGTGAAGTAGAGGATCGTCTGTACACCAAAAAGGATATTGAGTATATGATCAATCACCCTACATTTCTACAAGACATGGAACTTCTAATTCTGCAAAGACGTACGGAGGCAACTAATGATGAGTCATTCCAAGGTACAACGGCTGGACCATCCCATGGACGAAGAGCCAATACAAGAAGGGGATGAGTTCTAGGAAGCGAGGGAGCAATTCCTCAAAGGCCTAGGATAGATCCAACCATGGACCTTAATGCAGCCACAAGGACAGACCTGTTGGGGCTGGGGGATGGTCACAAAACTAGGCACTGCTCTAGAATCCCGGCCCTCCTAGATGAAACCACATATAAAAAATTCTCTAGGAATGGGGATCCTATCTAACATGTAGAGATTTTTGAATCCACATGTCAAACCTACGGGCCAGTCATATGATGTGACAATGATTCATGCCTTCTCACTGACCTTGGAAGGAAAAGCTCATCAGTGGTTCCGAACCCTCAAGCCTGAGGATAAGGTTAACTTCACAAGACTCAAGAACGTTTTTGTGCCTAGTTTTGCTCGAAGTGGTGACAGATGGAGCCCTGTGGCATAGTTTTGCTCGAAGTGGTGACAGATGGAGCCCTGTGGCACAGTTACATAATATCAAACAAAAGGAAGTTGAGTCGATGAGAGACTATGTGTCTTGTCTTAAGCACTTAAATTCAAGGTGCAAACTTTGGGAGAGAGGTTAACTGATGATCATTTTTGCCTTGCTTCTTCCAGAGAGGGGTTAGAGACCACAAAATGCATGATTACCTGGTACTAGCCCGACCTGCTACTCTTGATGCATGTTGCAAACTAGCAATCGAATATGAAGATAATATGTTGGAATTGCGAAAGATGTCAAAACATCTTCAGCAAACAACAACTACGACTTCGTGTGTCTTCAGCCACCAAAAAATTGGAGCTCGAAGCAAGCAAGTCAGAAACATGACGGTGGATGAGCTCAATAATGCCATATTAGAGAAATTGAAAGTAAAAGAGGGAAGAGAAACATCTGGGCATGGGCATAATCATCTTTACCCCCACAAGGAATTGGTGTGGTGCTCTATGTGCAGATTAAATCACACTACCACCGAGTGTCCACAGTTTAAGAGCAAGGCCATTACTCTATTGTGCCCACTGTGTAAAAGTAGGAAATCGTGACACTTCAATGTGCAGATATCCAAGACTTCAAAATTTTGCACAGCTACCAGCACACTTAGAGCCCCATTGGGTTTACCTGCGCCACATGTATAGATCACCACTACTACTGGATAACCCAATTCTTCCTACTTACCTAGGGGGATGTTTCGGGTATAAGACGCTTCACCTTTGCCACCACCAGTTCTACCACCACAACCAACACATGCTAAAATCAATCAGGTATTGATTGAAGAGCCATTTGAAGATGTTGATATGGTGTGAGAAGTAGAACTTAGCGGAGAGTACTATGAAGAAATGGCGCCGGAATATTATGTCCTACAGCATAACATGCCAATACCTGTGTTTCAAACCACAGTACAATGGAAGGGCAAGGACATGAACTCAAACCTGAGAAGAGGACCGCTACAATGCTTTGGCTCTGTAGAGGGCCGCCATAGAGTCGTCGAGTGCCCAAACAAGAATATGGTTCATACACACCAACCCTAACAAGTGGCGGCTCCGCCCAATGACATGCCAGTACTCACCTATACTAAATGTGGGATTGATCATTTGATCAAGGATTGTCCATACCGCGCAAGTGGTTCGACTTCTATTGCCAATCAGGTCACCATCTGGACCATTAGTGTTGTACAGCCTAGAAATATCACACCACTCAACGTTGTAACAAGAGCTCAAGCTCAATTAGGAGATAAGGGAAAGAACCGAGGGGATGCGATTATTTCCAGAACTGGCCGCAGGAGAAGAGTGAAAAAAGTGGGTAAAGGTGACACAAGGGTCACAATCCAAGATGGATCCGAAGAAGATACAATCGACACCGGATCCACCCAATCGAAGGAAGAGGGGGATCAAAGGATCAATCACAAGGGGTCAGACCAAGAAGAGCAAAGAGAGCAACCAACAACTCCTAAGGGGATCGGTGAATACCCTAATGCCGACGAGGAAATAAGAAAGCTCGAAGACGCAGGGGCCTTAGTTTAAGAGTGCCAACGACTTCATGAAGCCAAGTTGAAACAGTTTATCCATGAAACAAGCCAACTAGGGATAGGGAATTGGACGTGCCTACCCCAATTCTGGAAGAAACGGAAGAGGAGTCCCGAGCAAACACACTGTCCAGAATGTTTGAGGAAAATGGGTTGGGGGAGTTCATCCATTCCTTCCCTATGGAGGAATACAAGACACATACATGGGAAGAACCCTCTATCTCCAAAGAACCCGAGACATAGGAAGTCTCGCACGGCGGCTGTGCTGTCCATGCCTATACAAATGCCATTAGGAAAACTGTTACCACAATTCACCAACCCTATGGACAGACATAAAGGAATGGGTAGAAGGCGCGGACTAAAGCCAATTCATACTATAGATGAGGCTCTGCCACCTCTAGTAGAAAGAACCTTGAGACATATAAGGAAAACTCGAGTCGTTAAGATACCAGTTAATCAACTGGGACGCTACTATGAAAGCGACGACACAAATGTTACAATCCCAATTCATCATAATGGGTACCACGCACTGGCTATCCTGGATGGTGGGGCGGGGGTTAGCATCATCACAAAATGTTGCTGGGAAAACTGGGAGAAACCTGATCTAAAAAAAGCAGATCTAATCGTTAAAATGGCTGACTGAACATCTTCGAGGCCCATTGGGCTTCTGGAGAATGTTAAATTCAAACTCTTTACATTTTGTTACCATCATACATTTGTGGTCATGGACTTCCTACGCTAACCTGATTCATATGACATAATATTGGGGAGACCCTTCATGAGGGAATCCAAATTGGTGCATGATTGGGCCTTAGATCACGTGTATGTATGTAGGGATTCATAAATCTTAAAGATTGATATGAGAACATGGAAAGCACACCCCATGGAAGGGCAATTGTTCGGTAACGATTCGGTCACAAATAGAACAAACCACCTATGTACAGATATGCCAGCACTCGGTGGGAGACCCCAAGGATGAAGAGGAAATGGAAATGTATGTGTCACTTCCTCCTCCGGACTTTAGTTTGATGAAAACTGGATGCATGTGTTGGCCACCATTGATGTGATGCAACCCAGGGGGACCCAGTATGTGGAATCTGGAACCGTCCCCACGACCTCTATTTGTATGGTTAATTGGTAGACCATTGATGAAGAATCAGAAGAGGAGACATCAAGTACAGAAGGTACCATAGCACAAAGCCGTACCAATGCTCAACGCCTCAGATGGTGGTGAAAGCAGAAATGATATATAGCCTAACGAAATGCCCTATTACAAAGAAAACCCATGGTGGATGCCCAGTGGGGGCTGAGATACCTTGAGGCCACTAAGGTACACAATGAGATCTCAAAGGATTGGGGTGAGGAGTTGAGTAAGATATCGCTAGAGGGAAGGCACAAGGAGAAAGTCGTCCTTCAAGAGCTAGAAACACCCAAGCTTACAAAAGATGGGTGCCGAAAATGCAATAAAGCCTTGGCAAAAGCAGAATGTGAGGCTAGAAAGATCATGGCTAAAACCAAAAGTGAAAATGAGGACAAACTAGACTTGCTCTCGGTACCTGACCACTTCAAAACCTATACTGTTGGCGAACGGAAAGTGGTCCGATTGACGGCAACAAGGGTGGAGGATGGGTTGTCCACATTATATGATGGCTCGGTCGCAGAAGTCAAGGAAGTGGATATTGCGAGACCAGGGGGATGAAGCTTGACCCATATACATTGCTAAGGACTTGACTTTGATTGAAGAAGATAAGCTCATCGCTCTCCTTAAGGAATTTAAGGATTGTTTCGCCTGGAATTACAAAGAGATGAAGGGGGTACCACCTGAGGTAGTAAAACATACGATTCCAATCATGGAAGGGTTGAGACCAACCAGGCAGAAGCCATACCAAATGAATCCTAAGTATGCAAAAATTGTAAAGGAGGAAATAGACAAGCTCATTGTTGCGGATTTCATCTATGAAATCAAACATGCGGATCGGTTGTCACCAATCTTGATAGTGCCAAAAAAGAATGGAAAACTTAGGGTATGTGTTGATCTTAAAAAGGTCAATGTAGCCACTAGGAAAGACCATTATCCATTGCCTTATACAAAACATGTTTTGGAAAGAGTGGCTGGGAGAGAAGCTTATAGCTTCTTGGATGGACTCTTCGGTTACAATCAGGTGTCCATAGCACCAGAGGACCAACACAAGACAACTTTCAATACAATGTGGGGGACATTTGCATAAATAAATACAAGGTTATGCTGTTCGGCCTCACCAACGCCCCAATAGCCTTTCAATGGTTGATGTGCACAGCCTTCAAGGACTACTTACAAAAGTGGTTGGAGGTATTCATTGACGATCTGTGTGCACACTCTCGATGGGCAGACCATTTGGCCTGCTTGAGGAAAGTGTTCGAGTGATGTCGATTATATCGTATATCCCTGAACCCCTTGAAGTGTCAGTTTTGGGTCAAGCATGGTGTGATATTGGGACACATTGTCTCAAAGAATGATATATCCATGGACGATAATAAGGTCAAGCTAATATTGGAGCTGCCACTGCCTACCAAACTACAAGGGTATGCAAAGATTTATGGGCCATGTGGGGTATTATCGCCGCTTCATAATTTTCTATGCTGAAATAGCCAGACCCTTGTACAAGCTCCTCATTGTCTTTGAGTGGACTGAGGAGTGTCAGGAAGCATATGATCGACTGAAGCAAGCGTTGGCTAGCGCGCCAATTCTACGACCCCCCAATTGGGATCTCATATTTCACGTGCATATTGATGCATCAAATTTTGCTATTGGTTGCGTACTAGCCCAGCCTGGTGAGTTCAAATTGAACTATCTAGTCTGCTTCGCTAGTCGTCAGCTAAATGATGCGGAGGTGAACTACACCACCACAGAGAGGGAAGGATTGGCCATGGTTTATGCCGTCAAGAAATATCGACATTACCTCTTGGCCAACAAATTTGTATTTTTTGTGGACCATCAAGCCTTACTATACCTAGTGAATAAACCTTGCACCATGGGGAGAATCACCCCAAATCATCTCGAGGTTCGGCTGCCCATTAGAATTGGTTAGTGATCACGGCTCACATTTTATCAATGAGGTGATTAATCATTTACTTGTTGCAGGATTCTTAGTGATCCATAAAAAATCATCACCTTATTATCCATAGGCCAATGGTCAAGCAGAGAGTACAAACACGATTTTGTGTACTATCTTGACAAAAACCTTGGAAGCAAGTTGAACAGATTGGGCACATAAGCTGACAGCAACCCTATGGGCCTATTGAACATCATATAAGGTAGCGACGGGTTACACTCCTTTCCATCTAGCTTATTGTGTTGAAGCAGTTATGCCCATGGAATACCTAGTCCCAAGATTAAGGATTGCCGTATAAGAGCGTCTAATGAAGAATGCATTAGCTGAAAGGCTAATTGACTTAGAGAAGCTTGATGAGACCAGACTGATAGCATCACATGGACTCATGGTTGAAAAACTATGTAGGAAACATTGGTTCGACAAAAACCTTAAGCAAAAAGAACTGGAAATGGGGGACCTTGTCCTCATGTGTATGGTATCGGAAGCGCTAGGAAAAAGAAACTCAAATACCAAGGCCTGGGCCCATTCCGAGTATTGAAAATCACACCTCAAGGATCTGTTCGAATTGAGACAATTGACGGCCTCCAGATGGAGGGTTATGTCAATGGAAGTAAATTAAAAAATTATTTTGGACCACTGACCCAAGAGATGCTCTTGCAAGAACATCTCTTAAAACAATATAAACAACTTGTAAAAGAAAAAATCCAGCAGGCTTAAGAAGAGGCTAAGGCTAGGGAGGCCAAAGCCAAATAATTACTGCACAAAAGTAGAACACTTGAAGTTCGACATGAACCAAGGGCCATCCAACAGGGGTATCATGCTTTACTACCACTGATTGCGATGTCTTCCCAGCTACATGCATATCACTTTCGAAGACATGGTGGATGCAGGATTCTGGAGATCACACTCAACATTCCGACGAACACTCAAAAAGCTCCAATATAGGAGGAACTTCTACCGACATGAGTTCGGTGACCAAGTCTTTAGACCTCGATAACAGGTTTTGCGGATAGAACCTACATTAGGAAGGGGGGGATATTAATCCCATTTGGATTAACAAACATGATCCTCCAATTGAGGACATTAATAAGTGTCATGAAACGGCACTATAAAAGTTGTACATTATGAGATATTGGCCACCCAAGTAAGTAAGTTTTGGGTGCCCAAGTGTGAATAAGGGCCAAATGTATATAAGGCATTTTCTCATAAAATGAAAAGGGACAATCCCCTTTGTGCTATAGAGAGCTCTCCCTTGTGTCTTGAGAGAGATTGAGGAAGAGAGAGAGAATTCTAGCATTGTTCCTCCTTTATGCTTGTGTGATTCATGCTTGTGTGTTCCTCCTTTATGCTTGTGTGTGAGAGTGAGAGAGAGAGTGATTGCCTTATGTGGCGACGGTGCGAGTGACTCTACGGTGACAGCATGGAGGTGGAGCTTAACAAGCGAGCTTGGAGGCCTCAAGGGACTCAAGCTCGAAGCATTGGTAAGTGCCCTATGACAGTTGTGATCTATTGCTCATCCTTTAGGTGAATGTGTTGAGTTCCCTCTTGGAGGTGTGGTAGCCCATAACAACTTATGACTGAAGTCTAGATTATTACTTAGTCACCTCCCTCCTGACTCCTAAAAAATTGGGATAAGAGTACATCTTTACCTTTTATAGCATCAAGGCATTACAACTCCTCAAAGAAACATCCAAAATTTTTAGATTTTGGGGGGACAATCCAAGCAGAGAACCCTTGACTCTCATACATAGATAAGATCTAGAAGTTGAGGAAGAATCCCCCCCTCGATGCCAGTGAAGATCCTTTTGCAGTGCTGTTTCCAACAAATTTCCAACAAACGGATGCTTGGGTTATCCTTTTAGGCGCATGGGCTAGGGTAGAGCACCCTGAAGTGAATGTGTTCAATGAAGAAGTGAGTGCCAATTCCGAACACACATGCCTTAGATAGGCATCAATGTTGAAAGATTTGATAGCTTCATGGAGCATAGGATTTAGACCTTATGGTGGTCTCGGCATCATAGGTTGAAGCACCCGTTAGTGCAGTCCATGCCTCCTCCTTAAAGGAAGCAAAACTTTGAAAGAAAGATTGATCCATTGAACATCTTACTAGAGAGTCATTTGATATGGTTGATGAGGTAGATGAAGAAATTGCTGATGAAAACACACCTGCTACCTTTGTATGCCTTCATACTATAGATTAATGTAGAGGCCCCTTGTTAATGATGACTTTAGAAGGTATCCATTTGTGAAAAACACACGGCTCAATGACTATTATGGTTGCAGGTTTATATCATCTTGTGTAAGCATGGTAGTGCATACTTCATCACATTGAAAACAACATTAACTGTATGCTTATCATAGTATGGGACACTTGATGGGAAGAAAATGCAGATCATCAGAGAGTTGTTTATGAGGAAAGAACTAGTTACAACATATGAAAAAAATGGCCCATATGTGGGTGATAGGAGGTAGCTATGAGAAGGTGGATGCATGGGCTGATAGGTGGCTAAGAAGAGGTGGCTATATGGGTAAGAAAACATAGCACATAAGGTGGATATATGGGCTGCGTGATCAGTTCTAAAAACGCATTATGGAAGATGGCTATGAGAAAAATGCCCCATATGTGGGTGATAGGAGGCAGCTACATCAGCATGAGAAGGTGGATGCATGGGCTAATAGGTGGCTAAGAAGAGGTGGCAATATGGGCAAGAAAACATAGCATATAAGGTGGATGTATGGGTTGCATGATCAGTTCTAAAAACGCATGGAAGATGGCTATGTGAGCTTCTACAAGAGGAGATGAATGCAACTCCTGAAAGCTAGTCAAGCGACCATGAAAACACATAGAAAGGGGTGATACATGGCAAATAGAGAGAAGCTAAAATGCGAGTATGCAAGATAGCATATGGTAAGATAATAGATCCAAAAAATGCAGCATCATGTGAAGGGAATGTGCTACATGGCAAGTAGAGAGAAGCTAAAACGCAAGTATGCTGGATAGCATACGGCCATATAATAGATCCTAAAAATGTAGCATGTGAAGGGAGAAAAAACACAACATATGAAAGGCATGAAGAGAAAAATGCCAGATGCTCATGGAAGGCATATGGTAAGATAATAGGTCCTAAAAATGCAGCATGTGAAGGGAATGTGAAGGGAGAAAAAACACAACATATGAAGGGCATGAAGAGAAAAATGCACAGATGCTCATGGAAGGCTGAAAATGTAGAAATCCTAAAAATATAAAAACCCTAAAAATATACAAGGGGAGAAGGTGAAGCATGGCAATAGAATGGAGCCTAGCTTTGATACCATGTTGGGTCAGGTCTAGGAGGGAGGGAGTGAGGGTGGAAGGAGGGGTGGAGAGATCAAGCCATGGTATGGTGTATGGAAGCAGGATACAGAAGAGCTCTAGAGAGAGAGAGAGAGATGCAAAAGACAGAAGGAAGAAAGATTGAAAGATTTCAGGTGATACTCGTACTTTGGCAAGAATAAAATACAACCTGAGACCTTGCTTTTATAGGCATTAGGGTGCCCTTATATTTAATCTCTTAATAAGATGTGGTTCACACCTAATGAGTAATGCCCTAATTTTTCCACGTGTACCTTACACATTTTTCCTAATTTTTTCTCATGTACCTTACGCAACCTTTCTTTTTCCTCATTAGGAGTCTCCTCATTTGGTTATTTTTGTTGACTTGGGTTCAACTTTCTCTTCCACATTTTCTTATGGCCTTCCCTCCATCCAATCCTTCAAGTCCTTCCACAAGTTTAGATTACCTTGTAATAGGGTCTCCATTGGAAGCCCATTATTATCATTCAAGAATGGCATAGGCTATGTATGTGTAAGGAATTTGGAAGGTAACCTCCTACAATGGGTTTTAAATGTATTGGGTTAACTCCAGAAGGATTTTCTTAGATGGGTCAATACAAATTCTCCACAACAACAGGTTCATGAACTACTAGAGGTCTCCCAGCTTTATCAACTTGATCAATCGACAACAATAATACATTAGGATGGATAGTGTTTGGTACTTTTCTTACTTTTAGGCTAACCTCGATTTAGCTTGACAATTTCAAACAAAGTTTTGGGCTTCCTCTAGCCATTACTTTTCCATGAATGGGTATGGATATTCCCCTAGCCCCCTAGGTGTGGCTACTTCCTCTTCTTGATTTCTAGTTTTTACAGTTTTGGGCTTCCTCTAGCTATTACTTTTCTATCGATGGGTATGGATATTCCCCAAGTCCCCTAGGTGTAGCTACTTCCTCTTCTTGATTTCTAGTTTTAAAAGTAAATCGATTCAATTATTCTGAGAGTAATTGAGTTGCTTTGTGAACTATTGAAGCTACTTCCTCTTCTTGATTTCTAGTTTTAAAAGTAAATGGATATTCCCCAAGTCCCCTAGGTGTAGCTACATCCTCTTCTTGATTTCTAGTTTTAAAAGTAAATGGATTCAATTATTCTAAGAGTAATTGAGTTGCTTTGTCAACTATTGAAGCCATAGGTATGGACTCATCCTTGGAGCTACTTCATATCGTGGCTTTATCATCAGCTTTACCGATTTACTTAGTTCTACGCTTCTTCCCCTTTCCAATAGATTGACCTAGTAGAGTAGGCATATCCTTGGTTGTACTAGCCCCATTTTCTCCTTTTATAGAGCTTCATGTGTATCTTTTGTGGACTCACCTATGCTCACCATGTGGTACTTGTGCATATGGGATGGCCCTATATTTTACCATTTATAGAGAGCATGGATGAGGGAGATTTGATTCCCCTCCATCCCAAGTTGTGGATTCCATCCTTGTGTTCCCTCTTGGATTAATGAGTTGAGTGAGGTTATCTCCCCCTTGTTCTCTTAGGAGTTGGGCTTAGGATGTGGTGTGTTTGGGCATGGCTTGCAGTACTTCCCATGTGTGAAAGGCTTGTGGTTGAGAGCTTGTGTATGGGTTTGTCATCTTCTCATTGCCATGTGCTTGTCATTTGCTTGAGCTTAGGCTTGTGAGTGAGAGGTGAATATGGAGTGAGAGTGTGTAGTGATAGTGTGAGTTCCTTTCTTTTTTTTCATTGCCATGTCCTTAGGCAAGCTGCATTCCAGTGGTTTCAAGCCTTGTTCCATCAACAACCAAAAGCAAGTATCGATGAGCTTCAACATGTTTCTCAACAAAAATTCTCCCACCCTTAGCATGGTTCTTCAGAGACTAGACACAAAGTATCTTCGTGCAAGCAACGCAAGCCTCAGCATGGATATTCTTGGAAATGTTACGGTTCTAAGCAACCAACTTCATTGGAATCATCAGCAAACAACAACGTGAAGCTTCCAAAGGATCACATCTTGGAAAGAAATCAGCTATATCAAGATGGGCTTACTTCGTGGCACGTGTGTCCGACCCTAGTCGAGTACTCGATCGTGAACGCCGCGACGTTGGACAAGTTTCCCCTCACGCGAGCAATGCCCTACATTCAAGTCCTTGTTGCAAGCTCTTGGTGGCAATGTTGAAGACTTATTCTCAGGTTGTGCAAGAGGATCCTTGAGAGGTCTTAGAGGCGCAAACAACCTCAACCTCCCCCTTCTACATTGGAAGCCTTAATACCTGCTAAGAAAGCTGAAGATTCAGAAGATTCTAGTACATATGTGATAAATACAATGTCCACAACTTCTTTTCTTGCCGCCGTGACCGAGGGCCTCGTCACACGGAGTCTTTGTCTCTAACCAGATACTTGACGCCATGGTGAATGATGATTCTTCTTCAAAAATGAAGACTCTAGTCCTTACCTTCAATGGTGCAAAGGATAAATCAGACGCAGACTCTTGCAGCATGACTTCAACGCTGCAAATGAATCTTTGGACATAACTTGTCCCGAGAACAACTTTCTAAGCAAAGAAAACCATATGGAATATATTTCTTCTCAACCTACAAATACACTTGAAGACTTTTGTGTTCCAAAAAAATCAGTGGAATCCCTTTCAGACATCCAACAGGTGGTTGTCGCCTCTCAGCAGGAAAGCCTGGCGAAGGCCCAAGAAAGGGTTGTGTCTGAGGAGCTATTCCAGACCAACTTCCAGTATATGCAGCTGCAAACTAAGTTTGATGAGTAGACGTAGCAGTTAGGGCACGCCCTTGCCCGATTCACAGAGCTCTAACAGTAGCTGACTCAGGCCCACGAAGCAACACAGAGGGCACATCATGAGCTATCTATTATCGAGGGCCTACATCAAGATGCCTAGAGTTGAGCTAAGATAGCCGAAGACCTCCTTACTTGCACTCAGAAAGATTTCATGCACCACCAGGAGATCTCAGAGGCAACAGTCCGCACACTCGAAGAGCACCTTGGAGAGGCTGAGGCCACAACCCAACCCCCTTCCATCAAATGTGCTCCCTCTTCTAGTATTTTAGACCGCAAGGTGGACACCGCCACCATGGAGCTCCCACTCTTATCCCTCCCCCCACAGACACCCTATCAATTCATCAATCTCCATTTCCGGAGTGTTTGCTTAAACTTCGTATAGCATAATCTTTATCTCGATGAGCTCCTCTCCCGCCATAACTTTACCTACCTCCTCACTAAGCTCCCCATCCAAATCATAACCCTCATTCCCCATTTCTTCTTCCACGGCCTTCTTTCCTTCCAACACCCTCACGATTTTAAAGAAAACTTTTAATATTTCATGGTCTTCTTTTGGAACTTCAAAAGCAGCAAGACACTATATGTCATTTTGTAATTGAACACTGAAATAATCTAAATGCTCTTTTGTGATGTCCGGACTCAAGGCTCTATTCATTAGACTCAAACTTACCCTCTCTAACTTTTTTCCTTTCACAATCTCTTTTGTGATGTCTGGACTCAAGGCTTTATTCATTAGGGTCAAGCTTACCCTCTCTAACTTTTGTCCTTTAACAGTCTCATGTTCGTCGAGTTTTTAACATAAACTTTAGTGTACCACCACATTCTTGAGTAGTCATGCTATAGAAATTGACCATTGCAATTTGCACCTTACGTATATCTAGCACAAAATTGTTGAATTTCATTAGCTTAACCTCTCACTTACATTTATGTGTATGGAATAGATGCATAGGCTCTCTAATGAGCTCCAAAACTTTACCATTAAAACATTTTCATGCTTGTCCTATATGATATGGCTTTGGGAGAGGAAAAATGTAATTCTCCTTGCATCAATAGCTTGAGAACTTGTAAGACTAGAACTTTGATTCTCCACCAACCATATCCCAAATGGACCCTAAACACATGGTTATATAGGCCTAGGTGATGCATGACCTTCCAACTTCAGCCCCTTGACCTTTCAATGGCTAGGCATGGCCCTTTCACTATCCAATGCCTCCTCAACTCCCCTTAGAAGGGGGCGCCTACTTTTGTGGCCTTTGGGCTTCCCCTATACACCATCTACATCTCTTTTACATTGACCTTAATGCCTATTAAACCATTCCTTTAGGTATTTCCAATTTGAAATCCCCTGAACCTCATTTATATGCAAACCTTTTACATATAAATAATCTTTTCTAGTCTTACCTTATAATGTTTCATTTTAGTCTCATAATATTTCCTCCCCCTTGAAAGAAAAGTTTTCGTCCTTGAAAACAAACTCAGGAAACCTTTTCTTCAGTGTAGCCACTCAACTTGGAATAAGTTCTCCTTTATAAGTATTTTTCAACTATAGAAACACTTCCTTTAGTAGAGTAATATTACTTCCTCATTCATGTGTTCTTAAACTCCCTTGCTACAAGAGAGAATCTTTTTCTTTTAAAAACACCTACTGTCCATGTAAGTGGCATTACACCATACAGATTTGACACGGTGTTGAACTTTATTTTACCCTTATAACAATGAGGTTGGCTTTAACATCTTCTTCTAAAATGAATATTTTGTTCTGGTTGTGTTGATGTTAAACATGAGGACAAACTAATATGATTATGTCCACCAACTTTTCATATGTCCTTGATCAAAGGCTTGTATGCAGTTAATGACTTTTCATTTCTCTTTTTTACTTCTCAAGTGTCATGATCACTCAGACGCTTTACCTGGTTACCATCAACCCTTTTCCTAGTGTATACTTGTATACACTAACTAGAACCAATCTTACGGATAATGAGACACAATTGCCAAATAAGATTGTTCTATTACCTTTTAGTACCTTACGTACTAGTTGACCGACCTTGCATACCATAAGTAATGAAGAGTAAAGTAACCATCTACTCCCTTGCCCAATTCCTTTTACTTCTCGACCGTCGACTCAATCGAGAAATTCTTTTGGATGATGAGACAATCTCAACCTTGCTTGATCAACTCCTTTCGATTACTCGTACATTGGCATAACATACATCATTATAGGCAACCCATTCCACCTAGTTGCTCCCAAGTCCCTTGAGTAACCATTCATTAACTAGAACCTACCTTTTTAAAAGTTTGGACGTCCTTGAATTTGGATCTAGGTAATAAGCCTTCCAATTTCAGTCTTTTTCATTTTCAAGAAGATATTCCTTTAAGAATAATTCCCTAAATGAATCCCAAGAATCAGGTACTTGCCTAGCTTCTTCTAAGCTCATCCTCCACTTATAAGCTTTGCCTTATAAGGATAAGCTAGCTTCAATGGGGTGGTTATGATCAGGCACATTTCTTAAAAGATGCAAATCTTGCCATTTTTGTAGAAAACCATGGACCGCATCTTTATTTCTCTCCTTCTCTTCTCCACTAAAAGTAGGCACCTTTAAATCTTTGAATACCATACCCTGGTCTCTAGTTTTGGGACCCTCTTCAACTATGGTTTCATTCAATCCTTTTTCTTTAGTTTTTTTCCTTCCCTCATTAATGTTATTTTTTTATATTTCTTTTACTCCCAATTCTTCCCCTCTCATTAAGGAGCTAAGAAGACCCATTATTTTCTCAATTTTATTATCTATATTAGAGATTTTTTCTTTTATTTCCTTCATCTTTTATATCCTCATACTCATTAAGATCTAAATCTTGCATATCTATTTCATTTGTCTTTGTAATATCCTCTTCCATGTGGAAAGAGGACATTGGGTTTTCCCCCTTCTCCTCATTCCCCCAATATCCTCTCCAAGCTACCCTTACTGGTGGCTATGCTAGTTTTTACGTTTTGGATTCCCTTCACACCCTCATGATTTTTATGAGCTCCCCCAATATCCTCTCCAAGCTACCCTTAGTGGCTGGTGCCAGCTTTTACGTTTTGGATTTCCTTAGACCCAGTAGAATTCATTGACATGTCCATCCCGACAGTTTATGCCCCCACCCCTACCCCTCTCAGATCTCCGCAAGAGTGCTCTATTACTTACGGGATGTTGGCTGGCAGTTTGTCAACAGCGCTTATCTTTCTCTCTTCGGGCGGACGATCTCCCCCCTTATACCCTAGAAGGCCTATATATACTATACCAGAGGTGCTTCAAGCAGTTGGAAGTAATGGGAGCAACTGGTATCTTCCAGTTTGATGATGCACACATGACCTTTCCGCCTCGAATTCACCGTCGACAAAGCTGTTGCTGCTGTGGTCACCTTCTTTCATGCCAACAGCCCTGCAGATGCTGCGAAAGCTGGCCCTGCCTTGGATGACAACAACAAAGGCGATGATAGGTAGGGTAGCTTGCCACCTCCACCCCCACGATCCTCTTCTCCCCCACCACCACCCAGCTCATCCTCCACACCTCCCAACAACCAACCCCCGCCCTCACCACCCTCCTCTGGCACCTCTACCCTTCTCCTTTTTCATGCATAATCTTCTTCTTCCCCAATCCATTTTCCACCCCACCCCACCCCACCCCACCCCCATCACCCACACCCCCCTCACCACCTTTCTTATCCCTCTAGCTCGAAATGCACACAACATTCAGAGACATACCCTCCACATCCGCTAAACCCCCACCAATCCTCAACACCAGCCTCACCACAGGACCCTCAACATCAGCAACCCCACTACCCCCGTTGGCCGACTCACCAAGCCCCCCGCACAGAACCTTGAAGAAGGGGAGATCCCGTCACCGCCATCTTCAAAGCGTGAGGAGGTCGACCCTCCGCTCAATCCTCTAAATTGGTGCGATCCCCTTGACCGCACACGAAGTTCGAGCAGGCCATATCCATCTTGCTCGGTCGTCGACAACTCCAGGCTGAACCCCTCACCCACATCACGGACCACCTCGACATCTACTTCCTACACCCGTACCTCGAGGCGAAGCATCACCAATGGCGGCGCGACCACCCACCCCGAACCCACGGTGGCTACCACTGGCCACCCGCCGCTATTTGCCCCATAACCTTTCATCTCATGGGCAAGTAGCCAGCCTGGAGGCGACCATTCCTTACCAAACCCTTCATCTGGGAGACCTACTATAACGTGCCACGCGCACAGAGGATCATCCCCGACTACCTCCCAATTTGATGACGATGGGCCTAGAATGTTTTTCATGAAGAGAATCAGAAGAACCAAAAACTCAAATTCAACTTCTCGTGGTTCGCATCCCCATCTACATAGAATCCATGCACCGAAGAGAGAATGGTTCGGCACTTCCACGAGTTCATTCGCCGCCGTCCCAAGCTGTGATCCACCATTCGCTTCTTCAATCTCATCATCACGCTGCTGGAGTCCTTCCCGGACTGGGACCATTACTGTGAAGGTGCACAAGGTCTTGCTTTTGGCATTAACAAAGGGCCCACTCTCAAGCAGATCTTCAGCTACTACGAGCATGCCATGTGGATGCTCGCTTTGGCACCTTCAAACTTTCAAAGAAATGATGGAGACTAATTTTTGGACTAGTTATAAGGTCTTCCATTAAGCCCCTTCTACTCTAACCTTGCACCGCAATTTTGTCAAAACCTATTCAATTTATTACTGATAGATCCGGCCAGCTCCGAGGAGGATGGAAGGGGGTTATGTTAACCACTCCAGCTAACATGACCTTTCACGACGCAGCTACACCCTTTGTGCTTTATCTTTTTGTAACCGCACTAAGCTCTAATTGTATATGAGACATGGGATGACCGAGCTTATGGCTTGTGTAACGCCGGTCATGAGGAATAGATGTACATAGAGCTAGTAAAACTAGGAAGACTAGTTTTGGGCGCCCACTTGTAAATGGGCAGTCGGACATTGTAAATATGACCTTTTGAATTTTCCTTCTCTCTCTCTCTCTCTCTCTCTCTCTCACACACACACACACACACACACACACACACACACATTGTGAGCTTGTGGTTGCATGCTTGCTTGTGTTCTTGCTTGCTTGCATGTTTGATTGTCGGTGTATGTGAGTAGGAATGGTGATGCTCTCCTTTCTATCCTTCTCTACCCTCTTTTTGCTATCTACCATGTCCTTTTTGCATACTAGTGGCATAAAGTAGACGTTGAGCTCTCCATAGCGCCTTCCCTCTTGCTCTCTACCTAGCATTGGATCTCTTCTAGGGTGACACAAGGAGAGTGTGGAGTGAGCCCCTAGCGGCTTCACGTCGAGGAGTTGATCCTCATAGGGTTGGCCAAGTGCTATCTCCGGATTCGACTCTTGCATGCATTTCTCTTCTTCTTTCTCTCTTGGTGTGTGCAAGGTAGCATGTTATCCTTAACACTCTTTATCAAAGGCATGATAGAGGATCTTGGTAAGCATGTATACACAATGTTTCTTGCCCACTGGGTTCTCACAAGAGCTTAGTGGTGGTGAAGGATTTGGCCTAGTTTATCAGTTGTTGTTGGAGCTTAGCGTGGATGGTGAGGGCACACTATTATGGTAGTCTTGAGCCTTCTAATAAGTGAGGAAGGTGAGTACATGGGCCAAGAGCACCCATTCTAGGATGGTGGATGATACCCGTTTGGGTTTCTTTGGAATAGGGTGCAGCTTGAGGGTATCAATGGAGTGAGGTCCCACAAAGGCGCAAACGAGTTGGGCAAGGCATAGGGGCAGGAAGCTCTTTATCAATGGCATGCTAGAGGATCTTGGTAAGCATGTATAGACAATGTACCCTGCCCACTAGGTTCTTGCAAGCGCTCAGTGGTAGTGAAGGATTTGGCCTAGTTTATCAGCTGGTGGCCGGAATGCAGCTTGGTGTGGATGGTGAGGGCACCCTATTATGGCAGTCTTGCGCCTTCTAATAAGGGAGGAAGGTGAGTACATGGGCCATGAGCACCCATTCTAGGATGATTATGTCGTCAAATTTTAGCCCCATTTGAATTGAGGAGATCGCTATTAAATGATTATGTGCCAAACCTTGATCATGACTCCCTTCCCACTGTGGAACTTGGATGCATGGACTGGGAGATGAAGGGCTCTATGCATGAGATCCTCAGTGAGTAGAAGATTTAGCAAAGGGACCCATTTGCATCTCAACCTCCCGAGAATTGTCCGTATTGTGGTAGGACTCCAAGCAATGGAGGGTAAGGGGGAGATCCTCGCAAGCCCCATGGGGATGGGTTTCTAAAGACCATGAGGCCGAAATGGTCCAAGATAGGGGCTACTTCTATTATAGTGTGGCACGATGGGTAGGCAACCCTAAAATGTTATCGAAAAAGGTTATCAAGGGGGGT
The DNA here is from genome assembly GCF_041138505.1 of Cibotium barometz. Taxonomy (NCBI): domain Eukaryota; kingdom Viridiplantae; phylum Streptophyta; class Polypodiopsida; order Cyatheales; family Cibotiaceae; genus Cibotium; species Cibotium barometz. The sequence goes on from NC_141085.1 coordinate 1,525,346, forward strand.
TTGATCTAGGTAAGGAGTAGGCAACCTTGGACGCATTGAAGCTTTTTCGGGTCTAGGGAGCAAGAGTTGTCCAGTTTGGCGAATGGATCCAAAAGATCTAAAGGCCACTTTCGAGGCTCCTCACAATGGCGGGGTGACAAGGTGGAGGTGGCACCATCTGATGTCTGTGCAAAAGTTCCTTGGGGTAAGTGTGTGGTCATTATGTAGTGAGTGCATGTTTGGGAGGTGTTTTGGACTATCTGGGAGAGTACCTACAAACAACTAGTTGTATCCATGCTACCCACTCAGTGGTGGGGAGAGTACCCATAAATAACCAGATGTACCCACTCTACCCTTTGTGGGGAGCACACTACCCACTCAGTTGGGGAGCCAATAAAAGAAGTAAAAGGTGAAAGATGAAGGGCTTACTTGCTACCCTTATAAGTTTATCAAGAAGAACATGGACGTCAATAACATTGTATTGATGATCAGGACTCGCCAAAATTCCAATAGCGGCCAAATGAAAGTGTGCGTGTGTGATAGCTTCATGTCCATGGCAATGTGACCTTGGTGCTTGGTCACAAATGGTTGTGGCCGATGGTTGGAAAAAGCCGACAGTTTAAATTATGTGATTGGTAGCAAAGAGGCTAGGATTTATGTCAGGGGAGAGGATGGAAAAGTTGTGAACCTACCAAAGCTTGACCACCACACTAACCTCAAGAATTGGTGGTAGTGAACTGTTTTCCAAGTGCTTTGATAGTGCAGTGTGAGATATACATGCCTACTCTCCATGTTAGAGAAATCTCACAAGGTCAAGTCTTTCCTCTAGATGGTGGTTGCTAGGGCACAAAGGCCTTCTTCTTCGTTGTGGGCAGCCAAGTGGCCAGGGCACATGAGCCTTCTTCTTCTTTGTAGTAGGCGGCCAGGGCATAGGAGCCTTCATCTTCTTTCTCCTGTAGGGGGGGGGGGGGGGGGGGGGGGCCAAGGTGCATCCCTTCTTACTCTTTGTTTTGTAGGGCACAACCCTTAGCCTTTTCCTGTAGTTGGATCACATGCACAACCCCTAGTCCTTTGCTACAGGCGGATCATGGGCATGGCCCTTAGCCCTTATTGCTCTTTGCTACAGGTAGCCCTTACCCTTTTTCTCTATAGGAAGATCGGGGTATAGGCCTTATCCCTTTTCTGTGCAGACTGATCAGGGTGGATAACCCTTAGCAACATCCCTTATCCTTTCTTGCTCTTTGTTACAAAGGCAGCACTTATCCCTTTGCCAGGTATAGCCCTTATCCCTTTGCTACACCCAGATCAAGGCATAGCCCTTAGCTCGTTGTTGTAGGATGATTTCTCTCCTCGCTCGTCCTAGTCTGCAAAAGTGCCCAATTTCTCTTCGATCACCCTAATGTTGTGGTGCACGTAACATCGCCTTCCTCTTCTCATTGGCAGCCATGCCACAAGGACAAATCCCTTCTTCATTTTTTTTCTCCGTGTTCTACAAGCATGGCCAAGGGCATGACTCTATCTGCCTTCCTCGCTTGCTATTTGCATAGGTGATCAAGGTAAGTGACCAAGGTAATAGTCCGTGTTCTCTCTCCTTGATTGCCCCGCTTTGATTGTGCAAGGTGCCAAGGGCCTCCTCTTACCATACCTTCAAAGGCACAGCCCTCCTCACTTGTCGATCACCGTAATTTGGGACAACAATCACCCCTCCCTTGTTTTCATGTTCATGCCTTCTCTCCCTACATTCAAATCTAGTTTTCTCTCTCTAGACGTTTGAGTTGTTAGGTGTGAGGCACGAATCATACTTCCTGAGATGATTCGACTTCTTTCAATCACCAATCTCACTTCTTCAATCATCGATCTCACTTCTACCTTCGATCGTCCCTCTTGGATTGTGGTGAGACGGTTCAACTTCTTTGATCATTGATTCTTAGATTGTAGTCAACCTCCTAAAAGATTTAACTTCTTTAATCATCAATTCTTGGATCGTGGTGATTTGAGTCCTAGATGATTCAACTTCTTTGATTCATCTCGTTGGTGATTCAAGTCCTAGACGATTCAACTTCTTTTTTATGCTGATTCTTGGCTCGTAAGATTCAACTATGATCTAATTCCACTTTCCACATGATTTATCCTTTTGGATCATGGCGATACAACTCTTAGGACAATCCCGCTTTAGGACAACAATCGGACAATCAAACTTTTGAGATCGTTGATTTGACTCAAGTGTTTTTTTTTGTAAATTATTATTATCATTCCCGATGATGAAGGTAGTGATTATATCATTTGACTCAAGTGTTTTTTTAATTAATCATTCTTAGTGAAGGTAGTGACTATACACTTGAGCGGGGATACTATGTTACATATGTATAAGTGAGTTAGGCTTCGATGCCCGTGTGTACGTGCCTGGTAGAGAGAGTTGCTTGCCCACCCATGACAAAAGCTTAGATACCACATTAGCTAGTCAGCTTAGTTGGTGTGGTTGCCTTAACTTTGGCCTTCTAACTTGCAAGTTGATGTTGTGACATGGTTTATGGTGGTGATCTTTTTGAGCGTGATGGGTTTCTTAGTGGTGCCACAGAAGTGTGTGCATAGTTCTCTTTAGGGTTCAACACACCATGGACGACTCTTTTTTAATGAGAACAAGAGCAGGTAGGGCCATTGCACATGGGAAACGTGTACATCTAGGTGCCAAGTTCAAACAAACCCATTACCTAGACCCCCGTAAAACACACCCTCAAACATCAAATCCAAGTGGCTGTGGAGACCAAAAGTCATGCCTCTAATGCCAACTCCAAAGCTTAAGCAAGAATGGAGAGCAATGTCTTCCACCTTGATTTGTGTGTTAACACCACCTTCAAAAAACTCAGAAGAGTGCCTGTGGACCCCAAGAAACGGCATGGGGGTTTCCTTCATAGAATCCTTGTCCATCTAGGTCGGGATATCCAATGAAGCATAGACTTCAGGGATGGTACTAGGTACTGAGGCTATCTCGTGGATCTTTTTGGCTTTTGTGGTGTGGATGGCGAGGTTTTTGGAACCTTGACAGACAGGTTCCCTTTGTAGAAGCCTTAGGCTTCTAGTAGTTTGATAGTGGGGCTCGAGGTTTGGGTAAAACTAGGCCTCAGCCTCTTTGGGTATTTCTTTGGGAGATCTACGGCCTCTTTGGGTCTTTCTTTGTCTCACAGCACAGTAAACGGCTGCCTTGAAGTGTGTCCTCCATTTTTTGTTGTTAGCATCTCGCTTCTCATCTTTTTTCTTATGGATTTGGAAGATCATGTCCTAGGTGAGAGGTCCATAGTAGCATTTCAGCTTGTTACCATTGAAGTAACCTCCTGCTTCCATCTCAATCCCATCCAGGGTCTATATGTTTGTTGTGCCTTATGGGAAATCTCTATCATTCTCCTTGGTAGGGACCTTGCCCTCTATCGCTAACTCTTTCCTCAATGCAAGAGAACGCAGATACAAACTTGCTATTAACATAGATCAGGTCTACTCATCTTCGAGAAGTATTCATCACCGAGCATTGTTGGGCAAAGAAGAGGCAAACAGACTACGACTAGAGGGAAGAAAGCACATTGATTTGTGGGTGGATGGAAGTATTTATCCCAATGATCCTTCAACTAGTAGACCTCCTCCATTTGTAAATGTTCATGACTTGATTAGATTTGTTGGAGATGGTTTTGATGGTCTGCTTGGTTACTGTAATGTGTGCTCAGTCCAAATGCATCAACTGAAAGAAATTTTATTAACATCTCAGAAAAATATTTCAGAGCTTTATAATAAGATTAGAGAGCTAGAAGTTGTAAACCACTCCTTGAAAGAGAAACTAGTGAACTTGAAAGAAACCCCAAAAGGATATCACCCATCTTAGATTAGTCATGTTAATTATGTGATCATTAGTGTAAGATTAGTTTGTTGATTAGATAGATATCTTGTCATTAGGAGAGCTTGATCCATGATTCTCAACACATGCTTATATACTATATGCCTAGTATATAAGTATGTGTGCATGCTCTATGCCTAGTATATAAGTATGTGTGCATGCTTTATACCTAGTATATAAGTTTAGCCATATAAATGTGCATGCTTTATACCTAGTATATAAGTTTAGCCATATAAATGTGCATAGTAGAGACATCTGTGTATGTGTGTATACTCTATGCCAGAATATAAGTTTAGCCATATAGATGTGCATACCAAAAACATGATAGCATATTTATGTGTGTATACTATGAGAGGATATACACATACTAGAAATGTGAGAGCGTATGTGGTAGTAACAAGCAGAGGTAATATACTATGGCATATGATAGATGGATGGAAGCATGCTAAGGTGGATTGATTTATAGCACATTTCAAATAGAAGTTAAGCAATTTTTAGGTTTAAAGATAATTATATAAAAATGTATAATATTAACAGTTGTAAGTAATCAAAGCATTGCATATCAAATGATTCCCTTAAATGTGTGAAAATTTTAACAACATATTCCCCATATACTCTTGTTAACAATTTATGCTCATATGCTCCCCATTTTAAATACATTCCCTATCGACTCCTATTAACACTTTTTTCTCATCTTCTCCCCATCACTTGCGCCATATATGCTCATGTTAACGCATTTTGGAGCCTAATTTTGTAATGCTCATCTGCTCCCCATCGCACCCTATATGATCGTGTTAACACATTTTGGAGCCCAATTTTATAATTCTCATCCTAGCATTTTATAGCTTAAGTTAAAGGATTTTGCCAAGAATCTATAATTGTAAAGGATGTGATTATAAAGCCAATTTAACTTTTTATCCTTTCTAAGAAATTTATAGCCTAGTGTGAACTCATGGCCATGCATATAGTGATTTTTGAGTCATCGTATGGGACTCACACACATAATGCAATAGAGCTCTTGTCAAAATCATGTAAGAGAGTGAGCTAGAGAGAGTTCGCTCATGTGTTTGCATGCTTGCATTTACTTGTGAGTGTGAGAGAGTGAAGTCATCTTACGTGATGAGCACCACGGGCTAGTGAGGTGAACCAAGGGCAAGGGAAGGCTTGATGTGGGTAATTAGTAAGCTCCCCGCCGTGACATTTGCAATTCCATTCTAGCTAGGGCTGGGGGTGGGAAGTAGCATCTTTGGCATTGCTACTCAAGGATCTTTTCATTTCCTAGTTTAATGGCTTTGCATGCTTGAGAATAGTTTTATCATATGTTCTCATCGACATGGTGTCACTATGGAGTGTGTGAATAGAGTAAAAGAGATAAGTCTTTCTTTTCTATACATTAACATTTATGCTTTGCTACATTTTTGTTGTTTTGTTGCATTGAAAGGACATTGAGTACATGTTTTCAATTTTAAGTTTATCTAAAAAACTAAAAATACCAAGTGAATACTCCAAATTGAGACCATAATTAAGTGCATACTTGCTTAATTTATCACTAGTAACCCCCAAAACCTACATAGAAACTATAATTTAGGTGCAAATTTAGAATTCGATAAACTTATAGAAGTATACAAATTGTTTGAAATAGTATGTGATCCACATTGGATTGCATCGATTTAATGAGTTGAATCGTGTAAATGAGCTGAACCAATCAATCATAATTGTCCATTGGATAACTTGCCATTGGTACTCATATGCTTCCTAGTTGTCATAGAATTTCGACCAGCTTTAGTTTGAATAATTACAAAAATACATTATACAAGTATACATTTATGTATACAATTGCAAAAAGTATGTCGGGAATCTAAGCAAAAAGGATGCATGCATACATAATAAATACTGCACACATGCGTACATTTATAGGAAAAAAAGCTTTCTAAAGACTGAAAATTTTGACTTTTTGAGGTTTATGTACCTAGCCTTTAAACCTTGAGTTTTTTGTGGAAAGAGGTTTATCATTGAGCCAAAGACCTTTAATTCACTTGAGATCAAGGAGAATCTTAGAATATGACATCAATCTAGATAAAATTACATCAATCTAGATAAAATTACATCAAATGATCCTAGGTCATCGTATCAACCACTCTGTTGATACAATAGGGGGTGTTACTAGTCTCAGGAGTCAGACACCAAGAACAGTACGACAAAGCTTCTATTGAGGATTCTATGGAATGGAGTGATGGCAATGTAGACTTGCACTATATTAAGAGACTAAGGTTATATAAAAGGGGAAGAGAAGGGTGTGGGTGTGAAGGGACTTAAGGTCCACTAGCTCATCTATTTAAAGGTGGAGCTAGAAGGCTTTTTAGTATGGAGCAAGAAGCCTAGTTGTATTTGAGCAACTTAATAAGCAAGATATTTTCTTGTATTTTGTGAGTCTCTCTCCTCCACATAGTTGATCTAGCATGAGCACCACGAATTTTAACATGGTATCAGAGCTTGGCAAGAGTAGGTCACTTTTGTGGTGTAGAGTAGGTCAATTTTCTTATCTTTTCCCTTGTGGAGCTGAACCTCCTGGTAGTGGAGGCCCTCCAGCAACTTGTGGAGGCAAGAACTCGTGGAATGTTCAACTAAGGACTTGTAGAGGAGGCCCGGGTGCACACATTCGTATAGCCAATGAGCCGAATTGTCTTCTCTCCGCCGTGGCATTCCGACTGGTTGAACTCGGCGTGTTTCTACTGCACAGCTGATGCCGTACAACAATACGCCGTGTATAGGCAGTTGTAGGCTGCATTGGCTTAGGGCTTTTGAAGCTCATAGCCTTAGGAGTCTACAGCTCGAATTTAAGCCCTAATGGTCGCTCGACGCGGTTGCTACAGGAGAAAAACCAGGTTGCCCTCTTGAAATCCATTGAAGCTCACCATTAAAGCTTCAAAATCAAGTTTTTTCTTGCTCTAATCCCCTCTTCTTTGCTCTAATCACCTAAGTGCTCTTGTGAGGGCTTGTTGCTGATCCAATTTTTGATTTTGAAGCGGTGGCCATACACCATGAGGTATTCATGAGCCTCATTCTCATCAAGCTCCATCATCAACATCATCTTCAAGTGCACAAAGCTTTTCAAAGTGTTCTTATGAGCACTAATAATGTTGATTAACACTAATGAGGCTTCTAATCCAACAAAGGGAAGTTATTCCAAAGTGGTTTTAAACACTAAGAGTGTTCTTAAACACTAATGTGAATCTAATCACCAATGTAAGTGTCATTAGATGCTAGAAATGTGCTCTTAAGCACTAATCATGTTTTTAAACACTAATGGTGATCTTAATCATCAAACAAAGTGTTGCTTAACACTATTGTGGTCTTAACCATCAAAGGAGGAGGTCTTTAACACTAAGGAGACTCTTCTTCATCAACATTGGAGGCGGGGCACACACCATAAGTGCCACATTATAAGTCTTCATCGTCAACCCGCTTCTATTCTTACCTTGGCAAACTTCCAAGGAGAAATGGTGCAACCATAAGCCGTTGTCTTCATCCCATAAGCCAAAGAGGTTGAAGTTTTCAGGTTTTTAATCAACAAAATCAGTTTTTTTGAGTGGTTTAAAGTTAGACACAAGTACACTAAGTGCTCATCTTTAATGTTTTTGTGTATCACCCTTGAGGCTCTTGTTTGTAAGAGGCATACACATGTCATAAGCCATATGCTCTCATTTCCCAAGCCCAAGGCATGTTATTCCACTGCATATTCAACATTTTCATCTTCTAAGGTTTGTTGTAAGGCTGATCATAGCATCACTAAGTGCTCTACCTTGTTGTTTGTCATGTTTTTAAGCATCTCTTGGCATTGTCTCTTGGCATTGTCTTTGTAAGAAGCATAGGCAACATTATGAGCCATGCCCTCACCGTCTTGAGCCAAGAATGATGCACCTTATTGGTTTGAGCATTTACCTCAACCACTTACTCACTTTCATTAAGCTTGTACCTTCAAACCCTAATGGGTATCATGTAACTAACATGCACAAAAGCTTTTGTTATAATCAAGGAGTAGACACTGCCCTTGACCAATCTATAAGGCAAGTGGTAAGACCCTCCCTTTCCCTTTCCCATATAAAGCTACCTCATAACCATTACTCTTAAGGAATTCTCTCATTGCCCATGGAGGAGGTATGGTATGCAGAAAAGCATCAAGCATGTTGAAGGAACATCTATGTGCAAACCACATAAGCAAGGGTGGCAACCTTGTTTTGATCATTGGGTGAGAATGGTCAAGGTGGAAAGCATGTGGAAGCAATGGCATGTATGTCTAAATCATGTCAACTACAAGAGGTCAAGCAAGCACAAAGAGTGGGTGCACCATCATTAAGGTGTACATCTTCATCGTCGACATCAACTAAAGACTTAGATGGCATCATTGTATTAGCCTCTAAGGCTCTAGGAACATAGTTGTAAGTCCTAGATAACCACACCACCATTCTTGTAAGCCGAATGTTATAAAGGCAATCTTTTTCATATGTCCAATACCACCTATTCCAAACACTTTCATAGTTGGTATTGAGGGGGAGTATTAAGAGACCAAGGTTATGTAAAAGGGGAAGAGAAGGGTGTGTGTGTGTGAAGGGACTTAAGGTCCACTAGCTCATCTATTTAAAGGTGGAGCTAGAAGGCTTTTTAGTATGGAGCAAGAAGCCTAGTTGTATTTGAGCAGGGTGTGTGTGTGAAAGGACTTAAGGTCCACTAGCTCATCTATTTAAAGGTGGAGCTAGAAGGCTTTTTAGTATGGAGCAAGAAGCCTAGTTGTATTTGAGCAACTTAATAAGCAAGATATTTTCTTGTATTTCGTGAGTCTCTCTCCTCCACATAGTTGATCTAGCATGAGCACCACAAATTTTAACACTATGGGTATGACGTAATGGAAGCTATTGCTAATCTGATAACTATATCATCACCAACCAAAACATCAAGACCATTGAGATATTTTGGGATGAACATGATTGTAAAGGATCTTGTCTAAGAGGGACAACAAGAAGATGTCTAAGGGAAGATGCCATTTTCAAGGGACCTTAAAATTAACCTAGAGCCATGACCAAGGACCGTTGGCCTTTAACTTTGAAATAGTGAGAAACAAAATAGAGTTGGGACTTGAGGAGGGAACATCTCAAGTACTTGTTGAAGACGAAGAAACTTACTAGGATTGGATTTTTACTTTTTTTAATGTTCTTCTTTTTAAAGAAAAAACCCTTTCTTTTTTTAGAGCCAAAATTTTCTCCATGAGACTTATATGAAAATTCTTTATCTTTTCCTTTATGATTACCATTACCCCCATGGTAAATCGTTGATTTTTTTAACAAATCTTATAGCCTCATCTAAGTTCTTTGACTCTTTGGAGTGAACTTCCTTCTTGTTCTTCCTTATTAGGCTTCTAATGAAGCCTCTTACTTTTTGAAAATTATCTATTCCGTTAAGCTTTAAGACAATTTCTTTATAGCAAGCTATATATTGAGTGAGATTTAAATTCTTTTGTTCCATAGAACAATTATCCCACTCCTCCCAATTTCGGTCTTCTTCATTTTTAGGAAGATATTCCTTTAAGAATAATTCTTTGAATGAATCCCAAGAATCGGATACTTGTCTAGCTTCTGCTAAACTCATCCACAACTTATAAGCTTTGCCTTGTAAGGATAGGCTAGCTTCAATAGGGCGGTTATGATTAGGCACATTTCTTAAAAGATACAGATCTTGCCATTTTCTGTAGAAAAATATGGACCACATCTCTCTCCTCTCCAGTCAAAGTGAGTGCCTTTAAATCTTTGAATACCATACCCTAGTCTCTAGTTTTGGGACCTTCTTTAATTATGGCTTCATTCAACCCCTTTTTTAGAGTATTTTTCCTTCCCTCACCAATATTTTTTGATATTTCTTTTGCTCCCAATCCTTCCCCTCCTATCCAAGGAGCTAAGAAGACCCATCATTTTCTTAAGTTTATTTTTTAAATTAGAGACTTTTTCTTTCATTTTCTTCATTTTAATATCCTCATAATCATTAAGGCCTAAATCTTGCATATCTATTTCATTTGGTTTTGTAATATCCTCTTCCATTTAGTAATATCCCCCTTCTCACCAATTTCATCCTTCCCACCTTGAGAAGCTATTTACTCTAACACTAAGCAAAATGGAAAATTTCTTACAAAGCAAAAAAAAAAAAGCAACACAATGACCTTACTTGGTTGGGTAATTATGAATTGTCCCCAATGATGTGAAGAAGAATTCAGTTGATTCGTCCTTGTTGATATTTACTTCAAAGATCCTTCAAGAGTGTCTTGTACTCCATTTGCTCCATGTAGAACTCCAAAGTATGCCCAATTTATTAGGCAAGAGGTACTTTGTTTGGAGAAGATTTGAGAATAGAAAAGAGATTAAGGAGTAGAGATTAGAGTTAGCAATAAGTAGCTCAATGGAAACATGGAAGAGAAAGAACTTGGCTCTGATACCAATGTAATGCACCTTGCATTATACGCTTAACTCATGGTTATATAGACCTAAGTGGTGCATAACCTTCTAACTTCAACCCCTTGACTCTTCATTGGCTAGACATTGCCTTTTCCTTGTCCAATGCCTCTTCAACTACCCCTAGAAGGGGGCACCTACTTTTGTGTCCCTTGGAATTCCATTGTGCACCATCTACTTTCCTTTTTACTTTAACTTTAATGCCTATTAACCATTGCTTAGGTATTTCCTATTTGAAATCCCATGAACCTTATTTATATGCAACCTTTTACATATAAATAATCTTTCCTAGTCTTACCTTAGTGTTTCCTGTCAATCTCATAACATGCATATACTCTTACACTCTAAAATTTTCCCTAACTTTTATTTTTAAAGCCCTTTCTTTTTCCATGTTTTCGTCTCCACATAAGAGCTACATAGGATTATTATAAACGTAATCTACATGTCTCCTTGCCCATGGGAGAGATGGGCAATATTTTAACCTTTAAAACATATACATATTTATACTCTTTCATAATACACTCTTGTTGCTAGAATTAAGCTCGAACCCGTATAATCATAAAGAGGGGTGGAAAGAGGAGGAAGGACGTGTGGTGCATTCCAAAAAGGGGGGGTGTTATTCATGGTCAAGTTACAATTGGTAAGTTGTGTGTAAAAAGATAATTGTTGACTTCAACCTACAAAAGGAACCGCATTCAAAATAATATAGTAAGCAAAATTATACAATGTAAATATTATAAAAAGTCATCTCAGAGTGAAAATGCATCATAAATCTACACTATAGATCTAAAGATTTATAAGTTGGATGATACAAATCCACTATTTACTCGTAAATTTAGACCACAAAATATGTATATAACAATATTGACATTATAAATTTTGAAAAAATGATTACATTTTCAGTTTCTAGTTATCTTAGTATGTACACACATATACATTTATACATGCACATACATGCATGCAGCTGCGCACACACACACACACACACACACACACACACACACACACACACACATTTTTTTTTGTTATATTGGGCTTGTTCATTTCTACAAAGCGAGGGCACATACATATATGCGGCCGCACACACACACACACACACACGCGCACACACACACACACACAGACATTTTTGGATATTGATCTTTTCCATTGCTACAAAGTGAGGGCAATCTTTGCATGTTTCTTTGGATATCGTTTCTTATTCAATGATATTCTTATTCTATATGCATGTGTATTCTATGTGCACGTGTGTGTTCTGTGTGTGCATGTGTGTGTTCTATGTGTGTGTGTGTGTGTTATATGTTCATATGTATGTGTCATAGATGCAAACATGTGTGAGAAGCTACGCGTGCACACTACATGAACGGACATATGTGTGTGTAGAAACTTGGAGCTCTGGTACAATGACATGCATAGCTATTCTTGGTGCATGTCTAAGAGTAGGCCGAAACTTGCCGAAGGCAGGTCTAAGATTGTTTTACCCCAATAATGTTTACACCTAGGAGCACTTTTCACCGGTTAGCAATTGAACTGTTGGAGGCGATGTTGGAGGCGAATTTGGGCCACTGGTATTTTCAGATTATTTAGTTATAAAAAAAAGGCGAGTATACACGCTCCCAAATGAAAAACCAGGTCATTGAATGAGCTATCCTTATTTTGATTGATGAAAAAAACCAGTTAAGTATCCTGATTTTCATTGGACATCGTAACCATCGTTAGGAGTGAGGACTCAGAACTCAGATGTGCATAGTCAACACACTCAACTAAATGTGGGTTATAAAACTCTAGAAGCCAGGCGGCCATTTGTGTTTTTTGTGTACCCTGGCTATGGTGGCTCGAGCTTCCACCATAGCCTTTTTCCTATTGAAAACCTGTCTGCTCGGTGCTCGGCCGCTACCTTCTGCACCTGCCCTCCGTTGATCATACTTTTTTTCGCTGTTCAGGGTTTTAGCCATTACAATCTTAGGGTTCCTGAGCTCTGCCCTGTATGTCTTGCCCTTGTGCAGGGATAGCCGACGGTCTGATCCTAACACCAGATTTTAGGGTTTTCTTCCGCGTTTTACCATCCCTGTGGTCTCTCAAGCCCTGGCGATGGTGCGGGCCTGAAGATGGCAGCCGAGGGGCAATTACTGTGTTCGGCTGAAGAAGGGACGAAGGACGCCGCATCAGCAGCAGAAACAGACTGTTTAGCGGCGCCTGCAACCGACTCAATGCCTGAATATCGCTCTGCATCCTCCATCTCCCAACCGCCGGTGTACAAAGCCCTAAGTCTGGGGGCAGTTTCAGGATGTGCGACCTGTGGTCGTGGCGGTGGTGATGGCGAGACTCTGCACCGATTAAAGCAAGATGGAGCAGTCCGCCACTATTGCAGCTCGTGCATTCTCTTCCTTTTCAAAGGTATGTACTGCTCCCTGTGCTTTCAGGTTTATCCAGATGCCGCGGAGCTAGGAGATCCTGCCCTCTGGCTTACCTGTGCCAAGTGCCAGCGGCTGAGCCATCTGGAATGTGCTCGTGATTGTAATCTTCACATAGACTGTTTGTTCTTCACATGCCATGATTGTTCCAACCCTAAAAAAGCCCCCACCAGAGGCTCCTGGACCAGCATGACAGGTTCCTTTGAGGATGGAATCGCCGCTCACAAGAAGCTGCGATTGACCACTGATTTGCAAGAGAGGACCCATACCTTTCATGAAGAGGTGCTGGTGGCAGCTCAAATTGTGGCTTTTTTAGCAGTAAAGCAGGCACAGGATGCCAAGGCTAGAGCCAGAGCTTCTGCTGCAGCTGCTGCAAAGGCAGCAACTTGTGCGAAAGCTGCTCTTGATACAGCATATAGGGCTGCACGACAGGAAACAAGATGGAGACCTGAGTTTCCAAAGCATTCCCCAGCATTAGCTGCAGGGAAGGATGGGGGGGCACCATCTTATTCGGGGGCAAATGCCATGGAGATCGGAAGATTAGAGGGGGCAGTGAGCATTCATGATCACCCACATCTGTTGTCAGGACCACCCTCCCACGAGGGACAGGTTGAGAAGAACCCCAATAATTTTAGCAATGGCCTGGGGAAAGCAGGATTCCAAGCACCCTGTCACAAGATGAAGGCAGCCCCATCTACTTCTGAAGTTACTCAGACTCCTTTAAGACCCCCGGGCGCTTTACCACAAGGGGCCGTACTTCACAAGCCCCAGACAGCGTGTATGCAAGAAGCTGTGGAACAAAGCCACCATGTAGGTCCATCTGTGGCATTGGAAGGTGCTGTACTTAGTGCTTCTGCAGCAAGCATATTGGACACTGCTAGTTTGTTGAAGACTCCACGATCCAGCACATCAACATTACCAGGTCAGGCCCATGTTGGCATGCCTGAGGTAGCTGTTGAAACAAACACCTCTTGTTCTACAGTGTTGACAGAGCATGACTCATCTGGGGCTTCTCAACTGCCTGTTTCAGAAAATTACTTGCCTCTTCCTGATAGAAGACAAGTAACTACTGATGGTTTCATCACTGCACCTTGCCCTGTCAGAAAGATTGTCACTGATACTCTTGGAAATGCTTGGAATTCTACAAATGAAGTTGATGTCAAGGAGCTCAAAACATTTTCTCTTGGTACGGATGAAGCAGCAGTTGATGATTTTGTAGATGTAGGGGTCCTACTATCTGAGGGATGTGGTAAAGAAAGGCAACCTTCGAAAGGGTTTGTTGGAATTGAAGAAGATTTAGATTCAGCTCATAGTGCTTTGGTGCCTGCAAAGACTGGAGCTGTTGGCTCAGTAAGAAATGGGAAAGGCACAGATTCTCTACAGCCAAGTGATGAAGATTCTGTGGCTGCTAAAACCAAGTATGCAGGGCGGTCAAATGGAGCAAATTTGACAGATGAGCAAGGTAAATGCGTTCATGATGACAATGCCCATTTGGCTACTAAAGTTTGTGTTAAAAATAATCAGAGTCCAATTGCACAACATATGCAGTGTGCAACCATAGTGAAAAGCCCATGACCTAGAGAGTGATCAACTCATCTGTAAATGCAGGTTATTCGATCTTTTCAGAGGCAACAGCTCTGACGGATGCCCAAACTGACCAGCATGGATGAACTTTTTTCATGCTTTGAATGATGTAAAGTCACAGGTCCTGGTGTCTATGCCTTGTAGATGGGTTTGACATGCTAGTGTGTTCGTAGTTGCTCCAGAAGTGAAGTGCGAGCAGGAGAGCAAAAAATGTTAACTTTGATAGTGAACAGTTCTCATGGTGGCATTCCAAGGACCTGATCGTTTCGTTGGTTGAAGGTGGTTGGCGTGTTACTATACACGTGATGAAACTCATGCTCATGCTCATGCTCTTTTGGATGTAGGCAATCGTATCATCGAGCTGGCAAATGCCAGTTTTTGGAGTAAGGCTTGGGATTATTTGCTGTGGAGATGCACAAGGAGTAGGAAAAGGGATATTTATTCTTCAAAACAGTACAGAAAGTGTGTTCTAACTTCTCTTGGCTACAATCAGCCTATGCTAGGTATGTAAGTGTTGCACTGTTTGTGGGACTTTTTGGACAACGGAGCGCTGCGTATTCAAATTAGTTCCGGATTTGGCATCTTACTTAAGTCGGCTGTAAGTTTATTAGTCGATTTATGCTCTTTGTGGAATGCCGAGTTATGCTCTTTGTGGAATGCTGAGTTTACTCTTTACAGTGATACTACCCAATATATGCTGATAAAAAATATTTGCTCAAAGAAATACTCCCATCAATGTGCACATAATTTACATACTTGCTGCATTGTTTTCCAAGGTTCTGAATCAAGCATATTGTGAGGTTTGCTTCAAGGGATTCCTTATTGTTTGTGCTTGGTTTAGCTAAAGCGTTCTTAAATTATATCTAATTATGGCAATTTCACTCAATTTAAGTCTGCAATTTCATAGGCATCCTGTTGTTTCTTTCACACGATTAGGACTGAGGATTAATCCCAGAATTGCATGATATTGTTTATTTTGAAATCCCTGTGCTTTTACACGGTTCTGTCTCTTATGTAAGTTATTTCTTGAACACAGTTGCCATGTGTTTCTTGAAGACGTGTTTCAATAAAGGTTTCAAAAATATTTTATACCTTTACGTTCCGTTTCAGAAGAGGATCTTACATTCAGCAGGGATTGAAGTGTCTGAAAAGTCCTATCATGGCCTAGACACATCTAAAATCCCTCTAAATGTATAGAACTTGCAAAGTTTATGGTTTTGAGGTGGTAGGGTTTTCAGGTATCTCCACGGCTTCATGGATAAAGCACATTGAGATTCATTATCACTATGTAAGATGGAGACTTTATGCAGGCAACATCAACCTCAACTATTATCCGACTCATGTGATATCTCCACAAAGGCTCTTCCGACAGACAACCTCTACATACACGGATAAAGCACATTAAGACTTATTATCACTATACAAGATAGAGACTTCATGCAGGCAACATCAACCTTATCTATTATCCTAGGCAACATCAACCTCATCTTTTATCCTGACCCATGACAACATGGACATCTCCACAAAGGCTCTTTCAAGCGACGAGTTTGAAGCTTCATTTAGTTTTTGACTTGGTGTCAAGTTGTGCATCCACATTTCCATTACAAGGGTCTGTTGGATTACTTGCCACGTTTCATCGTGTGATTTGACCTTGGGCTAGTTAAAATAAGCCCTAACTTGGTTTTTACGCTTTAATCTTGTTTATGTTATTATCTACCTTGTTTACTCACAAATCTTGTTCTTACATGTCACTAAGGCCAAACAAGGCCCGATAGACACGCTTCCAAAAATTATTCGAGCCATGAAACAAATTTCCCTACTGACCAAGTAAGTCTATTGAGTCAAAATTGACTGAAACAAATTAGTTAAGCCATGAAAGAAATTTCTCTACTAAGTCCATGGAGTCGAAATTGAATCGCTAGTTGGAGCAATCATTGTGCTCTAGATTTATTCACTTATTTGTGGAACCTGTCGTGTTTGTCAAGACAAAAGAAGACAGTTCATCATCACATGATCACAGTTGTGTGTGCACACTCAATAAGCTAACAAATAAGAGTTGGTTTCCTATACCCCACACATACTATATTTTGGAGTGGATGAATGGCACTTGGGTTTTTTGAAGATTGATCTCAAAAGTAGGTGTCATGGGGTATTTGATCATGGAGGGATGATCATTTGTACTGAGTGGGCTCACTACGAGTTTGTGGTCATGCACTTTGGATTAACCAATGCCTCAGGTACATAATCGAATGATGATGTAGGTATTCAAGCTGTAGGTATTCAAGCTTTTAATAGGAAAGTGTCTTCATATTCTGAGGTAACATACTTGTGTTTTCAGCTTACATTGATCAACATGAGCCCAATGTTGAGCAAATCTGAAAGTTGGTATAAAGCAACGAGTTCTTCATTAATAACAATAAGTTGTAATAATATATTCTAATTGAAGTTTATTACCTCAGTTGTACCATTAGCCAGACCTTGCAAAGGTTGGTGAAATACTCACTTGGAAAGTTCTAGTTACCATATTCGATGCCCATTCTTTTGTTCACATTTTCCATGCATACCAAACACACATACCACTCTTATGATGCTATCGAGTCATGTATTACAAAGATGAAGTGATTCTCTAGCTTCTAGCATGCTATGTGTATGGTACACAATACAAACTAAGTATCCAAAGTTCTTAGCTTCTGGATAGCTACAATACACATCACACAAACTAGCCACCCAAAGTTCTTAGCCTTTGGTAACAAAGAACAATCTTTACCCATCTCAAAATTTGGCAGTGTTAAATAAATTTTAGGCTTCTTATGAAAGTACTTATAGTCCCACCTAAGGATAGCATCTACACTTCTTAATGATTGATGAGAGCTTATGATGAGCAAGAGTGACTAATGCTAAGCACTCACTTGTACAAGTGAACCTTTGCCTAATATAGCGATTTTTTCCATTATTAGTATCCCAACTATAAATAGTTGATCCTCTAACCTTAGTAGGTATCGATGAACCTAATTCATATGGTTAAATAGTTGATCTTTTAACCTTAGGTGTCGATGAACCTAATCCATACAATTAAGCCGATTCATCCTCTCCTATTCATTAATGTTCTCTAATCAAGGCATAATCACCCATGTTGGCCATTCTCACGTTTGCCCTTAATTTTATAGTCTCTCCTCACATATCACATCAAAGATTTTATTACACATCATCTTGTGGTGGAATGGAGCTATTTTAAAGTTGAAAAATGCCATAGTTTGGATAGCATATATCATCTTCTCTTATTTGGCTACCATAAGAAATGGTTAAACATGGGGGAAAAGTATCCTCACCCGTTCTATCATGTAAGGTTCCTCCCTCCAGCTTTTGAGATGTAAAGGTGTAAAAACCCCCCCTTCAGTTTTTGTAATCATCCCCTATTTCAGAATATAAGAAAACATTGTTTTCCCTTGTTTTAGCCTAGAGAGAGAAAATATTCTAGAGAGAGATAATACAAAATTGAGATATTTTTTGGATACAAAGTTTCTCCTAATATCTAAGATGAATTTCCCTGAAACAGAAGTTCAAAAAGAATTTTCCAATATGCATTAGAAATTAATTGAATATGTGTATAAGAGACCTTAGCCTAAGGGTCCACATTTTCACAAATTTTTGATTAAGGTCCAAATAAGGTTCCAAAGGGCCAATAGGATTAATCCAAGTGTTGGGATGACAAAAATACAAAGAATAAAAGAAAATCTCCCAAAAATGAGTAAATGCTCACATAAGATGAAGAATTGACCAAGTACTGGGTTTATTAGTTAAAAATTAAGGTTTATTAGTAAAAAAATCAAATTTAGACGCCTTAGTAAGGAGGGAAAGGGCTCATGAACGAGGCACCTTTTTTTCATCATTACCTTGCATTTTTAATTCAAAAAATGAGATATTTTTTATCTCTCCTCCTGTAAACTGGATCAAAAAGGGAGCCAAACTGGTCCAAATCTTGTCCAAACTGGATCAAATTGAAGCTGGAAACCTCTAAAACCCAGTTGGACTTGGTAAGTGGCCTCCTTCACCTATAAATAGACCCTCATTCCTTTGTATTTTTATCTTTGAGTAATTACATGCCAGTATTATCTTCATTTTAGTGTAATTCTATTATCCCTCTATTTTACCTCTACCTTTGGAAGCTTTGGAGCTTCACAATTCTCCATCCTCTCTTAGAGATTACCCTCCCCAACTTAGTGACCAAAGCTTGCTTTGTGGGGCTTCACTTCTTTCTTTAAAGAATCAAGCTTAAATCAAAGATAAGCCTTAATCCAATGGTTTTTCTATCTTTCGCAATGGTTATCTCCTTCCCAACCCCTCTAATGCTTGGGAAGCTTTCAATTAAATGGTTTTTTCTTGAAATCAAGCTTTCTAATGATTCATAATGTTTAAATGATTTAGTACTAATCTTTATGCTTAATTATAGTATTTTTATTAGTAAATCTCTCTTTTTGGAAAGATTAATCATCTTTATGGTTAGATCCTTGTTAGAAGGATGGTTCTTAATGATAAACTCATTATCTTAAACAAAACTCTAGGCTTGACAAGTTAGAGAAAAAGAGTAGGCATTTTTATAATTTTAATCTTGTTAAAAATAATGATTAATTTCTTTAAGCTTGTTTATGATTTGA
Organism: Cibotium barometz; assembly: GCF_041138505.1. Lineage (NCBI taxonomy): Eukaryota > Viridiplantae > Streptophyta > Polypodiopsida > Cyatheales > Cibotiaceae > Cibotium > Cibotium barometz. The sequence continues at coordinate 1,544,358 of NC_141085.1, forward strand.
AAAAATCATATTAATTCATTTTAAGCTGAAAGAGGATTATGCTAATATTTTTGGAAATGAGGAATGAATATTTAAGAATAATCAAGAGATTTAATCATACTTATGCTTATAATTATGTTATGTATGCATAAATAAATTTTAGTTTAAAAGAGGAGTTCTTATCATATTTCAATTATGAATATTCATTTAAAGTTAGAAAATTGAACATTCTCAAAAGTTGCAGCAAAGCTATGGTAAAATTTTTCAAAAAAAAGATAAATCTTATTTTTATGCATAAATTTAATAAAGCAAAAAGAGGAATTCCCATCATATTCCATGCATAGATATTTTTATTCTAAAAGAATGATTTTTGCCATATTTATGAAAAATACTTTTATAGTATTTATGCATAATTGTTTAAATAGAGAAAAGAGGAATTTTTGTTATATTTATCTTTATATATGTATATGATTAAATATATGTATATGATTAAATAAATTTAGTCAAAAAATAAAGAAGATTATGCACAAATATTATAGAATCATTCAATTTATGAGAATTGTGAAAATAATTCATTTAGATAAATGGATTAGTGTTTATACTAAAAGAGTAAATATGGGTATAACTGATTTTGTAAATCCCATGAATCTTTTATTCAAAAAGAAGAATATTAAGCATATTTTATTTTGAGAAATTTGAGAATGAATGTGAATGGATGTAGGGATGATGTGAATGAATGTGAATGGATGTAGGAATGATACAAATGAATGTGAATGGATGTAGGAATAATGTGAGTGGATGTAGGAATGATGTAAATGAATGTGAGTGGATGTAAGAATGATGTGAATGGATGTGAGTGGATGTAGGAATGATGTGAATGGATGTAGGAATGATGTGAATGGATGTGAGTGGATGTAGGAATGATGTGAAAGGATGCGAATGAATGTGAATGGATCTAGGAATGATGTGAATGGATGTAGAAATGATGTGAATGAATGTGAATGGATGTGAGTGGATGTAGAAATGATGTGAATGGATGTAGGAATGATGTGAATGGATGTAGGATGATGTGAATGGATGTGAATGGATGTAGGAATGATGTGAATGATGAAGGTTCTTTGACATGAACATCCTTGGGCCTCACACTTTGTGTCAAAAAAGTTGGTCAATCCTTGAAACCTAAAGATAAGGCGAACTTTAATGCCTTGAAGAAATATTCACTATCTGGATACTCCAAACACAAGGAACTGGATGGAGTTCAGTGGACCAGCTCTATAATGTTCAATAATTGGAGGGAGAGTTAATAAGAGAGTTAATGGACCAGGTATATAATGTTCAATAATTGGAGGTAGAGTTAATAAGAGACTATATCAACCAAGTTAGATACCTACTCTAGATGTGACAAACACGATAAATTTTCTAAGAAGAGTCTAATGGGAAGATTGTTGGAGGAGGGCATTAGGGATATATGATGCTCTATATGCCCAAGGATATATATATATATATATATTCTTTGAGCAATGTTGTCATAGAGTGCAATCATAATAGTGAAATAGACTTAACAACTTCGAGGGTGTTGGCTTCCATAAACAATCAAAAGGGATGCCATTCGAAGCAACATTTTACACTTCTACATCAAATCCCAACAAAAAGAGGCCTCTTGGATAGAAATCCATGAAAGCCAATAGAGGAACTAGCTACTACCCTAATGCAACAAATGAATGTATCAATGGATTAGCAGTGCCAACTATATCTATAATTGGGACATGAGATGGTTTGGTGTACAATATGTTGTATGAACCATATCAACTCTGAATGTCCACAATTGAGGCCAAGTTAAGCTCTCTGTTTAGGCCAAGATAAGCTCTCTGTTGTGCATACACTGGCACCAAAGATTACATAATCACAAAATAGTTAAAACGCTACAATTAGTATAACCTACAAGCTCAAACGCTAACCCAAGGCAACCCTTGGCTTTTCTAGCTCCACCAACAAGGCCAAAGATGGGAAACACACCCCAACAAGAAACCTTAAACTTGAAATTCAAGCTACCTAAGGTAGACTTAAGGCAAATGACACGTGTCATTATTGGGAATTTGGCTAAGAGAGAGAGAAAAGAAGAAGAAGATGAGGATTAAAGCACTCTAAGGAGAGAGAAGAAGAAGATGAGGCTAGAAGCACTCTAAGGAGAGTTTGGTGTTTGCATAAACAATCGGTAAGAGAGAGAGAGAGAGAGAGAGAGAGAGAGAGAGAGGGATATATATTTATTTATTTATTTCTCTTATGTGTGTGTAGTCAGTGATCTTATATACATGTGTTTGTGTCCTATATATATATATCTTTTATATATATATATATATATATATATATATATATATATATATATATATATATATATAGAGAGAGAGAGAGAGAGAGAGAGAGAGATTTCTCTTATGCGTGTGTGGTTAGTGATCTTATATACATGTGTTTGTGTCATATATATATATATATATATATACACACACACACACACAATGTGAGGGACACATGGTGCAAAGCTCAGAAGCGAGCAAAACTATGGATTTGAGCTTCAATAAATTTTTAATTTTTTAAAATTGTTTTCCCCCCCCCCTCTCTCTCTCTCTCTCTCTCTCTGTACGAGGTTAATTAAAACAAAATAAAATAATAATAACGATACTAACGCCAGTCCTCATCAGCACTATCTCCCACACAAGGTCTTAATAAAGACCCTTGTATAATAGCATCAATGGAAAGCATTGATAAACAATTGTGATGCTTTTTTCGACCATCGAATGAAGTAAACTAGGACAAGTAAACTAGGGTAGTAAACTAGGGCAAGTAAAGTAAACTACAAAAAACTGGGAAAATTTCATCTTCATAGTTTACTTCCTAGTTTACTTTGTAGTTTACTAAGCGAGCGTAGTTTACTTCCTAGTTTACTCATCAGCACTTCCTAGTTTACTTCGTAGTTTAGTTCCTAGTTTACTCAGCACTTCCTAGTTTACGTCGTGGATGAGGGTGAATTTGGGACTTAGAAAAATTTGGAGCAAGATGTTATGTGCAAAAGTGGATTTGACCTTGGATCACCATTAGAAACATCTTACCACTACACTATACCTTCAAGCAATAAAGCCATGTGGTTTCAAGCTATTATATTTTATATTTTTCACCCCTAGTTTACTTGTCCTAGTTTACTTACCCTAGCTTACTTTATCCGACAGCCGAAAAAAGGCGTCGCAATTTTGATCTATGCCATCCATTGATGCCATCTGACAAGGGTCTTTAAGACCCTATGGGAGATAGTGCTGAGGAATGCTAGTCCCTCCTACGTCTACATGGCCCTGCCTGCGCCACACGAAGACAAGCCCACACCTTCGCCTGACCCCACGTCTACATGGCCCCACCTGCGCATCTCTCTCTCTCTCTCTCTCTCTCTCTCTCTCTCTCTCTCTCTCTCTCTCTCTCTCTCACACACACACACACACACACACACTAACACAAATATACAATTAAATAATTAATTAATATAATTAATTAAGATTAATAATAATAATATAAAATAAATCTTAAGTAGTATAATAATTAATATAATTATATTTTTTATTAATATACTTAAGTAATTTTTTAATAAAATATATAAACTGATTAAATATTTTTAATTAATTAATTAATTAAGAAATTACCAAAAAGAAATTATTTATTATCTATTTTTTAAAAATTAAAAATATAATAATTAATTTATGAAAATTAAACTAATTATTTAATCAATAAAAAAATAAATGATATATATAATAATTATATTAATTTATTACTTAATTAACTAAAAGTTTATTGATCAACTAATTAATTTATTGATTGAAAAACTAATAATAATAATAATAATAAATTTAACGAACATTTTAATTATTAAATTCTTAAATAATTAGTTGATTTATTCTAAAAAGTATTTAAGAAATTAAAAAAATCTCATAAAAAAAGTAAAAGTATGAACTCAATAAAAGTATATATATATATATATATATATTAAACATAAAAAAATTTAAAATCCTACCACTCCTCTCTACCCTCTCGTACTATATCACGGTCATTACACATATTGGGCTTCCCTGTACCCTCGTGTGCGCCTGTATATATTTCTTAACCCGTGACATGCGTAAGTGAAGCAAACGCATCCTTACATGCATATGTGCACACTTTTATACACATTCGCTCACTTGCACCGTGCAGCCACCAACACACAAGCAAAGGCATGCATTAGTGTATTGTACTTCACCACACGCACAAATCCACGAGAAAGTGTACGTATGCAAGCATTGGCACATTCATCCTATACGAATTTGTACGCTTTGCATCATCTTTATGATCGCGCTTATGTGATCAATCTTTGAGTGATTATTACGTGTTGAATTGTACTCTTAAGTGGAATAAACCCAAAAAACAACAACATCATGCACTTTAATTGTGTCAAATCCTAAGGGCTGGATACCCGAGACTATAAGCTGAGAACAATTGCACCTCACGGTAGCTGTGAATAGGCCATAACATCACGCTCTTAGCGTTGACCTACACAGTAGGAAATTCATGCACTTGAGATCTGAACAAAGTTTGGGTAGTGACCAAGAATTCCTTGACGATAGTGCCTCAAACACTCTAAGTCTTCTTACCAACCATGCCAAGGAGAATCAGGAAACTCCGATGACACTCAATTGAGTACTCATCATTGGCAAACCTTTGACGCCTCAGACAACCACTAGTGAAGACTAAATGGATCCAAGGCAGGAAGAAACTGCACCTGAGGGGTCATGTACCTCCTCAACACATTCGAACACAATTGTAGAGTATGCTGTAGACTTGTTTTGACGGAGATTGCCTAGGGTAGAACAAGCTACAACGAAAAATCCCCAGACGTTGGGAATACATCTCGTAATAGTACCTCAATCTCTTGACCTCGAAACTAGTCCACCCTTTCTGCCATTCAGGCGCACAAGAATGGTTCGGTTCGATATGGACCCAAACACTACAAATCTAATGGGTGTTCACACCCCAACAGCTGTCCAAGAGCCTAAAACCTATTATAATGAGAAGTACGATGAAGAGGAACGGGAATGGCTAGCTCGCACTCGTAGCGAGAAATCCCCATAGATAGCTCAATAAAGCACGGAAATCCCCAACCCCTCCTCTTTACCGAGAGAGCCTACATCACATCTATGCTACAGAATCAATTCAAGCTTCAAGGCATAACCATTGGGTACTCAACTGCTACAGTAGGAAGGAGTACCAATTGCCCCAATCTCACAAGGCATAACCATTGGGTACTCACAACTACTACAGTAGGAAGGAGTACCAATTGCCCCAATCTCACAACAAGACAATGAAACGTATGTCCCACCTCTTGCCCTACTAAATGAGGAGGAAGAAGAAGACTATGTCAATGTAATAACAAGGCTGCAAGCAAGGAATAAGGAAAATGAAGGAAAATTAACAAAAGCTGGTGCTCAGCCCAATAACAAACCTCTACCCCCATAACCAAACCCAAAACCATAAGGAGCGCTTGAAAGCGTGCAGCTAGAACCTTAGGTGAAGACCAGGAAGAGGTCTCAATTCAAAGCAGCTCAGAAGACTCTGGTGCTGCATCTCTAACTTCTCAAGAAAAAGCCAAAGCCTTGCCTGATTAGAGAATAGCTCCAAACAAGCTCGAAGGAAAAATTGATTATCCTAATCCCATATTGTGGAAAAAGAGCGTATTGAACAAGCCCAAGAACTTGTCCATCAACTCCAACAAGAGATGGAACCAGTGCTTGAGCAAGTTCAAGATTACCCTACTTTCATAGCCTCACCAATCCTGCCTAATCAAACCCCAACTCACGAGTCAAAAATTACCACTCCTCTAGAGTCTTCTAGTGAGGAAGATCTTCTCCCACCATTAGAACCACCACCAAATGTTGTGAGTGCAAAACCTGAGGACAAGGAAAAAGAGAATGATGAGTTATCAATGGACCAGTACACCCTATTTTCACAAGTAATCGAGGATGAGTTTCTAGACGATATAGAGACGCAAGAAATTATAAAATTTCCCCCAAGGAAAGAGCCTATTCAGATTTCGTACACCATTGCTAGCCCTAGTCCCCCGTCAAGTAAACACAATTATAGAACCAGGGACATAGCAAGCCTAACAACTTTTCTATCCAACCATATCCAAGTCCTGATTGGAGCCTTATTGCAAGGAAACACCCACTTGTGGGAGGATCTTAGAGACTGGATGGAAGGAAGATTGCGAGCCCATGTTGCCGAGCAGGAGGAGTTTGATGATGACTCAAGTTCACAAGCACTACATCACCTAAAGAAAACCCTGAGATTGCCAGGGTGACAATGAATAAGGTAGGGCATTACTTCGAGGGAGATGAATCTAATGTCATTCTACCCGTGATCTTTAAGGACAATTGAGTCACCGCAATCTTTGATGGTGGAGCTAGTGTCGGCATCATCACTAAACAATGCTAGGAATCCTAGGTAAAACCACCTCTTGATACTACAAAAGTGATTGTGAAGCTAGCAGATGGAAACACAGCTAAACCAATTGACACTCTCCAAGATGTAAAAATCAAAACCTTAGGCATGACCTCTATGCACACCCTTATGGTTATGAATTTTGAGGGGCCGGGTTTCCATGAAATGATCCTCCATCAAACCTACATGCGTCAAGCATGTTTAGCGCATGATTGGGGCACCAATAAAATATATTTGTGAAAGGGCAATCGAACAATCAAATTTGATCTTAGAACTTGGAAAACCCACCCAATGGGGAAAAATATTCTTTCTGATGAATCTGATACTATGGCTAAGACTACAATAATCAATGTTTGCCAAGCTTCTAATCAAATCATTAAGGACAACAAACCAGAGAAGTTAGAATTTGCTTTAACTCCCAATGGATGCATATTCTTGCTATGATTGATACCTTACCTCAAAAACAAGGCACACGATTTAGTCGACTTGATGGGACAGAAATAACCTCATTATATGGCTTAGGAACAGTTTCGTTAAGTGAATATGTCTCCTTAGAATCGTCAATAGATAGTTATTATTCTACGAGATCATCAACTACATACCAAAGATGCCGACGTAAGATAAACCGAAGAAGAAATAAAGTTCCCCACGTAATTCCAATGAAACAAGTTCCCCAAGTAATTCCAATGGAAACAAATTCTCATTAGTTGAGTCACCTTCACGCAATTGAAACCCATACCTCATTTGCTAAACAGTGGGAAATTGACCTAAGCAAGGTCTCCGTTCCAGCCAAATTTAGTGGCACTTCAAGAAGATAACGTATCAAATAACTCCACCAAAACAAAGCTCTTGAGATCTACAAGGTGGCATAAAAACAAAGCAAAAGTGGAAGCTGATGTTGAAATATGTGCTAAATTGAAAGAGCTAAAAAACACAAAATAAGACAAAGATCTTTGACTTGTTCCTGAATACTTCAAATCCTACAACATAGGAGATCGCATGGTCCATTCTCAGAAATCCCAGTGTACTGCTGTTCACAAGGACTAAATGCATTATATGATAGCCCTTCCAAGGTTAAGGAAATAAACTTAGCTTGCCTAGGTGAAGAACCAAGACCAATATTCAACAGCCAAAGACCTCACCCCTCAAGAAGAAAAGGAATTACTTACTCTTATACGAGAATTTGAGGATATATTTGCATGGAAATACATTGACCATGAAAGGTATTCCCATGGAAGTTGTTAAACATACAATTCCTATTGTTGAGAACACAAGACTAGTTCATCAACGTCCCTACTCGATGAATCCAAAATATGCTCAATTCGTCTCACGGAAGAAATTGAAAAACTTATCAAAGACGGATTTATCTATGAAATTGAGCATACGGAGTGGGTATCGCCAATTGTTATTGTCCCAAAAAATAATGAAAAATTGAGGGTTTTAGACCTCAAAAAGGTCAATGCTATTACTGTCAAAGATAAATACCCATTGCCGTACACAGAATATGTGTTGGAAAGGGTTGTAGGAAAAGAAGCTTATAGCTTCTTAGATGATTTCGGATATAACCAAATACAAATTGATCCCAAAGATCAACATAATACACCCTTTGCTACACTGAGCAAGGAATCTATGCTTATAGAGTTATACCATTCGGGTTGACAAATGCCCCAGCCACATTTCAAAGATTTATGTACACTGCATATTCAAACAGTACCTTTAAAATTTTCTAGAGGTATTCCTTGATGATTTGTGTGTCAAATCCGTGTGGCATGAGCATATGGCTTGTCTAAGAAAAGTATTTGAAATACGGAGGTTATATTGCATATCCTTAAACCCATTAAAATGCCAATTTTGGGTAAAGCACAGTGATCTTAGAACACATTGTCTCAAAAAATGGAATATCCGTAGATGAAGAAAAAATAAAGTTCATTTTGGAATTGCCACCACCAAACAATTTCAAGGAAGTACAACGTTTCATGGGACATGTTGGTTACTATAGAAGATTCATCTTCATGTTGTATGGAGTGTATGCTCCTCCATTATATAGATTACTAATTATTTTTGTATGGACAGAGGAATACCAATGGGCATACAAAAAGCTAAAGGAAGCTTTCACTAGTGCTCCAATTCTACGAGCACCACAATGGGACATTGTGTTTCATGTCCACATTGATGCCTCAGCATTTGCTATTCGATGCGTGTGCTAACGCAACCAAGGGAACACCATGGATTTTCCTGTGAGTTTTGCTAGACGGCAACTTAACAAAGCTGAGCACAATTATAGCACAACAGAAAGAGAAGGTCTTGCCATGATCTATGCTATAAAAAAAGTATAGACACTACCTCCTAGGAAACACCTTTGTCTTCTTCATCAAGCCTTGCTTTACCTTGTCAACAACGTATGCATGACAGGACGCATCACATGTTGGTTGGTCATTCTCTTGGAATTTGATTTCTCTATCACTATAAGAAAAGGCTCCAAGCATGTACATGCCAATCATTTGTTAGCATAGATGATGATCTTCCAAATGCTCCTTTGTTCAAATTGGACCTTGTCTCTGAATGGAGCGAATACATCTCTCAGTACCTTGCAAATGGTCTTCCACAAGATCCTCAAATGAATAAAAGTGAAGCAAGACAATTAATCAAAAAAGCTGCTCCCTATCAATTAATAGCAGGTATGCTTTATCGGATGGGAAAAGATGGAACCCTTCGACATAGTGTACATGAAAATAAATTTGTAGCTATTCTAGAGTAAGCACACTCAGGCATTGCTGGAGGACATGTTGTAGGTGAGCTTACTGCTTCCCAAAGTTCTTCAGGTAGACCTTTGGTGGCCTACCTTGTTTGGAGATGCTATACAATTTGTCAAAGGTTGTGATGAATGCCAACACAACCTTTGCCACTGTGAAAGATAGAGATAGGATGCCATTGGCACCCATTATATCCATGCAGCCATTTGAAAAATAGGATATTGACTTTATTGGTCCCATCAGTCCTACAGTCAGAGAAACCCAAGCTAGATATATTATTGTAGCAACGGATTATTGCACCAAGTGGGCGGAAGCTAAAGCCACCAATGAAGCTGATGCTAAATCAACTACCAAGTTTTTGTATGAAAAAATCATTACTCATTTTGGATGCCCGCTAGAGATAGTGAGTGACCAAGGAACCCATTTCATTAATGACACTATTGACTTCCTAATAATGGTAGAATTTCTTGTGGTACATCGTAAATCAACTCCTTACTACCCACCCCACAAGCAAACGTTCAAGCTGAATGCACCAACAAAATCTTGTGTGTTATATTGACTAAGATAGTAAATTGCAAAAGGAATGATTGGGAACAAAAACTACCATCCACACTTTGGGCTTACAGAATAGCATACAAAGTGGCCACACTAACAACACACCCTTCCAGCTCACTTATGAACTTGAGGCAGTCATGCCAATGGAATACCTTATTCCAAGCCTTAGAATTGCAGAGGACATGCTTGATGGCTTGGATATCTATTATGTGGACCAACGTATGGAGGAGCCCACAGAACAATTCAAACAAGTCTTCTGAGGCTAAGTACGATTCCAAGATACTTGCCGGTATTGCAAATAAGCCTAGCCATGCACTTGAACAATGATGTAAATTATAGGCTAAAGAAAAGTAGAATAAGAAATCTAATAAAGGTTCTACCAATTTTTTCCTATTTAACCAGAGTGCCAGAAAGAGGAATTTGCGAATGTTGTCCTTGAAGACTTCTCACTTATGGCTATTTGCAGCTTTAATCCTAATGAGTGATGAGAGCGGATATTGACCAGTGCCCTATCCTCCCTTTTAAAGCTTCAAAGCTAGCTACAGGCAACACAGATAAGTGTGAGCATGGTGGTCGGTGAGCAAGATAAACATGAATTGCCTGGCCACCCTCTAGTTAATTTACCAGTTAATTTACCAGAGTGACACATTGACAAAAAACTAGAGGAACGATTCAATGCAGTTTATGGCATGATGGTAGAAAAACTACGACATAAGCAGTGGTTTGACAACAATCTTTGAGATAAATACATTTCCATAGGATGTTTAGTCCTCTTTTATAGTGTAAAAAATAGTAAAAGAAATTTGAAATATAGAGGACTACCATTTAGAGTTGTTGATATCACACCACATGGATCGATAAGGCTTGCCACCCTTGACAGAGTTGAAATGCAAGAGCATGTGAATGGTAGCAAAGTCAAATGCTACAATGGACCCCTAATGCACAATGCATTAATGCAATTGCACAAACAACAAAAAGCTAAAAAAGAAGCTGAACTTAAGAAACAAAAAGCCACGCTATAGGCCTTAGCATGACAAAAGAAACATCAAAAATCAAAACCCTTCAAAAGAACGGAGATTTATGTTCACATGGTCAATCTTACAAGTGAGAAGGAAACCGAACCTTTTAATCAAACCATCTCAAATTGAGTTGGAATTTCCGCAAAAAGATCACCTTGCTATGTGGCCCGCTCTTATTCCTCTAGGGTAACGCTTCCAATAGCAACGGTTAAGCTAGAAAGTTTGAACCACTCTCCCACTCTCCCACTCCACTCAAGCAATGATGCAAGCATGCACACCACAAGCAAGCAAGGAGGTAAAAGTACAGGAGAAGAAGAAAAATTTGCACCAAATAAATGACTGATTCTCCCCATTATCAAAAGTTGTATATATACACAAGGGATTTACCCAATCACCCAACTTAAGTGGTGCCTATAGTCTATCCCTATTCATTCATACAAGCCTTATGGCTAGGCAATTTTGATATCAATGTTAATATCCTATCTCTATTCATATTTACAAGCCTTATGGCTAGTTACATCAATGGGGCCGATGGCCATATGTGAAATACTGTTAGGCTAGGGTGGGGATTCCCCCTACTTAGTCCTGCTTCCATCCTTGGAATCTATGAGGAACGGTCTTTGTCGATGGTGGAATCTTTGGCTTTTATCTTTGTGATGACCTCTTCATGTGAAAGTGTTGCATCATCTCCAAGCATTGGAGTGGATTTCTATTATTACAAGTCAAGACAAAGTTGTATCCAAAGAGGATAAACTTGGAGGAGAACATCTCTTCAAAGGCTTCCAGGAATTGAACACGTGTGAACAACCCATATATCTGTCGTAGAGTGAGGTTGATGTTGATGTCAAAGGTGACGCCTTGCACATGGGATTCATCACATTTTTGCCACTCCATGTGGCCCTTCTCCTCTTTGAAGTCTTGGAGGAAAATTTTGATTGTTTCCAAGTTGAAAACATTGAAAGCATATAGCTGAACATCACTCCCCTTAGCATAGAATAGGCCAAAGAACTGAGTGCCCTATAAGTCTCTAAATACTCACTTGTAGCGTGTAAATGCTTACTTCTAGGATTGTGTATAAACCTATTCAGCTGGGAGATCCCAAAGTGAATGTCTGGCCTTGTATTACATAGATAGATGAGGCATCCAATAGCCTATTGATAAAGTGATACATCAAATGGTTCACTTGCATCCTAGACCCTAAGCCTTACACCTATCTCTACTAGTGTAATAAAAGGCGTGCAGTCTTCAAGACCAAACTGTGTAAGGAGCCTCTATATATACTTTGATCAAGTGAAGTCTCACCTTAATGAAATATGTTCCTCAAATGATCTAAAAGATTTGTAGAATTTGTAGAATTTGTATGGTAGTGATGTGTGGAAGTAGGCTAATAATGAATTGAGACACTTTTTCCCTTTTCAAGAGTTTCTTCCCCCGAGCATATGTATGCACTCTTATGAGTGTGCAAGCGATCTTATCATGTCACTTCTCTTGTACTTCACTCATTCTCATCTTAAAGTTTACACACACACACACACACACACACACACACAAGCTCTATGGAAAAGAGCTTTTAGAAAAGTGCTTTAAAGAGACAAACATGCCATATTGCTTAGTAATTATATTCTTATGCGAAGGTGGTTTGCTGGATTAGAGACTGCTAGCGGTCTACACCATTAAAAAGAGGAATAAGAAAGCGTTAAGTGCATCATCATGAGATTGTACCTTTAAAATTCAATGGATATGAGTATATTTAGAGAGAAGGAGATATATATAGGTGCTGGATCTCCTCCAAATAATCAAACAGAAAGTATAGCAAGAAAAAGAGTCTCAAGGATAAAGTAAGTTTACTTTTAACTTTAAGAATCATTTTGTAAACTAATATTTAAATGCATAACCTCAATAGAAGCTAGTTCATTAGACACTATTGTATTTCAATAAGAGGTTCTGTTAAATGCTCAAAAATTAAATCAATCACTTAAAGTGAACTCTACCGTCAAACAATCACTTCGAGTGAACTCTGCCTCTAAACAAGGAGACATGAACGCTAGGTTGTCATATCACTTGAGTATGGAATTTTATTGGTTTGTGAATCATTTAAATAGTATGACCAATTATCTTCTCACATTTTTCAATGGTATAACCATTTACCTTCTCAATCTAAGAATTATATTTTTGAATGTATGTAAGAGAAGTTATATATATATATATATATTTTAAAATGAAATGTGAGCTTTTAGATCAACTTTTAGGTTCAAGGATATTCTCCTTGTATTGACAAGTCTCAAAACAATAAATTCTTGAGAAGGTTTTGTCAATTTTATATCAATTTAATGTATCATTCTTTCTTAATTATATTATTTTAATTATATTAGATTGATTTAAATAAAATAATAGATACAATATTCATATACATTTTATGCTTTATTTTATTATAGTATGAGTTATTTGATTTTATTATTTAATGCTTGGATGTAGTCTTTTGAAGAATCCTCTCTTTTTCAAAGGAGAATACTATGGCAAAACTTGTGCACCATTTGAGATGATTCAAGATTTTAAATCTTCTTACTTTCTTGGAATTTTTGTTTAGTTTTGATTGTATGTTCATTTTAATAGATGCATAGACTAATGTTAGAGACAAAGAGCTTTGAAGGATTACAACATTATATCTCTAGTGGGAAGGTGTGTAAATTTTTAGCCCTCGTCTCGTAGTTTTTATTCGGAGATATTATTGTCATTTCTTATGTTGCCTTAAATAAATTGTTAATGATAGGATTCTTATAATGACCACAAAATGGATAGAAATAGCTACACAACATTTGTTGACTTACTAAAATATGGCACATCTAAAAGAGTAATAGCAATCTAAGATATGTGTGAAGTAGAAGAGAAAATGCACATGTCAAATCAAGAAAAGGTTTAAACCTTTTTCTATTTCAAAGTTTAATGATGGCTCAAGTTTAATTTTTACTATGTACGTGACTTATAAAATAGATAGAAAATTTATCTATGTTGAGATATTGCCTATATAGACAAAAATACCTATGTTAGATGAGTATTTGATCATAGGGGAAGAAAAAAAAAAGGTGTATTTACTAGATAATTTCCTAGGTGTAAATGGACATATGTAGGGAAAGCACAAACCAGAGAAATATGAAAGACTTACTAAAGATGTATAAGATTTTCACTATATAGAAAAAAATAGCTATATTAGGCATATTTTTGAATTTTCATTACAATGAAAAATTGCGTATATTGAGTAAATTTCTTATGTAAAGTAAACTACCTATGTTAAATCCACATTTCCTAATATGGCACCAAGATACTTTTTGCATTTTCATCAAATACATTCTGTAAGATTTTAAAAAATAAGTGCGTTTTTCTAAGGTTTCAATTCAATATTAATGCTTGAAAAAGCCAATAAAATGATGACCCTCCATATCATTTATGTTTAAGGCAATGAAATCATGACCCTCCACATGTTTCCTATTTGCATGCATTGACCCATATCCTTTGTGTTTGTATCCATTCACCCATATGCTTTCTATTTGCATGTATTCACCCATATCATGTAATTTATCAAGTAAGTGTTGCACCTTCTCTAGTTTTTGCATTGGTACCTAGGAAATTAACTTTTCCTAAACATGATTGATTGTGATGTGAATCTATGTTCACATTATGTGAATTGAGTTCCTTCATACTTGGTTGTATCTCTTACTTGTGTAAATGGTAATTTGGAGCATGACAAAACATGGTTATAACAAGGATATTATTTACAAGTGCACATCACATGATAGAAATTTGAGAAAAACTGCTAAGCTAATGCTTTGATCAATAATAATACAAAAGAATCCTTTCAAAGACTTTTTGCACGTTAGTGTGTTAAGTGATATTCGTCATTAATGTAGTTAATGATTTTCATTTTATGATTAGTTACCTTAGAGAGGTAATATTCCTCCCTTGTACTGACAGAGAGCTTTGGGTGAATTGCCCAACCCCAATCCTAACATTAATTTTGAATACCAATACCATTGCCTGTAGATGTACAGAAAAAAATTGCAAGGCAGCACTGGAATCCTGAATCTACCCGAAGCATACATCCCCCATAAAAGCTTCCTAGTGATTTTTTATCATGGGATAAATAGCTGCCTAAAAACTGTTACAAGAGCATGGTACTAGAGAGGGTGAGAGAGGCCGAGATGGATGGAGATGACATGAAAGAACACTCGTGCAAATAATGAAGAAACAAGTTATAGTCACCCTTCAGCATTCATACTGTTCTGTTGTGCATATTCAACCATTTAACTTCAAATTGCTGGGTCTCAATGCGTGGTACTTTTTTGCTTAACACAAGGATGAATAAGCTCCCCTCAACTGCTTCAAATAAAGATATGACTCCCAACATTTATCATCCTTTAAAAACCTCTTGAATCAAAGCTCAACAAGCATACAATCTCATCAAATATTTGTCACCTCATTTCATTACTCCATTATCTCTTTGATTTTGTGCAACCAAGCCCATTGTCCCAAACAAAGTGCCAATAGCATCGAATTAGGCGAATATCGATTTCACCCATAATAGATTGTCTACTAAAACTAACGCTCCTAGTTCATTGACCATCTACACAATTTTATTAACTCTTAATACTGCAGGTTAAGAAACATTCTATCCTTGATTTTCTCTTTAAGTTATGCACATCCCTAAACTAGAGCACCACAAGAGGTACCACCTTTTAATATATTTATCAATGTTGTCACCTGATAACAACCGAAAATAATCAAATAATCTTTAGCAAACATCATTTTCCAAGGACAAACTGAGAACATGATCTCCTAGAAGATTGCAACGACAGGGTTGACCGTTGATGGGGGTAGTTGTGAGTCCAAAACACAGCCACAGCATGCAAGACGAGTTGCCTCGAGTTATGAAGTGCAAAGTGTTAAGGTATAACAAGATGGTGGAGTTCACTTGCATGCAACACCCTTCAAACCGAGGCTCAAACCACGTGATTCTCTCCAATACATGTAAACCTATTTATAAGATTCAAACCCACAACTTTCACCTTGGAGAATGGTAGTATCCAAGCTGTGCCCTGATCTCTCTCTCTCTCTCTCTCTCTCTCTCGCACATGATTCAAGGTTTTTATCGAATCCAACAACATACAACAGCAACTTCAACTAGCCCTCCTACTTCCCTCTATACCACACTTGCATTTGAACTACTTTGAAAACGAGACCCACAGGCCATGACAACTCAAGGCTACCCAGGCCTTCAACATGGCAGAGGCTATCACTCCATCATCGGTATAGAGCCTCCTGCAGCTACTATTTGCTGCTCGAGCTGCATCAGTAAACAGCAAAAAGTCATCCTTGGAGCATTTGCAAGATCCAGACTCAAACAAATGCACCACCTTTGTGTAAATGGCATCAGAAATCAGACAAATTAAAATCTAGATTGACACTTTCAAGTGATTCTCCATTTGCAAGATCCAAACTCAAACAAATGCACCACCTTTCCCCTTGTGTCATTGGCATCAGAAATTAGACAAACTAAAATATAGATTGACACTTCCAAGTGATTCTCTCAAATGCAGAATGCTGGAAACATTAATAAATAGCACAATTGCCAAAATTTTGTTTTTTGTTTTCAAGATCACTTAAAAGGAAGATCACAATCACAAAATATGAAGGGAGGTGCAAGAGCTTCAGCGTTCCACTAAACCAAATTTATGTTATCCACGTCATAGGAAGAGTTGCCTTCCGTATAGACAAATCACATGGGCATGAGCAGGATCAAGTTGACGAATGTGCAAGGTTGCAGTGCAAGAAAGAGATGGTCAAAGGCACACCATATGGCAATAGCACAGCTGTGCTTAATAGTGGCAGTCAATCTCTCAACTGGGTAGGAAGTTACTTTCTTGAGACCAAGGTGCATTCCAACTTAGTGCGGCCTTTCTCAAATTGCCCACCACATAATTGCCAGCAGTGTCGAAAAGAGTTGGCCAGCAACTTAGGAGGCATCTCAATGGGGTTGGTTACAGATCCTCCTTGGGTAGGACTGTAGTCAGGACCTTGCCCAAGAAGATGGCACAAATTCCCACAAAATATGGCAAGCTCCCCTTGACCAGGGAGAGAGTGGGCAAAATCATCAATTGAAGGCAGCAAATTAAAAAGCAGCATATTGACAGAAGCTACAAGGTGAAACCCTTGCAATGCAGAGCAATGTAGACAGCGCCCCCCTTCGAACTGCACCTGCCCTCACCACCCCCTCCCACCCCCGTTTCACCTTCGCCACCTCTCCTCCCTTCACACTGCCCCCACCTTCGCCCCCCTCTCCTCCCCTCAAACTGCCCCACCCTTCGCCCCCCCGCTCGCACTGCCACCAACAAGCCCCCTGCTTGCCCTCTGTTCCCACCCCCTGCTTGCCCTCTGTTCCCACCCCCTGCTCGCCTCCTCCGCGCCACGCAGCCCCCTCCTCAGCTGCCCTGCCATTGCTACCCCCTCCCCAGCTCGCCAAGCACCCCCCCCCCCTCCCTCTTCCCTCTTCACCCCTCTTTCACCCCCGCTGGCTGTCCGCCCCCTTTCTTTTTTCATACCCACTGCCCCCTGTTCCCCCGCCTTCTCCTGTGCGCTGCTACGCCACCACCCTCCCCCCTCCCTCACCTCCCTCCTCCTCTCCCCCGCAACCTCTCCCCTCCCTTCCCCCGTCTCCCTTTTGGCTCTAACTCTCCATTCCCGACTTGTCCCCTCCGTTCTCATCATGCAGTTTTTCCAGTTCTTGGGCATTTTATCCTTCGGCAAGCTTCGGCCTCTTCTGGTCTTCACCCCGAAGGAGGACTCCATGGCAGCCACTCCATCATCCCCGACCGAGGCCACCGTCCCTTGCCTATCCTTTTTAGAAGCGGACCTCCAGCTCCTCACTTCGACAGTTGCATCCCTAGAGGCCTCCACTCTGGTGTGCAAGATTGTTGGTAGCCGCTCGGCGCACGGACAACTCACAGATCTTTTACAGGCTAGCCTCCTTGGAGCGCTTGTAAAGATAACCGATATTCATCCTTTGGGGCGCGACTGCTACCAGGTTGAGTTTGACTCGCCAGTGGCGTCCAATAGTGTCGTGCAACTGAGCCCCATGGCACTGCGTACGGCCCAAGCCTTCTTTGCGAGGTGGCAACACAGCTTCGACCCCGCATCCGACCCACTAGCTGGCATTTCACACTTTTCCATGACAATCTTCTTTCCAGGCCTCACGAAGGAATACCTTCCTCTTCTCCAAGTAATTGGTGGAGCCATTGGAAGAGTGATGGAACACCCCCCCCCCCCCCCCCCCCGCACAACGGCCCTCGCACACGCGGCCAGGATTCCATCCCTTCGCATCTATGTTGCCTCACCAGAGAGTGTTGCACGTCATATCCCTTCCTTGCCTCCAGGGAGACCCCATTCTACAAAGAGTAGAGTACTCTGGCCTCCCAAGCCAATGCTTTATATGCAAGCATATGGGACATCTCACTAGAGCTTGTTCTCGTCACCAATCCAGAAGACCGCCTCCGGCGTTAACCCCTCCCCGGGCGCGCGGTCCCAGCTTAGATCATTCTCAAGGGGCTGGGAGAGATGCACGCCCTCAGGTAGCAGAGCACCAGGACCCGACCGCGGACGACATTGTTACTAAAGAGTGGCAAACCGTTGGCCTACGCCAGGGCCGCCAGCTGACTTCACAAGCTGAGCGGCACTGCCGTGCACACCAGGCAGGCAGAGCACAAAAGGATTCGGTCCTGTCAGAGAACCATTTCGAGTATTTATCGCAGCATTCACCCATCGGCAAGCCCCCCCCACACGTCACTTCGAGGGTCCCTCCTCCGGCCCCTCCAGTCTAAGGGCCGTTACCCTGTCAAGATTCCTCTTCAGGTTCTCAGATTCCAGTGAGGCCAGCTGGTCCCACCCAAGCCCTCCGCGAGCCCTTCTCCACACCCTCCCTCTCCAGTGGATCACTCCCTGCCACTTCCATCTCCCTCTTCCCAACTTCCCCATCCCCCCTACCTTCTCCTCACCCCCCCCCCCTCCTCATCCTCAACCCTCGCCTCCGACTCTTCCCGTAGCAGCCCCCCCTGCCCCGTCCTCTTCTCTGAGCCCGCACTCCCCCCCCTCTCTACCTCCCCTAAGCATTTCCTCTGCCCTCAGGCTGCGCCTAACCCAGGGAGGAGGCAGCCAGTGAGTTCAGTCCTCCAATTGATTCATCGCTTCTTGGAGCCAGTAGAGATGACCATCACCGCCTCCCTGGTGAGGGCTCTCCTGCCAGAGTCCACCCCCCCCCCCCCCAAATAGCTGTGTCTAGTTGTTAAAGCAAAGCAAAGATTATGACAGTCTCGACTACAATACATTGTTTCTGTGCTAGCATAGCACATCAAACAGCGAGAAATGGTCCAATCAGGAAAACAAAATGTGCATAGATCAGCAGCATCCAATCAAAATTAAAACAAGTACCAACAAACTGTGCACACCTGTAATAGAGCTTCTAGCTTGTTCTTGACCAGAAAGAATTCTTGCTTGATCTGCTGTAAAGCTTGTCGACACCTGTAACAAAGTTTGTTTACTTCGCAAAAAATAACAATGGACTTTGCACCAACTAAATAACAATCGAAAAAATGCATTCGCAACATGCATACTTTGAACCAACTGAATAACAATTGAGGATTAACTTGGCATTTGTACTAGTGAAATCAAAAGCTACCACCTTGACGCTTTCAGAGAAAATCTTAAAGCTGAACTTGCATTCCCACAATAAGGGTGTTAGTAAACCATGGTTAATAAAATCCCAAAAGGCATATAGTTGCTGCAAAACATGTTTCATACCCTGAGCCACATAAGTGTTGGAATGGATTCTTGCCCTCCGCTTCTCACGCTGCCATGTGGCAGTCAATTATCCCACATAGTGGTTGGGGTCATCTTAACCCCTCTATATAGGGCAAAATGCCCATTGGTCTCCCTTGATCCCCCACCTTTATTGGTGGTCTCATGGGATCTTCAGGTTTGGGGAGGGGGGGGGCCGGGGTCGGGGTCGGGGTCGGGGTCGGGGTCGGGGTCGGTGGTTGGCAGTACTCTGCAGTTTTGCGTTCTTTCATGGCATCAGAGCCTCGTCGGCTCCTGCTTGGCTTCGGGCTTCACATCAAGGGGGTTGTTGGAATGGATTCTTGCCCTCCACTTCTCACGCTGCCATGTAGCAGTCTATTATCCCACATAGTGGGTTGGGGTCATCTTAACCACTCTTTATAGGGTGAAATGCCCATTGGTCTCCCCTGATCCCCCACCTTTATTATACGGGTTTCACATTCTTTCAATAAGAAACCTTCAAAAGGCCTTCTCTAATTAATGATTTTGGGCCTCGTAGAGCAAAAAAACCCTAGGATTAAGAAATTTACCAGTGCCACAGCTGATACGATTTCTGCAGGAGATCCTGATCTTTCGGAGGCATCGTCTCCTTCTAACACTAAGTCAGAGCTCACTGAGGAGCTAGGTGATCAAAACATCAAGTATGTTGAGGACTTGGAGGATACATAGGCTTGAGCCCTGGGGCCTTCACTTTGATTTTTATCCATAGTTTAGTCACTGGTGATTGGTCCATGGACAATTTATGGGTCGTGACATTTGTACATGAGACTCATGGATTCGTATTTTGGATCTTTAGAGCACTTGATTATGTACTCACATGTCTTGGTTTGTGAGTTTCACTAATTTTGTTGTTATAAGTTTGTACGGATAATGAACATGATGTTGGTATTGACTCTTCACGCCTTGGAAGTTGTGCCTGGCCCCTAGATAGCACTCTGCCATCTGCCTATTAGACTCCAAACTCTAGCATTGATAACTGTGTAGGCAGCAAGCAGCAGCCTTGAATTGAGAGCAGTGCCCCTGGGGCTGCAGGCGGAACTTTGGGTCTTTTAAAAAAAAAAGTCTAAATGATGAATATTTTGAATGATATATGGTTTTTTTTTTTAATTAAGCATTGAATAATGCATACACAAGGTTTTTTTGGAGCTTGTACACACACACACCCCCCCCCCCCAAAAAAAAAAACAAAAAAAAAACACCCACCACTAAGGAACATTTCAGAAATGTTTATGGAATGTAATACGCATGGTCATTGGTGACTATAAAATAAGCTTTAAATGCCTAGGGTGTGAAAATTTTAGTATCAATAGAAAGTTTTTACCAAAGGCTTTAAGCAACGCCATTAGCTGTACAGGCTGGGTGGGCTACATAGAACCACTGCATATGAGAACCCGTATGTGCACAGCAGAGAGTTGTCATTATTTACAACTCACATCAAGGTCCTGGTCAAGGTCCTAGTCCAGCTGCTAGAATATTCCATATCTTGACTTGTTCACCCATACTACATGCAGCAGTAAAGCAAACAAATGTAAGTACATGTTCTCAGCACAAACATGTAACCCACATAATGAACACGCACCATTTCGCTATCTACAAGGCCACCATCCGCTGTTCAAACTAGGTCTGCAGGGCAACCAGGCTGCTCAAACATGGTATGCCCCATAAAGGGGGCCTTACAAGCATGGGCTAGCTGGTTCTCGTAGTTACGTATAAAGGGTGGAAATTTTATTTCCGACAAAGCCTCCATAAATAAATCAAATCCACAAGCTTCTCACTACCTTCTTTTGTGTTAAATCATTGCCTTGGTCATTAAACATGACAACCTGTTACCTTATGCCTGACCAGGACGCGATTTTAACATCTAATTTAAGCATCAATAAAGCAACTTCTGTTATTCATTACAGGAAAAGCTACTAACCCTTCTCTGTTTTCTGCTTCAGCAAAAGCCCGGAAGTCCACACAAACAGCTTTTACACGTTGGGCACCGATGCTGTAGACAGGACAATTCAGCCACAACATTAGTAACATAAAACATATTATGTTGGTTATACATCCTCACACCATGAGACTCAAGGATTAATGTAAACCTGAGCATACTGGAAAAAACTTGACCTTGAAGTCTAGTGATTGAGTTTCGGTAAGACACTGTGGGACTTGTGCTCGTGTCTAAGGTCATCATATGGATTTGGTTGGGTTTGGGTGAGACGGTGTGAGACCATATATGAGGCCTCACATGTGTTTCATATATTTTGCAAGTGGTAAGTATTACCCCAAGACCCTTTTAAAAAAACTTAAAATGTTTTAGTGGCTAATATGTGTTTGTAAGTACTCCATAATAAATTGGGCCGAGAAGCTACAAACACGATGGGCGATGTGTAAAGCTTGAGGCCTAAAAAGTGTTTCATTTAGATTTTGCAAGGATAAAACTATTTACCATTGGTAGAGTTTGCATACAATGATACCATGCACTCTTCTATAGGTAAACGCCCTGTTGAGATCATTTATGGTAAGGTGGTTGTTCCACCCATCCTCATGCTCAAAGACGAAATCTTTGTTGTGGATGGGATTTGGATGATACCGGTGCAAACAACCATTGCTCAATCACAAGATAAGCATAAGTTGGCTGTCGACAAGCATAGAAAGCATCTAGACCTTGAGGACGGTGATTGGGTTTGCTTCGTTTTAAGAAGGCAAGTGTAACATGACTACTATGCGGAAGTGTGCTTAATGATGCTTAACTCAAAGCAATAAAGATTGACACTAATCACATGCTCATGACATAGAGAAGTAGAGAGGAGGAGAAGAGAGGGACTCTTTACCTAACCTACTCCTACTATATATTATTGAATGAATGAGTAATTACAATGATTGACATAGGTCCGATGTAGATCTAGACTATGAATACTATGCTTGAACTAATGCTTATAGTCCTCCTCTATGCATTAATGGGAAACGCTGATTTGAAAATGTGCTTGGCTGATCCAACCTGTTAGACTGCATGCCCTTGGTCTTGGCTCTGCAATCCCTGTCGTTGAATTGCTATGAATGACACATGACCTGCCTTTATATAGGGAAGTGATAGCAAGTCATAATCACGTCAGTTTTCACTTTTGAGGCCAAAAAATTAATCAAAAATGTCATAAAACATGTTCAAACTTCATATTGTGCCCATAGTATGTCCCAACCATTGGTGCATGTCATGGGCACCTCTGAGCACCCATAGGGCTACCAAATGGCTCCAAACTGCCCATATACGACCTCTAACTTTGCCCTTAAAACAGCTGTAAGGAATAATCATGTCTACATGGCACCGAATTAAGGTGTGCACGTGACATTCCCTCCTGCTAAACTTGGAGCTAGGGTGCACATGATGCGCCTTTGCTCCATGCTGTCGATTCGACTGCGGACTGGATCTCCCATACGGTGTCTCAACCACTATCTCCTCGGGAACTACAAGGAATGGGACTGGCCCCTTTGCCTTTGAAAGCTCTAATGGCATGGTAGACTCCATGAAAACCTCGGAAACTGAAGTTTTTTTCTTCTCCTGCTCTTCAATGGATTTGGAGATAGTTGTGGGAACCTCCAGAACTATCACCTCCTCAATGGCTATGATGATCTTGGGAACTCACATGGAATCTAGAACTGTCTGTGGCTCTGTACTTTTGGTGGCTGTGTTTTCTTCATCAAGAGCCTCTTCTTCATTAGCGTTTTGCTTCTAGTGGTGCTCATGCCCTTGCATTAACCACAAGGCGTTTTTTGCTTCTTCGAGCATTTTTTGCAGCGGTGCCTTGTGGTGTTTGATGTGATTTTTGCAGCAAGGACAGCAGTGGAGGGTGGTGTGTTTGCGTGTGGTGCAGCCCGACAAGTGGCTCTTGCAGTTCATCTCCTTACCCGAGTTCCCTCCCCTCCCAGTGGTGGGTGTTGCTCGGCAGATTTTTGTGGACTCTTTTGCTACTGTCCAGCTACTCTCTACCTCAAATTTTTGAGGGGGCTGATTGGTCCTTGTGGTTCCTGCTGCTATAGAAGTGCTGGAGATTGGTGGAGTGCCGAGATCATCCATGACACAAAGGCTTGCTTGCGGAGGATTGCTATTGCCATGGATATGGGTCCCCCTGTAAAAATGAAGAATCAATCCTTGTTTCGGTAAGGTTCACTCCTAGTGGACATGATCAAGCACTTGCTACACTGCAAAAGAAAGGACGGTGTCACCGCTACTCTTGTGGAAAGAAGGCTCACTTGGCCAAGGATTGCAAGACCAAAGGTAAAGCCAAGGCCAGGCCCCAAGGCCAAGTTTTCAAAGAAGAGCAAGGATCATATACACGATGATGGACTTTGATAGTCCCAGTGATACGTTCAGTGCCCCCAAGGTTGCAACAGCCAAGGAGGACCTGGATGGTCATCTTCTATAATTATACAAATAGTTTCCCCCCATGTGCTTCCAGCCAGAGGAGGCTTGTGGGTGGGAGAGGGGACTGTAGCTAGCCCCGACATTTGATGCACGGGACCAATGTGTCGGAGTTCCAAGCAAGTAAAATATATGGCGAGACGAGACCATTTTGGAGCTATGAACTGGACGTGTTCCAAGTCTATTGCTTGGTGTAGCAGAGATTATGGACTGGATGAGTTCCAAGTTCATTGTTCAAGGTTTTTGGGATGTGATGCAAGGTGGTTCCAAACGTAGTGAACGATACGTTTGGAAAACGTGCTGAAAAGATTCCAAACGTAGTGAACGTTGCTCCCGATATATATTCTTATAAACTTTTGAAATATGAAGTTTGAAGATTCATCAATGAACATGGTCCAGTGCCGCCTCCCGTACCTTGGCCAACATGATAAATAACACGAGTGAATGTGCTAGTAAATATTCCTCCACAATCCACGTGCGCATGTTGGAGCAACCGACACCTGGGGTGTTGGGTGTGCCTTGAATGATGGTGTGCCTTGCCCATTCCGAACTCGGTGCACGAGGCATCTATGGCATATGCACAAAAAGCAATCAAGAAAATGGAGAAATGTCAAGACGAGTCACGACTCGAGAGTTTTAAAATATATTTCAAAATTCAAGGACAATAAGAATCAAATTTCAGCCTATGTGTAAGGGTCCAGGGAGGTGCAGCATTGAGAGCCTTGTGGGGAGAGAGAGAGAGAGAGAGAGAGAGAGAGAGAGAGAGAGAGAGAGAGAGACTCGCAAGAGAGAGAGAGAGTTGAGCGAGTGTAGGAGGGAGAAAGAGAGAGGTTGGCTTGTGCGGGGGGAAGAGAGAGAGAGAGAGAGAGAGAGAGTGAGAGACTGACTTACGATGAGCGAGCACGACCAGCACAACCAAAGAAGCGGCGAAGCAGCGAAGCACAACTCGACCAGCCCACGAGCACCCGCCGCCAAACAAAGAGAGAACCGCACGCACGTAAGAAACAGAAAGAAAAAAAACGTGCTGTTGACAGGCGTTCCTCAAATAAAAGGAACCCTTGGATATAAATATGGGAGCCCTTGCGCACTATTGGGCATAGATCCTCTACACTAGCTCCCTCTCCTTATCATCGCCATCATCTTCTTGGCGCACTCTCATGTGTTGGTGATACATGTTGGGTCCGGGAAGCGATGAAGTCTCCAATGTGAACACACACAAACACACACTCGAACAGGGAACCACGTGAAGCTGGAAACGTACCTTGATGAAAAATGAAGTACAAAGGTACTAAAAACCTAGGGCTAAGAGCCCAACACACAAAAGTGCGTTCACACGAGGAAAAAACCCTCGCCAGGACAAGGTAAAAAGTGCTCGTGAGTAGGAAGTGTTCACACCTGAACTTATCGGAGGTCAAATGGCTAACAAACCCCCCTAAAGTGAAAGATGTGAACATAGACAAGGTGTAGCAGACTACCTTGGTAGAGGCCATAAGTTTAAAGCTTTGCAAAAAGCTTCAAACTTTTCTCTAGAATGAGGCTTTGGTAAATCCATCTGTCATATTGGCATGTGTAGGTACATAAGTCAAGTCAATCTCTCTAGCATGGAGCCTCTCCTTGACATAATGGTAATGTATCTCGATATGCTTTGTGCGAGCATGAAATATGGGATTCTGAGCTACTACCAAAGCACTCTGACTGTCAGTGTAGATGGTGGTAGAAGATGGCTTTCTAATACCAAGATCAGCTAATAGACGTCGTAGCCAAGCACTAAAGACAACCTTGTATTCAACTTCACAGCTAGAAGTGGCCATTGTAGGCTGCTTCTAGCTGAGCCATGAAATGCATGAACCACCAAGAAGAAAACAGTTTCCACTGGTAGACACTCGCATGTCATGGGCTATAGCATCCTGCCTAGTCACTATCTGTAAAAGCAATCAAGCACAATGTAGAAGAACTTCCATAAAACACCAAGTGCCTTTAATAGAGTGAAAGACACGCTTACATGCTTACCAATGCTGAGTGCTAAGGCTATGGGTCCTGGCTTGGAGGATTGTTCCTCATGAATCTGCTCCACTGTCAAACAACAAACTAAACATCCAGATGGATAGTGCATAGATAAATAAGGCATCCCACAACTTGCTGATAAGTGGTGGCATCAAATGGGCATCTTCAAGTGAAAGTTTTAACCTGGTTCCATAGAAGTAAAAACAAGTTTACAATCTGTCATTTGGAAACGCTCAAGGAACTGCTCAATGTATCTTTGCGGAGATAGCATGATACCCTCCTTAACAGATATAAGCTGAATGCCCAAATAGTAATGCGAATGACCCATGTCTGTGACATCAAAAGCATGCTGCAATGCAGCTTTGAAAGCGTCAAGTTTGTCCTTATTAGGACCAGTAATGAACATGTCATCCACATAAAGAATAAGGATCAGCACATTGCCCATGTCTGCAAACATAGAGAGTAGTCTCAGTTAGACTATTTTGGAACCCATTCGCAATCAAGTACGCATGAATTTTTTGGTACCAAGCACGAGGAGCCTGATAGAATGCATAGTGGAAGATGGAAAGTGGAAACACGAGAGAGAGAGAGAGAGAGAGAGAGAGAGAGAGAGAGAGAGAGAGAGGAAACACAAGTGTAAACCTGCTCTCAATATCACCAAACAAGAATACAAGTCCCGAGCAAAAGGGAAAGAAGAACTCGTATGTGAGAGCCGGCAGCGAACAATGCAATGCAATGAAAAAGAGTGAGGGGAGGACCGGCTATATATATGCCCATGTAGAGGCAACTGACAAGACCTCCACGACTAGGATAAATGTCCAAGACTCCATAAAATGGGGATAAAATATGGAAAAAGATGTGAGGGGTGACCAGCCCCTCTAGCTAGCATGGTCAGTCCTAAAGGCTAAAATAGAACACCACAAGAAAGCCGGTAGCACGGGAATGATGATGTCTAACACCCCCTCTCAACATCGGATGTGGAGTGAACTCCAAGAAGCCAGAGACGCCGTCCTCGATCATAGATGAAAGGCTGCAAAAACAGCTACTAGGATAGCTCCACAAGCAATCTCCTCGGCAACTCAGCTACAAAAGCAACAGAACAAGCTACTAGGTACACCGCTCCTCTAGGTTGCGACATGCTGCGCTGCAATGGAGAAGCGCCCAGAAGAGGCAGGTTGACCGACAGCAAAACTGAGAGGGAGCATCTAACACTGCATGTCACCGGCACTCTGATATCGTTATAGAATGCACAGCAGAAGATGGAAAGTGAAAACACAAGAGAGAGAGTGTGAGAGAGAGAGAGAGATGGAGAGGAAACACAAGTGGATACCTACTCTCAATATCACCAAACAAGAATACAAGTCCCAAAGCAAGAGGGGAAGAAGACCTCGTATGTGAGGGACTGCAGCAATGCAATGAAAAAGAGTGAGGGGAGGACCGGCTATATATATGCCCATGCAAAGGCAGCTGACAAGACCTCCACGACTAGGATAAATGTCTGGTTTGCCCTAAAGGCTAAAATAGGACACCACAAGGAAGCCAGCAACAAGGGGATGATGATGTCTAACAGAGCCTATTGAGGCCATAAAGTGCTTTACGTAATCTGCATACTTTCTTTTCTACCCCTCTCTGAACAAAGCCAGGAGGTTGAGATATGTACATTTCCACCTACAAATCACCATTAAGAAAGGCAGTCTTAACATCCAACGGATGTACATGCCAACCTTTGTGTGCAACCAAAACAACAACGGTGCGAATGGTAGTCATACGCGAAGTAGGAGCAAAAGTCTTCTCAAAGTCAATGCCGTCACGCTGAGTATAACCATTGGCGATCAAAAGCATGTTGTCCTTTGTCTTGACTCTCAATCAATAAAGGCATTTGACGTCTACATGAGAGAGCAATCAACGCATGAGCTTGCGCATCTATAGCATCTCATCTCAGTTGTTCCTGTGTAGAAGGAACAAGTGTAGGCAATGCACTCCCAGTGGAACCACAATCACTAGTCCCAACAGTGAACCCCCATGACGTGCTAGCTGCAGGTGCAAGACCAATAGGTCTTAACTCAGCACTAGATACATATACCCATGAATTCTTTGCAACCAGTACATGCTTCATCATATATGCCCACATGGGATAAATAGTCCCGTCAAGCTTCTACGCAGAGAGCATCGCGAATACATCATTATTAGCCATGACTCAAGCAAACTAACAATCTTCCCCAAGAAAATGTCGCTCCACAGTGCACTGTAAACCCTCAATGTCCACTTAAAGGTAGCCTTCTGAGATGCCTAATGATTCAGTGATGACAAGCACCTGCAGGTGTATTGAGATAATAGTGTAGGGATAGAAAAGTTATCTGAATAGAGGCTTGATGAGCAGAACAGACCCCACTAATGGGTGTCGGAATGTCGTATGTCAATGCCAAGTCCACAAAAAGAGAACACAAGGAATGTTGGATTCAACCCAAGGCTCAGTTCAGCTCTATTTTTGGAGAAGCTGAAAATTTGCAGAAGGGTTTTGATTGCCTATACAGGCTCCAATTCGGGAGTTCTTCAGCTGAGAGACTCGAAAAATAACGAGGAATACAAATGTGTAAAAACAATGAAAAAAAATCACTCTGAAACTCTAATATGGTGGTTCTAATACCAACATTGGGTCTAGGGTGCAATGGAGCCTACAAGGTGAACACACACACACACTCGAACAGAGAAGCACATGAAGTTGGAAACGTACCTTGATAGATGATATGAAAAATGAAGTACAAAGGTACTAAAAACATAGGGCTAAGAGCCCAACACACAAAAGTGTGTTCACACAAGGAAAAACCCTTACCAACACAAGGTAAAAAGTGCCCGTGATGATTAGGAAGTGTGCACACCTGAACTTCCCGGAGGCCAGATGACTAACAGTACAGCTACCATACATCACCATTCTGTACGCAGCTTGTGCTCCTGGCCATACAGTGGTTGTAGCCTCTCTTGCAAACCGTCATACATCAGTCGTATAGCCACTGACGTCATGTGTAATACCCGCTAATGTCATCACACCAGCTAGCCATACAAAACTCCACGCATCCTGCTACCATACAAATCCCGCCGCATCTGTTGCCATTACCTAGCCTTACCTGCTGCCGTACATCTGACATGGCACATGTTTGCGTCTTAGTGTGTGAAAATATATGTGGCTGCCGCTTCTTTTTTTTTTCCAAGAAAGTGATCCTTCTATTAGGTATCAAACAAAACAGCCAAAATGGCAAAGTACAAACTCAGCTCCATAGAGGGGAGCAAGAATCAATAAACTGAAAAGGGGAAGGTTGTCCTCTCTGCTACCTTCAGCGTTTACACCAGCACTAACATCAGCGTTTTACATCAGGCTTACATCAGCGCTTACATCAGGCTTACATCGGCACTGACATCAGCGTTTGTCATCTGCGTTTACATCAGCACACCATCAGTGCTTACATCAGCATTAATCATCAGTGCTTACATCAGCACATCAGCATTTTCTCCACAGCTCATGGGACAGCAGCCCCCTCTGCTATACATAAGAGCACTTCAGTGTTTTTGCCTCAGCTCTCACCATCGGGACAGCAGCCTACTCTCTACTACATCATACCATCGGGACGGCAGCCCACTCTCTGCTCATCTTCACCATCGACACCACCTCAAGGCTCAGATACGCAGCACCCGGGTCACCAAAGCTTGCACCACTCGGGACGGCAGCCCTCTCTGCTCCTTACCATCTCAGGTACGCAGCACCTGTCACCAAAGCTTGCACCGCTCAGGACAGCAGCCCTCTCTGCTCCTTACCACATCAAGTACGCAGCACCCGTGTCACCAAAGCTTGCACCGCTCAGGACAGCAGCCCTCTGCTCCTTGCCACATCAAGTACGCAGCACCCGTGTCACCAGAGCTTGCACCGCTCGGGACAGCAGCCCTGTCTGCTCCTCACCGCCCTTCAGGTACGCAACACCCTTGTCACCAGAGCTTGCACCCTTCAGGTCTTGCAACACCCTTGTCATCAGAGCTTGCACCACCACCACCACTCGGGACAACAGCCCTCTCTGCTCTTCATCTACCACCTCAGGTACACTAGCACCCTTGTCACCAGAGCCTACATCACGTCATCTTCCGTTGCCACTACCACCTCGGAGTGCCTTTGCTTCCACCGACGCGAGCCTTTGACACTAATCACCTCTCGGAGTGCTTTGCCTCACATCGACGCGAGCCTTCATCATCGAACGTGCTTCAGCTCCGACATCATCTCTGCCTCTATACTGGTCTTTCTACTCAGTCTCACCTCACATCAGAGGGCTCTTGTACATATGTTCACTCACCATTATATATAGACTCACTCATATATTTCACGCTATGTTGTTTTGCTCTGATCTCTCGTACATTTGGTCCTTTCGTCCTTTTGCCCTCACATGGTATCAGAGCTATCGTGAGCAAAGGGATTGAAGACCTCGAGAGCACACAGCATGGATTGTCTACCCAGACTCCCGGAGGACCAATTCTTCTCACCAGAAGTTGATTCTCCAAACTCCGATCTGTACCACATAGGGAATGGGACTTCTTACTCAGTGGAGAGCCCCATTCAAGATCGAGCCCCGTTCAAGATCGTACTTTGGGAGACCATCAACCCATGTACATCCACTCATCTTCACAACCTTTGCCATCATGATCGTCCTCTCTGACTTTATGAGATTTTGTTTCCAGAGGGGGATACATTCCTTCTGCCAGTGTGTCAATGTGGGATCCTAGCATCCATCATCTTCTCTAATGGTCCCCTTTTTTGGACTGAGTAGGGGGGTGTGAAAACAGTATTTTTCTCAGCCCTAAAAAGGGGGATTTTTATAGGTATTTTTGGTCTTATCTGGGGATTTTTGTCTTGGCTGCTGGCCTACAGCCTTTAGGCTGACCGACCAGCACTCCCCCTTGGTATATATAGCCTTGCCTTATCACTTCACCAGGTGTACCACTTCATTGGATATATCCGGTACCATATGTTGCTGCTACTGCTGCTGCTTCTGCCAGGCTCTACACAACATCTCTTCATTATCCTCGCCTAACATTCAGCACATCAGCATCTCTCATCTGGCCACTACACGGGACAGCAGCCCACTCTCTGCTACAGGCCACACCGTGGGACAGCAACCCTCTCTGCTACCTTCAGCGCTTATCTTCAGCGTTTTACATCAGGCTTACATCAGGCTGACATCAGCGTTTATCATCTGTGTTTACATCAGCCTTACATCAGCACACCATCAGTGCTTACATCAGCATTTATCATCAGCAGATCATCAATGCTTACACTAGCACATCAGCGTTTTCTCCACAGCTCATGGGACAGCAGCCCCCTCTGCTATACATAGAGCACGTCAGCGTTTTTGCCTCAGCTCTCACCATCGGGACAACAACCCACTCTCTGCTACATCATACCATCAAGACGGCAGCCCACTCCCTGCTCATCTTCACCATCGACACCACCTCAAGTACGCAACACCCGTGTCACCAAAGCTTGCACCACTCGGGGCGGCAACCATCTCTGCTCCTTACCATCACAGGTACGCAGCACCCGTGTCACCAAAGCTTGCACCACTCGGGACAGCAGCCCTCTTTGCTCCTTACCACATTAGGTATGCAGCACCTATGTCACTAGATCTTGCACCACTCAGGACGGCAACCCTCTCTACTCTTCACCACCCTTCAAGTACGCAACACCCTTGTCACCAAAGCTTGCACCCTTCAGGTCTTGCAGTACCCTTGTCATCAGAGCTTGCACCACCACCACCGCGTGGGACGGCAGCCCTCTTTGCTCTTCATCTACCACCTCAGGTACAGCAGCACCCTTGTCACCAGAGCCTGCATCACCTCATCTTCCACTGCCACTACCACCTCGGAGTGCCTCTACTTCCACCGAGGCGAGCCTTCGACACCAACCACCTCTCAGAGTGCTTTGCCTCACATCGACGCAAGCCTTGGTCATCAACCGTGCTTCATCTCCGACATCATCTTTGCTTCTGCACTGGGCTTTCTACTCAAAGTCACCTCACATCAAAGGGTTCTTGTACATACGTTCACTCACCATTATATATAGACTCACTCACATATTTCATGTTGTGTTGTTTTGCTCTGATCTCTCGTACATCTGGTCCTTTCGTCCTTTTGCCCTCACACTGCCTCTACACTTGGCAACCGCCCAAACCAAAATTGTTGGAAAGCCCTGGAAAGCATTGGATTTGTGGATGCAACGAGGCTCATTGGTTTCAAGTAATCATTTGCCCCGAGAACTTTCTTTGCATGGTTGGGTTGGTAAGTACATGTGCAGATTTCTTTAAAGCCAAAGGTGAGACAGGGTATGGAGCATTAGATGGTTGGTCTCTAAAGAGATACACCTTATCGGCCATCTTGCACATTGGCATGGAATATCATGTCGCCTTTCCCATGGGGAGATGAGGGATAGAGATAAAGTACTTGGGGACTAGTTCCTTAAGCACCCTTCTTGGGTATTGTTTGTTATGTTGCTTTTATGTTTTTTGTTGTATATCGATGTTATACACTTGGAGCTAATCCTAGGATTAACGGGCCTAATCCAATAGGGTTAGGGGATCCTGGGATAGCAAGCAACTACAGAGGGCTAAGGTTCATAATTAATAAAGCTAGGCTACTGGCTATTTGTTAGCAAGTTAGCTATTCATAGCGGCAATTATCACTATATAAGTGATGCATTGGGTTATTATTGTGTTGTTAGTCATGGGTGTACTTCTGATGGGTCTGTCCGTGGACCAGAGTTTCTACTCGTGCCCTGGACATGATAGATCACAAATAGTCTGTGTGAAAATGGTGTTTATCCAACCCTAAAAAGGGGAATTTTGTGGATTTTGTTGGCTTTATTTCATGTTTTTTGGGTCTTGCTGCTGGCTGACAGCTCCTGGCCTGGCCGACCAGCAGCCCCACATATTATATATAGTTTTGCCTCATCACCACATCATCTTGTACCACTTCATAGACCATATCTGGTACCACACCTGCTGGTTGTTGCAGCTGCCGGGCCCTGCACTACATCTGCTGCATCATCATCGCCTGTCTGCTCCAGCACATCAGCGTTTTACATCAGTTCATGGGACAGCAGCCCTCTCTACTACACAGAGTACACCAACGTTTTATCTCAACTCATGGGACAGCGGCCCTCTCTCCTATATAGAGCTCACCAGCGTTTTATCTCAGCTCATGGGACAGCAGCCCTCTCTGCTACATATGGCACCTCAGCGTTTAAATCTTCAGTTCATGGGACAGTAGCCCTCTCTGCTACACAGTACAGCACCTCAGCGTTTTATCATCAGTACATACCTTGGGACAGCAGACCACTCTCCTATAGTACATCATCGTTTTTCTTCTACAGTTTACCTTGGGACAATAGCCCTCTCTGCTCATCATCTCACATCATCAAAACGGCAGCCCTGTCTACTTGCTTATCTTCATCGACACCACTCGGGACTGCAGCCCTCTCTGCTCCTCTCTCACTCAGGTATTGCGACACCCTTGTCACCAGAGCTTGCACCACTTCCACCACTTGGGACGGCAACCCTCTCTGCTCCTCACCACCACTCAGGTATTGCAGCACTCTCGTCACCAAAGCCTGCACCACTCGGGACGGCAGCCCTCTGTGCTCTTCATCACCCCTTAAGTACCGCACCACCCCCGTCACCAGAGTCTGCATTACGTCACCTTCCGTTGCTCACTACCACCTCGGAGTGCCTCTACTTCCACCGACGCAAGCCTTCGACACCAACCACCTCACGGAGTGCCTTTTCCTCACATCGACACAAGCCTTCGACACCGACCGTGCCTCAGCTCCGACATCGTCTTTGCTTGTGCACTGGTCTTCTTCACAGAGTCTCCTCACATCAAAGGGCCTCTTGTACATATTTTCACTCAACATCATATATACACTCACTCACCCATTTCATGTTGTGTTATTTTGCTCTGATCTCTCGTACATCTGGTCCTTTCGACCTTTTGCCCTCACATGGTATCAGAGCTATCGTGAGCAAAGGGATTGAAGACCTCGAGAGCACATAGCATGGATCGTCTACCTGCATTCCCGGAGGACCAATTTTTCTCACCAGAAGTTGTTTCTCCTTACTCTGATCTATAGACCACATAGGGAATGGGACTTCTTACTCAGAGTAGAGCCCCGTTCAAGATCTTACTTTGGGAGACGATCAACCCATCTACATCAACTCACCTTCTCCACCTTTGCCATCGCAATCTCCCTCTCTGACTTTATCAAACTTTGCTTCCAGAGGGGGATACATTCCTTCTGCCAGTGTGTCAATGTGGGACCCTCGCATCCATCATCTTCTCTCATGGTCCCCTTTTTGGCCTGTGAGGGGGTGTGTGAAAATGGTATTTATCCAGCCCTAAAAAGGGGAATTTTTTGGATTTTGTTGGCTTTATTTCATGTTTTTTGGGTCTTGCTGCTGGCTGACCAACAGCCCCACATACTATATATCATCTCTGCTACACAGAGCACACCAGCGTTTTATCTCAGTTCATGGGACAGCAGCCCTCTCTGCTACATACAGCACCTCAGCGTTTTTATCTTCAGTTCATGGGATAGCAGCCCTCTCTGCTACACAGTACAACACCTCAGCATTTTATCATCAATACATATCTTGGGACAGCAGCCCACTCTCTGCTACAGTACTTCATCGTTTTTCTTCTACAGCTTACCTTGGGGCAGCAGCCCACTCTCTGCTATAGTACATCATCGTTTTTCTTCTACAGTTTACCTTGGGACAGCAGCCCTCTCTGCTCACCATCTCACATCATCAGGACGGCAGCCCTCTCTGCTTATCTTCATCGACAGCAGAGCCTACACCACTCAGGACGGCAGCCCTCTCTGTTCTTCATTACCCCTCAGGTACCGCAGCACCCTTGTCACCAAAGTCTGCATCACTTCACCTTCCGCTACTCACTACCACCTCGGAGTGCCTCTTCATCCAACGTGAGCCTTCGACACCGACCACCTCACAGAGTGCCTTTGACTCACATCGACGCGAGCCTTCGTCATCGATCGTGCCTCAGGTCCGACATCGTCTCTGCTTCTACACTAGTCTTGTTCAAAGAATCTCCTCACATCAGAGGGCCTCTTGTACATTTTTTCACTCACCATCATATATACTCACTCACCCATTTCATGTTGTGTTGTTTTGCTCTAATCTCTCATACATCTGGTCCTTTCGTCCTTTTGCCCTCACATAGTCTTGCCGTGGGCCCCTGTGGTGGGCGGCAGGCACTAATGGTATGGGATGCGTGCTGACTGGTATGTATATGTGGAGTGGAGCCTTAGCCCTTGACTTGGGGGTGGATCGAAGTGTTGATCCTATGGTTGGGTGGTGAGCTTGCCTGCTCCGCTTTTATTTGGTTTTCTCTAATCTTGTTTTGGATTGTGTTTAGGAGATATTGGCTAGATAGGCATGGGAGGCCTCTTACACTAGCAATAGTCACAACCGATCGCACCTGATCCCCTTGCCTACATGCAAACCATACATGAGCACTTCTGCATAAACGCAACACATCTAGGAGAAAAAAACCTAAGAGGAATTAGGGTTCCTCGCAAGGGTCCTTTCTGCACATCTTCTACACACATGACTCTCACATCTTCCCCCTCTCTCAGAATCCACATACAAGAGGTGTTCAGTGTCCATGGGCTTCTAAAGAGTCCTAGAGAAATCTGAAGTTCGCACACAATCCTTTTGGAAGGCTCTTTCTTTAAAGCCAAGAGGAAGTGGAATGAATATCCCCAACATCTTTGTGTTCCTAAGAAGTTCAAGCTTTTCTGGACTAATAGCAAAAATCAACGTAGAGCACATATTGTCAAAAAATAAGTTTTAAGCCAAAAACATGGTGTGGCAACAGCCAACAAGCTTTTACTGTGGGAAAGCCTATATAAGGGCCTATTTCTCCACTTGCATTGTCAATAACCAGCCCAAGTCTTCATGACGCACCTTGTTCCATCAAGAGGTGGCACAACTTTTCATTCAAGAGGTGTCCAGAGTCCATGGGCTTCTAAAGAGTCCTAGAGAAATCTGAAGTTCGCACGATCCTTTTGGAAGGCTCTTTTCTTTGATTTGGGGACAACTTCCACAGCCAAGAGGAAGTGGTATGAGCACATATTGTTGAAAAATAAAGTTTTAAGCCAAAAACATGTTGCGGCAGCAGCAGCTAACAAGCTTTTACTGTGTGGGAAAAACTATATAAGGGGCCCCTTTCCCCCTACTTCTCCACTTGCATCATCAATAACCAGCCCAAGTCTTCATGTCGCACCTTGTTCCATCAAGAGGTGGCTCAACTTTTCATTCAAGAGGTGTTAAGAATCCATGGGCTTCTAAAGAGTCCTAGAGAAATCTGAAGTTTGCAAGATCCTTTTGGAAGGCTCTTTACTTTGATTTGGGGACAACTTCCCCATCCATCCAAAGCCAAGAGGAAGTCCAATGAGTATCCCCAACATCGTTTTCTGTGTTACTATGGAGTTAAAGCTTTTCTGGACTAATAGCAAATAGAATCGTACATCTATACAAAGGAGGAACCGAGGGGAGGGGAATGATAAAAATGATATTTCACTGAGCTCTCCACTGCCCATAGAGGCAGGAAAAGAACCACAACTACTCCTCATGAGGATGAAAATCAAGAGCAATCACATACACATGAAAATTAAGGGGCACCTCACGTAGAGTTTACCTCCCATCCCAATCAATCTATCATGGAAACCTCTCCAAACTTGGAAAAAGAAAAAGACATGATGAGCTTGTTTCTCAGCTTAGTAACATGATTGAGGAGTCCACCATACAAAAAAGGATTTTCTGGGATTATTTGTAATGC
The DNA here is from genome assembly GCF_041138505.1 of Cibotium barometz. NCBI lineage: Eukaryota > Viridiplantae > Streptophyta > Polypodiopsida > Cyatheales > Cibotiaceae > Cibotium > Cibotium barometz. Next base: position 1,581,353 of record NC_141085.1, read on the forward strand.
CCATAAAGAGGGAAAAAATAATAATACAGCGGACTTAAACCAGGAATTAATTATCATGAACCGGTTCTTCCAGGAGTGAATAATAAGTTACATCTTAAAATTTGGTTATCATCAAGTGCAAATGAATGTAGAAGATGTGCCTAAATCTGCCTCACACACACTTAATAGAATGTAACCTTTTGTAGACAAACTCAACTCAACAAAAAGCATGTATATGACATGGTTTTCATTATGCAATAATGCTTCCCTTGAAGCAAGGAGAATTTTAGGAACTTTCACCTGGAGCTGCTACCCTTAAATTGATGCACATAAGCATCCACCTTTTTGAAGTCCACAGGTTCCACCTCTCTATAGTAAAATTCCCATTTAAGACATCAAATAGTCAATATCCAAACATAGAACAATATGCAAGCACACCATCTCCTCTATCGAACTAACAACTCTTCATAGAGGAGGAACCCCAGGAAAGTGCAATGCAGTGCCACAAAAGCTGCAAAAAAGGTGAAATGAATTACAGCGCTTTAGTGAGCTCCGTGAGTATTCTTTCTGAGTCTTCTGCAAACAGATTGACTACTTCGGCCACAAATTCTGGGTTACTTGCATCTTGTAGCATCTGAAGTTGGGTAAACTGATCATCTAAATAGCCCTGCCAATACAAAATACAAAAAGTATGTTCTTGTTCATTAATTTCTTGATTGTAACACACAATTCCTCCCCTGGCAAGTATGATTGTGTCAACACATCAACAAGAAAAAAAAAAGCATGGAATTAAAGACAATCAGTTCCAAAATTGAGTGGCCCATGCGACAGGGAGTTACAATACCTCTTGAAACAAAGAATTCGTAAGCTCGACGAGCTGCTGCTGCAATCTCACAACTTCCATTTTGCTGCACAGACCTGTTAAAGTGCACAAAAACCGGCCAGCCAAGGTCAATGAAGGCTGGGCAAGGAGCTACCCTCCCAGAGTCTGTAAGAAGGCACAATGTCACAGAATTATCCAAATGGGGCAAGTAGATATGGAGTGTGGCAAAGTTTGCAGTAGAGTTGGGGCTTTTGCAGAGATAAGATAGTAAGATGCAAACGGGGGAACTTGAAAGCCTGGTATCTCTCTCTCTCTCTCTCTCTCTCTCTCTCTCTCTCTCTCTCTTACGGATGCACAGTCCCACTGCCTCTCTCCTCTCCACACCCACTTCCGTATGCAACACAAGAGGACAAGAATACGGAGGGAAAAAAACCTACGGCTGCAGCAGCGCTTGCGTGCCTTGTGGGCTCGCAAGCATCAAAAGTTAAGAACCCACTTGTGACTCCGGCAGCAAGCAGATACAATAACCCAATTGGGCAAACACTGGACTGTAAACGTCTGCTAGAGGATAAAAGGAACAGGAGCCCACTTAGGTACTACACAGCATCCCGCCTGCAGACATACAGGGAAACCCACTTTGCGGCAAAAACCCGCATCAAAGACCAGATGATAAGACACACATGGAATTATGGAAAGCCCAGTGCCCACTTGAGAAAAGTGATCCAGAATTACCTAGGTCCTCTTTAACAAGAAAAGGACACGGTAACCGGTTGCTTCACTTACTGCTGCAAACTACAAAGTAATGAAAAAGTGCGCCACAGATGGAAGGGAAAGGTTCCAGTGTTGAAAAACTGCCATGTCTGGGCGAATCACAGGCTTGCAGGTGGCGCAAGATTCAAGGTTTTTTAGAGGTCTCTGTTGTTGATGTTCTTTTGACAGAGAGTGGAGCGGAGGGTTGGTTCACTGCAGACAACGAAGAGACAAGCGTGAGCTGTTGCTTTGCTTTGGTTACGAAGAGACAAGCATGAGCTGTTGCTTTGCTTTGGTTTGCAGTTGGGATTCTTGGGAACCCTAATACACTTGCTATTATGCTAGAGCCTAAATGCCCATGATTCTCTGGTCGCAGGCGATCTCTCCCGCGTGACAAAAGAGCACGTGTGGGCCGGTGTGGCCCCCGCAGATCCGATTTCTCCTATGTCATTATGTGAATTATGTCTCTCGCTCTCTCTCTCTCTCTTGCCTCTTGAGCACCGAATCAAGTTTCAACCGGTTTAACCAGTTTTATAAAATGTGAATCTTTCAATTTAAGGCTAGGCAAAATACATGTTTTTCTTTCTCAATTTGAGCCTTGAAAATTATACCAAAGGACGGTTTTTTTTCCTTCCACACTAGGTCACTCTAAACGCGCCGCCTTCCTTCTTTCTCACACGGAAGCTTGTGGTCTGGTTCCTAAAATTGGGACCTACCCTAGTGATAGCTCACATGTTCACGCAGTGACATGCACAAATGCACTAGTGGTGATTCACCAAGCTTTTAAAAGCTTATGCTTTCAAAAATGGGACTAGTAGATCACAAAGCTTTCTATCAAATGGCATTGGTTCAAATCCACTCAAACTCAATAGAGAAAATTGGCATGCCTTATGTTTGACCCCATGAGGCCGGTGCAAAGATCTACTCATTCGGGAAAAGAGGGGGGAGAGGAGGGGGCGAGGGGGAGGGGGAGGGGGCGAGGGGAAGACCTTCCCAACCTCAATGCATAACCATGCCCATATGTTGGCGATGAGTTGCAAAAGAGAATGGAGAGAACACTAACTCTATTGTGCGAATCAAAGTGTAGAGGATTAACATCATAAAAATTTGACTTCTATACTTCATAAGCCTTTTCTCACTTGGCCAACAACCAAGACTAAGTGACCCGAGGGTTTCCCGTTTATAGTTTTAGGTCTTTTAGACATGTTTGGCCCTATAACCTGGCTTTCTCATTATATAATTAGCTTCAAGTACAAGATGCAGAGCATCCCAACTCTACTTAAAACATAAAAAATGTTCTCTCTTACATATTAGTGCAACATAGTGTTGATTGAAGTGTATGATATTCCACCAGTTCTCTCCAAGATTAGTGGTTAGTACATATGAATGGTTAATAAATGTGGTGGTTTAAAAAACATTTAAAAAATATAAAGTTAGTAAAGCATGTAGTGAGAGGGAACTCTAAAGGAACAAGAATGCAATCATTTAAATGTGCTCCGCTCTTCATTTAGCTTTTGAAGTATTGTTGCGTTGCTTATCAAAGAATGTGACAATCTCTCAGCATGCACATAAAAAGATGTGACATTTTCTCAGCATACACTTAAAAAGATGAGGCTGTGAATCCTTTGTATTGTGGCCTACTCGATGTTGTTCTTTCACTTTTTTGAATTTGTTAGTTATATGTCGTATGTGTCCGAGATGTGGTGATTGACTTCTAGAAAGCTAGGAGTTTCCATCAAATGTATCTCGTCCTAGCCTAAAAGACAGGTGAGAATATCTGAAAAAATTACAAACATGTAGCTTTTCTTTTCCATTTTCTTTGTCAACATCTCTCTCTCTCTCTCTCTCTCTCTCTCTCTCTCTCTCTCTCTCTCTCTCTCTCTCTCTCTCATCTTGGATATACCACCCAACTAAGATGTTATGCTAGCTGTGGAAAACCCTTCTCCCTACACCTCTCACTAGCACCCAACTAAACATTCTTCTAGCCCTACTCTCACTGACCAACCGTGGAAAACCCTTCTCCCTACACCTCTCACTAGCACCCAACTAAACATTCTGCTAGCCCTACTCTCACTGACCAGGACACCAAGGTGCTTCTGCATGACACTAACTGGGAACGCTTTGCATTAATCATGGGTTCTCCTCTCATTAGCCAAAATCATCAAGGGGCTCCATCCACCACTAGGTCCTTCTTTGTGATATCTACATTGTTAAAAGAAGTGCAGCTCGACAACCTTGTGTACCAAAGGTTAGAGATAACCTTGTCCCTCATTTTAGTCCTATTATATGCAATATACTAGAGAGTTGAGTTTTTTTTGGGTCTAAAATTCATGGTCAATCCAAATCAATCATGGTCTTTGATTTTTTTGTCCCATTTTTTAATCAAAAGGTTCAAATTTGTTTGAATATTTATATCTCTATCTTTTCTTTACATCACATATGTTTAAGTTGTAGATGATAGGCTATCTTCACACTTACTATATGCCCTTAAAAAACAAAAAAGTTGCATTATGTTAGGTTGTCACATTAAAACATATATTTGAAGTGAGAGAGGTTATATTTTTGAAAGAGAGAAGGAGAATTTAAATTTATTATTTTTTAAATACATTTGTTTGAAGGGAGAAAGTTAGCTTGTTGTTTTGAAAGAGAGAAGAAGACTTTAAACTTTATAAAAAAAATTATGCGTGTTTGAAGGGAGAAGGTTAGGTATGTCTTTAAAGAGGGAGGAAACTTTGAAAAGGTCTAAAAAGGGAAAGGCCCCCCTAGGCTATGTAGACCTAGGCCTATGTGAGCTTTTATTTAGGCATGTCCTTTTTCCAAAGCATTGGAATCAAGGAAATGCAAGAGGAGAGGGGGAGGAATGCCTTTTAAACTTTTAAAATTTGAAGTAGGGGGATAGGGCCGTAGGAGGCTTATGTAGGCCTTAGGCCCTAGGCCCTATGTGAGGCTTAGCTCTTAGGCACTATGTGAGGCTTAGCTCTTAGGCACTATGTAAGGCAGCCTATATTAAGGTCAAGGTCTTTCATAAGGCCTATTTCAACTCGTTTCAATAAGGTCTTTCCCTTTCCCACAGTTTCCCAACTGTTAAGAGGCTTTTTCCACATCCAAAGTTTGATTTTTTTTTAAATTTTAAGAAAGAGGAGCTATCTTTTTTTCCCAAATTTTTTAACAAAGGGGAAAGATAACGATGGGGTGAAAGGAAAAAGACTGTGAAACTATGGAGGTTTTTTTGGTATTAATAGTATTGAATGTTGTGGTAAGGCATGACAATTTGCAATAACTAGTATTTGTGATTTGTAACTAGTATTTATGATTTGCATGTGAGTGGTTGTGTTGGCCTACTAATTTGTCAGCCCACATAAGGTGCCATAGGTGATATTTAATTTAATTATGTAAGGTATGCATGTGAGTTTTATTACAATTAGTTGGTGTTTGGCTTTTGCATAAAGTTTCTTACTTTATTAGAGCCATTTATTTGACTTTCCTGATAAGGATGATGGCCATGGTAAATATGTGGGAATCCCTCTTGGCCCTTTAAGCCTGAACGTGTTAAAGCCAAAGAGGTTTCTTGCATGATGTGGAGGCACAAGCATCAATATAAGGGGCAATGGCCCTTTTTGGTGTTGGGTGGTGGAGAGTCTTCCTAGGCTGAGCCCTTTTGGTCTTGGGTGGAGAGACTGCCTAAGCTAAGTCCTTGGCTATGTTGTCATTCACACCTCTATACATTTTGCTTCCTCCATCAGTGCAACTGGTCACCCCACCCCCTACACCCGATTGACCTCTTTGAAATAGTCAAACTGTCCTCTAGAATTGACAATCCCCTCTCTGCTTGTGCCACCCTAAGGTCCATCACAGTAGCCTTACCAACCTTAGAATAGTGAAACGGTCTTATAATGTAAACTAATGCTTCACCCCTTAAATACTCCTCCTTAACCAATGCTACCATGTACTCCCCAATTTTGCATAGTAAGGCATGGATTGCATAAATGTTGATTGTATGTGCTAAAGTGTTAGTTAAAGAAAGTACCATTCCTATTTAATTATCTTTGATTAATGGGTTGGTGGTCCTTTTAATTTGTGAAATTTTACACCAATGTGCACTAATGTGTGATTAAATGCACACTTAGTTGGCATCTGTAGAGTGCCATTTGTGCATTTATATTGCTATAGAGCATTACCAAGCCGTTCTCTCATGCATTTGTGTACTAGGCTCTTTTAGTATCAGCTCTCACTTTTTGTTGTTATTTGTTTTTAATCTTTACCATAGTCATTTATAAATGTGTTTATATACTAGACTTTGTTAGTATGTGTTAGTATGAGATCTCACTTTGTGTGGTTATTTGTTAATCTAATTCTAAGATTAACAAGAGCTACCACCATTATCTTACATCAAGGAGTCATGGTAGATACACCAAAGGGTCAATACATTCAAGATATAAAGTAATAATGTCCAAAGCTACAACTTGGACGGGTGCCCGTAATGGTGTAACAGAGTATTTATCGTGATTCCCACTTCAAGAGTGTGTGGTAGTAAGTTAGGATGAAGTCCTAAGTGATGTACTTCATGGATATATTATGAGAGTAGTCATTGTAATAGCATTAGGCCTCTTATGAGGCTAAAGTGCTCGACCGGCCACAGTTTAAGTGAGTGTGAACACTTATGGCCATGTATATAAGTCAATTTCTCTCATAATAGAACATACTCTCCCATTGTGCAATTGAGTCTTGCTCTTGCTAATCCTCTTGCTAATCTCTCTCCCTAATGCATGCTAGTGAGTGTGTGTGAGTAAAGTGAGGTGAGAGGAGGAACAAGGACCCGTAGTGCAACGCGGCGGTGTGACAACGCTCGCGAGGGGGAGACGCAGTGGAATTGCTTCTCAAGGAGTTGTAGAGCTTGGAGACCTCGAGGGTTATGAGCTCGGCCATTGGAAAGATCCTCACGACAGTTGCGGTTTACTAGGTAAGCTCTTTTGGATGTGTTTCAAGGAGGGTAACATTTTTGGCACCGCTGTCGACGGGGAGCCATCCCTTGGCTTTTTTCATCCTTTTGTCTCTAATCTACGTATAACCCATTGCCCATTATCTTGATTAATGGTTTTTCATGAAAAAGATGTGGATTTGATGGTGATTTGTGTGAGATTTCGTGTAGAATAGCTCTCTTTTTTGTTTTTGAAAAGAATGCTTTTTACTTAATTTTTAGATTAATTTGTTGTTTTTGTTGTTGTTTTTGTGGTTTTTCATGTTCTTAGGGCTTGCACATAGTTTGTATTAGGCTTAGTTTGCATCCATTGCATTAAACAATGCAAGAGAATGCATTTCTTGGTGAATGTTAGCTCTCTTTAGTTTAAACATAGATCTAAGATCATTAATTTTAGTTTAATTGTGTGTTTTTTATTCAAATTATTTGGATTAGAGTGTTATCAAGCATTAGGAGTAGCTTAATCTTTTAAAAAAATTCTTAAAACTATAAAAAAATCCTTGAATTTGGCTAATTTCTCTTAATAGACTGGTCTTTGTCATTAAGGGTGATTAATCTTGTTCAAGAGGCTAAAAATTTAGAAAATGTGTTAATTGGGGTCTAAATTGATCATATGAGTAGTTGAAATTATGATTTTTGAGTGTTTTGAGAGCATTTGGATGCATCAAAATACTTAAATCACATTAATTTTTTGATCAATTGGAGAAATTTGACTGCGCTTAATTTTACCTCAAAGAAGAGACTATAATTAAGAGTCTAATTAAATCCCCTAATTTACACAATGATTCACAAAGATTAGTTTTTCCTTGCTCTATCCAATGGTGTGCTTAATTGTGTGAATTAATTAGGAATTAGTGGTTAATTAGAGTCTTTGATTAGTGTAAAAGAGGAAAAGATTAGTGAAATGATTAATTTTTAATTAATCTTTAATCACTTTTTTACATAACTCATTAAGGCTAATGAGCATTCAATGAGAAGATGCTCATGAGTTGTCAATTTGTCCATTTTGGGGATCATTTATGTGAAGGGTGGAAGGGGTGTCATTAAAAGGTTGACTTTTTTATTCCACTTACCTTTTGTGGGAAAATGTCCATATCTCTTTCATTTTAAATTCAAAAAATATTCCCCCCAAAAGGGAAATTCGTATTTTCCACTAGACTCCAAAAAAATAAAAAAATCCCACGTGAACGAAAATTTGACGTAAATGAAAAAATCACGTGAACAGAAATCTGACATGAATGAAAAAATCACGTGAACGGAAATCTAACATGAACGAAAAAATGACGTGAACGGAAAAATCACGTGAACGAAAATCTGATGTGAACAGAAAAATCACGTGAATGGAAATCTGACGTGAATGGAAAAATGACATGAACAAAAAAATGACGTGAACGAAAATCCGATGCAAGAAAAAAAAATCAAAATTTAATTTCCACATGATGTTCGGTTCACGCATGACGGCGAGAAACAGCAGTTCACGGCGGCGGAAAAAAAATCAAATTATAATTTTCACGTGAAGTCCGGTTCATGCATGACGGCGTGAAAGAGCAGTTCACGTGGAAAAAAAAGCGAAATTTAATTTTCACGTGAAGTTCGGTTCACGCGTGATGGCGTGAAACAGCAGTTCACGCGGAAAAAAAATCAAAATTTAATTTCCACATGAAGTTCGGTGCACACGTGACGGCGTGAAACAACAGTTCACGCGAAAAAAAAATCAAAATTTAATTTCCACGTGAAGTTCGGTTCACGCGTGACGGCGTGAAATAGTCGTTCACGCGAAAAAAATTGAAATTTAATTTCCACGTGAAGTCCGGTTCACGCGTGACGGCATGAAACAGCAGTTCACGCGAAAAAAAATCCAAATTTAATTTCCACGTGAAGTCCGGTTCACGCGTGATGGCGTGAAACAGCCACGCGAAAAAAAACTCTGGAAAACACTTCTGTTTGGAGGCCCATATCTCCTAAATCGTATATCCGATAAAGGCGCTCTAGGGCTCATCGGAAAGCTGACATCGAGCTCTTCGACTTTGGACGTGGTCAGCCGAAGTCAAAATCGATCATTTTGACCTCCGACCAGCAGCTTTAAAATTTGACCCGAAAATCAAAGCAAAAAACAGCCCAAAAACTATGAAAAATCGCCCAAAAAAAACGACGTGAAAATGACGACGAGCCATATTCGGGCTACTTTTTGAGAGTCTAGACGACAAAATCACGAACGACTCAGGAAAACAAAGTTGTAGTACTCAAAAAATACTACAACTCCCTCATATAGATTTTTTAAAAATTTCTTTTGAAACACCCTCACAAACGTGTTGCGAAACAGGGAAAAAATTCTTGGAAATTTTTTTCATCTTGAGACAGTGATGGAAAATAGGTTTTAGGACCTCCTCTTCCATCTGGGAAGTTCCTGGCATACGCTTTTTCTGGAAAAATATCTCTGAGGTTCACGTGCGTATAGCGCCTAAGCTAATTAGGGCAAACGGACACCCGTTTGATCCAACAAAGAGTATGCCAAGCCTCATGAGGCTGTAATGGGCTATGGAAAAGTATAAAAAGCGGAAAAAAAAACTGTAATTGCTCATTAAGGAGCATTTAGGCACTCAAACATGGCCACAATAAAAGTACCACCAGGGATCACACAAGGACAACCCAATGGCTATCTTCGAGCCATTGAGATTCATGCCACAAATTCACCTCCCAATGCCATTGACCATGCCTATAACAAGTGTGTCATCAGGTTTTACACCCCCTATGACTTCGATCCCACCAGGCTTTTGTCCTTTGCCTAACATTCCCGCAAATCCTATAAGTACCAACTCTTTCCTAGATGCCCACACCTTGGACATACTAACTAGTCTAGGAAGGGGGGTGGCCCAAGGACTTAGTGAGTTTCTTCCAACAAGAGCACTCAAATACGGCCTCAATGACTCATACAAAAATACGGCCGTATAAATTTCTAAAATTATGGACAAATACGATGGAACAACAGACCCTGTTCAATTCATTCAAATGTTTGAACAGAGATGTGAAGCCTTTGGAAATCCCAACTGCCCCACTAAGGTACATGTGTTAAACTTATGCTTAGAGGGAAAAGCTAGTCGATGGTTCGTCACATTAATGTCGGTGATCAAGACCAACTTTAAAACCTTGAAATCAGCCTTTATACATGGCTTTTCCAGACAAGGTGATTGATGGAGTGTAGAGTAACATAACTCTATTTAATTGAGCGTCAACCAAATGAATCCATTAGAGATTTTACCCTTCGGATAAAACTCTTGGACTCACGTTGTGAGTCATGGGAAAATTAAACGATGTTCAATTGAGGAGATGTTTCATGATGGGCTTGAAGAATAACAGCTTACACAACTTGATCATTGTATCCAATCCGGAAACATTCGATTAATATTGCAAAGAAATAATACATTTAGATGACAACATGCTAGAAGATGATCATGCCACGAGATGTTCCTCATCTAAGCCAAGTGAAGCAATGGCAAAATAAAGATTGATCTCGAAATTAACATTCCGAGAATCTTATGTAGCCTTGTTTAAAACCTTACAGCCAACATCTGTATAAGAGAGGATGTAAACCTTCAAAACCGAACATCCTTAATGCCTATAAAAGTGACGAGCGAAATGCCTTGTGTTGAATGCAATCACTACGACCATCCCAATCCTCATTGTGCATACAAGGCACTTGTTTTTCTATACTGCATATATTGTAAAACCTTTGACCATGATACTAAAAAGTGTCCTGCTTTATCCATAATGGACTCAAAACCTCCATCTTCCGTGCACCAAACAAAAACAGTCCGAAGGGTAGAAACTACTCAGGAAGCAGTTAATCGGACACTTCAGTGTTTCTATTATCGTGGACCTCACAAGGTAGCAGACTGCACAGTTTGGAATACTTCCATGCCTATAGTCAGTGACACCTTGCGACCAATGTGTGAACGATGTGGCATAGATCACATGTTCCAAGATTGCCCAAGACAAGTTGCTTCAATGCAACTTGTCTCACAAAATACAACTCTTAACATCTTAAGTGTACAAAATGGGTAATTGTCCACAGTGCCATTGAATGTGCTTACATGTTTACAAGCAAAGGCATGAGAAACAGTCAAAAGGAAAGCAAAAGACAATACCTCAACATGGGTAGAAGAACATGCTTTAAAATAGAACCCAAAAGAGAAAACAAAACCTTCTAAATTCAAGAAAAACAAAAGACAACAAACTGTCGAAACCAAGGTCGAAGTAAAAGATAGGGAAAAGGAGTCTATACAAGACATAAACCCAAAAGGGGACATAAACACGAAAGAGCCAAAAGCTATACAAGATGCAGAAGCATCCACATCAAAATACCACCACACAAACCTCAACACCCATATGTACGACACAGGATACAAAAACCCAAAAGAAAATTCGATCTTGTCGCATGGGTAAACATAATGAAAAATTGATAAACCAAAGAAAGTCAAAGAATGAAACAAGTTCTAGTACATCACTAAGTGAGGATGAAATAAGTTCTTGTTCTTCACTCAATACACCACATAGACCAAGCAAGAAACTAGAACCCACACCCAACCACCCCAAATGGATAATAATGATCACATAACATATGCGGAACCCAAAAAGCAAGCTCAGGAGAGCATGCTTAGCTTAGTTGAATGTCTTACAGGGTCACCGGTTGTGATTGAACCTCATAATGCCAAACCTAAAACAGCAATCAAGATACAAAGCCTAGAGGAGTACTGCTTTCCCTTTCAAGAGGAAGACATATCTATAGAAGAGTCATTTGAAATAGACTGTACAAACTACAGGCTTGAGAAAGCACGTAAGGAATTTGATAATTCCCTTACAAGATTAAAACAGTCTCTCAAAACCTCATTCGGAGGAATGCTCTTCTCTCATAAAGCCAGCATCATATCAACAGGTGCACCTTTAATGGCTCAACCTGAGTTATACAAGGACATAACAAACTACATAAAATAGGAATGTCAGGATTCGCAAGTTTCCAAACAACCCTCATTAAGGATTGTTAGAGGGCCAAGTGTGCCATTATACGCATTGGGTGCTCTTGAAAAAGCTGAGACCCAAACAGAGGATGAAAGTGAATGGGAATATGAAACAGACACAGGATTTGAAGCTGAAACAATAACCGAAACACCCATGGTTCCTTTGGAAGATTTTATCATGGTATGGTTGGATTTCCCTACAGGTAATGATATTCAGCCGCCGCAAGCACGCATTGATTAGCCCTCAAGCAAGTCATAACATCATGACAATAGACACTTGGGTGTCATTGGGACAACCTAACCTCACCCCGACAAGCAATAGTCATGCAAAAGGAACCAATGAACAAAACATTGAAGTTCCAGGTTACTTTAGATACACTATTCGAACAATTGATGGCGATATGGAATTTACATTTCATGTCACCCTAGATTCCCTTGAGTATGATGTCATCATTGGGCGAACCTTGGATAAGTGAATCGTTGTATTCACTAGATGAATCCATGCAAACAGTCACCTTGAACACTCCTGCATACAAATAGTCACCTTGAACACTCTTGTATACAAACAGTCACCTTGAACACTCCTGCATGCAATGTACAATTGCTATTACGGGAGGAAGAAACTTTGCACGATCTGGAACTTCCAACATATCTTACTGAAAAGATCCCTAGGATTTTGGTTGTATTGGAAATTGCAAATGAAATCACCACAGCTCAAGCATAGCTTTATCCAACACAAGAACACAATCCCTAGAGCTATGGGATTTGTTAGGTTAACCAACATTCACGGCCCATCCTAAAAGGATTACCTTTACACAAGACTTGAACATGCCATGTCTGGGATACTTTGAACATACAATTTATATGGAAACTAACCTCCTCACTTGCAAGTTTTTTGTGATTATGTGTTGAAAGTAGATTTAATATTGGGGCATAAATGGACTGTTGCTGCCCAAGCACCACTGTGCTTTGCTAGCGATGATAGAGTCATCATGATGTTCAACGATAAAAAGTTAACAATACCATACTACGAGGAAGAGGATCCAACTTTAATGGATATCTATGATGATGAACACAAAAGGATACAAGCCTCTTCCACAAAAGCCCCTCTACACCATGACCTACCATCTACGTCAATGATCGACTCCGATAAAGCCTCTAATCCTTTAATCCCATCCTCACCTACGAAGTTTGATGCCAAGACCTCGCAATCGACATCTATTCCTGAAGAAGCTCCCAGAGCCCAACCATCTTACTCTAATAGGAAACTCAAAGGAAAGACCCCGACTCCTATGCATCTTCATCAACAAACCTCACCAAAGGAGACAACCACATGCTTAAAGGCCTTGTCATCGACACCCACTCCACAAGAGACTCTAACCTCATCATCAACAATGCCAATGAGTCTCAAACTTGCAGCCTCAGTGCCAACGTAAGTCACGGAGGGCCCCAAACTTTCCACACCAACCCAAAAGAAAACTCCACCAAGATTCCCACAATCACGATATCTTAATAGTATCAAAATGTGGGTAGAGAAGCAGCTACTTGTAGCTCAATGCTACTATGAAGATGCCAATCAAATTTGGGTGCCTCGACAGTCAAAACCTCTTCCTCAAACGAAGCACTTGAAAGCCAAGGAAGAAAAAAAGTACTCCACAACACTGTCCAGGTGCCAATCAAATTTGGGTGCCTCGATAGTCAAAACCTCTTCCTCAACGAAGCACTCGAAAGCCAAGGAAGAAAAAAAGTACTCCACAACACCATCCACAAAAGCCTATGCGAGTTCCTCAAAGAAATCCAACAATGTAACAAGTGTGGGTACCAAAAACATTGCTGCAAAGCACAAGGGTACTACCAAAGAAATACCAAAGTTTGGGTCCCCAAGTGCATCACAAAGTCCCCTAAGCTTGCACAAAGAAGAAAGCCTCAACACCAAGCACAATAGCAACCAAATTACAGTGTTCATCAAAGATGGGTGCCTGTGCATGTGCTTCAACAACAAAAATACTATGATGGTAATTCCATCATATGGTTGCCAAAATCAAACAGTGTGAAGAAAACCTCACCATCGACTTCAACCCCAACAACTTCACCTAAAGTTCGATAAAAATGGAAGCCCAAGCAACAACAAGCAAATCACTTGACCACTCTCATGCATTCAACACCAACACAAAGAGCTTGTCTGTTCAAGCAAACAATCAGCAGTTTTCCCTACTGCCTTGACATCAATGGTAGATACACCAAAGGGTCATACATTCAAGATATAAAGCAATAGTGTCGAAAGCTACAACTTGGACAGGTGCCCGTAATGGTGTGATGGAGTATTTATGGCGATTCCCGCTTCAAGAGCGTGTGGTAGTAAGTTAGGATGAAGTCCTAAGTGATGTACTTCATGGATATATTATGAGAGTAGTCATTGTAATAGCATTAGGCCTCTTATGAGCCTAAAGTGCCCGGTCGGCCCCAGAGTTTGAGTGTGAACACTTATGGCCATGTATATAAGTCAATTTCTCTCATAATAGAACATACTCTCCCATTGTGCAATTGAGTCTTGCTCTTGTTAATCCTCTTGCTAATCTCTATCCCTAATGCAAGCTAGTGAGTGTGTGTGAGTGAAGTGAGGTGAGAGGAGGGACGAGGACCCGTAGTGCAACGCGACGGTGTGACAACGCTCATGGGAGACGCGGTGGAATTGCTTCTCAAGGAGTTATAGGGCTTGGAGACCTCAAGGGTTATGAGCTCGGCCATTGGAAATATCCTCAACGACAGTTGCGGTTCACCAGAGGTAAGCTCTTTTTGGATGTGTTTCAAAAGGAGGGTTTAACATTATTTTTCTCTCTCATCTTTACAATCTCCTTTCGATTGAAGGTGGGTGGTAAGCCTCAAGGTCGAGTGTTGTAGTAGCACTAGGTATTGGAATGGTGCAACGAGATGGCAATTGGGAGGTTTAAAAGCATTGCTTGCTCAAAAGCATATCTGGAAGGAATGAGTACTCAACAAGAGTAAAGGTTTGTTTTAGCCATTGGCAGTTGATTAATGTTCTAGGATAGGGGGATTTGACTTGTGTGTTCTGCAGCTTATTAACAGCATGGCTTTTGATTTAGAGGCTCGAGTTACGAGCTGGTAGGTGGATTTAAGAATCATGAAGTGCCATCTTAATGAAGTTGTGAGCTTGTAGGTATGGGACTACAAGCAGGTCCAGTTTTAATCAATGAGAATTGCAATAGGGCATTGGAGATTCTAAATAAATTGAAGTTGTTTTTCTTAAATGCTATCTTAGAAAAAGTGGATTTAATCTAGCTAGTTATATTATATGATATCCTAGCTAGTTATATTATGTGATATCCTAGCTATAATTACAAATGATGTGTGCACTTTAACAATTTCATTATATAATTAATGTTGAAAATTCTAGATTGATTGAATTCGTTTGCTCATATGCTCATATTCTTTCTTCAAAAGTGAATTTAATCTTAGCTAGTTATATCACGTGGTGTCTTAGCTAGTTATATCATGTGTTGTGTCCTACCTAGTTATATCATGTGGTTTGCTCGGATGCTACCTTCAAAAGTGGATTTAATCTTAGCTAGTTATGTAAGATTCCTCCCTCCGACTTTTGATGATGTAAAGATGTAAGTATATCCCCTTAAGTCTCTTGTAATCATTCCCCCCTTCAGAAATGAAAAAAGATCTTGTTTTCCCTTGTTTTTGCCTAGAGAGAGAAAATATTATAGAGAGAGATAATACAATTTTGAAATATTTTTGGATAAGTATTTTCTTCCAGTCAATAGGAAGTGATCCCCTGAAACAGAAGTTTAAAAAGAGTTTTTCAATGTGCATTAGAAATTAATTGAAATGTGCACTGGATACCTTAGCCTAGGGGTACCTATTTTCAAAAAATTATGAATTAAGGTCCAAAGAGTGTTCTAATGGGCCTATAGGATTAATCCAAGTGTTTGAATAAGGAAAATGCAAGAATATAAGAAAATCCCCAAAAAATGAGTAAATTCTCACAAAAGATGAAGAGTTGACTAGTACTGGCACTTAATAGTATAAAAATGGGAGTTTTGACACCTCAGGAGGGTGAGTGGAGCTCATGAAGGAGGCGCCTAGAATCTCCATTATCACCCCAAATTTTAATTTTAAAAAATGAGATTTTTTATCTCTCCTCTCTCCTCTTTCAAACTATATCAAAAAAGTGGGCCTAACTAAGTCTAAAACTTGTCCAAATTGGATCAAACTGAAGCTGGAAGCCTCTAGATTCCAGTTGGACTTGGTTGGTGGCCTCCCTCACCTATAAATGGAGCCCCATTCCTTTGTATTTTCATCTTAGTGTATTTACATGCGAGTGTAATTCCATTATCCCTCTACCTTGCCTCTGCATTGTGAAGCTTTGGTGCTTCACTAAACCTCTTCTTCTCTTGAAGATTACCCTCTTTTCTTGGTGGCCAAGCCTCTTCCTTGAGGGCTACACATCTTTTGCAAGGTAAATAAACAAGCAAACCAAGGGTAAGCCTAAACAATGATGTTTACTCTCTTTTTTAATGTTTATCTTCTTTCCAACCTCTCTCATGCTTGGGAAGCATTTTATTTTATAGGTTTTCTCTTAAAACCACGCATTCTTGATTTATGTTGTGGTTTAGATGAAATAATGTTTATGTTTATGCTTAGACTTATGCATAAACTAATTTTTATATTAAAAGTGAATTTTTGAGCATTCTCATTTCATAGGAAATGCGGGGAAGCAAAATTTTATCATTAGAAAATGAAGGGTTATGCATAAATTAAATTTTATGCTAAAAGTGTAATTTTTGAGCATTCTCATTTCATAGAAAATGCGGGGAAGCTATGGCAAATTTTATATCATTAGAAAATGAATTTATGCATAATAAATTTTATGCTAAAAGTGGAGTTTTGAGCATTATTCATTTACCAGAAAAATAAAGAAGGTTATGCACAAAATTTTCTAGATTCATTTAATTTATGAGAATTATGGAAATGATTATGAATACAATTCATTTAGATAAAAATGAATTAGTATGTGTGCATAAATGTTTTATGCTGAAAGAGGAAATATGGGTATAATTGATTTTGTGAATCCCATGAGGTCGTATGCATAAATCTTTTATTCAAAAAGAAGAATATTGAGCATATTTTATTTTGGAAAAATTGAGATAAGAATGTGAAAATATACAATGGAATGCATCGAGAAAACATAGATAAATTTTTAATCAGAAAGAGGAATCACAAACATATTTGACTTTTGGAATAAGTCTAGATTCTCGAAAAGTAGAATCTTGAGTACATTCTGAAAATGGGAAAATAGATTTCCCATAAAAAGACCAGAAACACGCTTAGTTGGATGAATGTAAATACTTGGACTGACTTATTCCTAGGTTTCCCAGGAAAGGAATCTAGAATTCTTGAAAGGATCGAGGATCCAAAAGAGAACGGAAAGTTAGACTAATTGAATTGAGTCAAGAAAAAGTTACCTTTAACTAAGCCAAGTAATGGCCGAGACTTAGAAAGTTATGTCAGTATGAAAAGTAGAGTAACTATACTTTAACCTGGTTGATTGTGAAACAAAGATTCTGATAACTACATCAAGGAAAGTTGATAATCAAATCTGATTCGCTGGATTGAGGAGTGGAATGATGTGGAGTGGAATAGATTGTTGTGTGGATTGATGCGTGGATTGATGTGGATGATGTGTGGAATGATGTGGAGTGATGTGGATTGATATGGAGTGGTGTGGATTGATGTGGATGATGTGTGGATTGATATCGATTGACGTCGATGTTGTGTGGATTGATGTGGTTGATGTGATTGAATGTGGAAATGATATGGGATGATGTGAATGAATGTGGAAATGATGTGAATGAATGTGGAATGATGTGAGATGATGTGAATTGATGTGGAATGATGTGATGTGAATTGATGTGGAATGATGTGATGTGAATTGATGTGGAATAATGAGAAATGACGTGGAATGATGTGGAATAATATAGAATAATGAGAAATGATGAGGAATGATGAGGAATGATGTGGAAAGATGGGAATCTTGTTTGGAAATCGTATTTGCATGTGAAACCTGTTTTTTAAAGATTGTTTTATGTCAAGAATGATGTGGAAGCATTTTGACTATCTTATGGAATGAGGTCGTGGGGGACCTACGTGGAAAATGTTGCAACAACAACAGCTGAGGAAGAGTCAAAGAAGGAGTCTCGCGTGGCAAGGTCGGCCGAGGTCTTAACCAGCCTCGGTTCGGTTAAAATGGTGAGCTTCTGGTACGGTGGATGAGGGGCCAAGGAAGCGGCCTATGAGTGAAGCGCTAGGTCACCTGTGCGAAGGAGCCTAGAGGGTGCTGACCATACGGTGCTCGGGCTCTGGTCACCCAAGATACCCATGTGTGCTCAAGGAAGAAAATGAGTTGGAGTTGTTTTCAGAACACGGGCATGGATCTGGTTGATTGGCCTTGTTTGTCTTCAACGGATGAGTTTATGGATCTTTTAAATGGATCTTGTTGGTTGATCTAGATGTTCTTCAGCAGAGAGTCCATGTGGATTTTATGAGATTATACTCCTAGGTACTATGAGCTAGGAACTATCGAAAAGGCCCCTGAGTGACCGGGTGGTGAGCGTTCTGGTTGCCAATGATGCCATAGGTACGCTGAGGAAGGAATGACTGGAATTTGGATTTTATGGTTGGAAAGTGGAAAAGTTGGAATTTGAACCGTGGAATTGGAATACTGAGGATTAAGATGGAAACATTGTGGTTTTATTGTAATGTTGTTTGGAAATAGTTAAATTAGAGAAAAAGGCAAGTTCATATTGGGCGTGTAAGTGTTGTGTCTATTTAATTTTTGCATGAGTGCTGGCTAGGGGACCTGGGAACTCTTTTCTGTGGTACTCGGGACAAAACATAACCAAATTTTTATAATAGATCCTATCAATATAGTGGTTGGGTGGTTGGCTAACCCATAGGGTTAGGCTGGATCGATGGATTCCTATAATAAAATTCAATTCTGTTCAAGTTACAATAGTTGAAGTAAGTCACAGGATAATTCTTGTTCTATGGAAAAGAATCAACGGTTGTGCCTCTTTTGATGAGGAAAAAAGCGTTGGTCTCTATGAACCAAGTGCAAGTTCCTCCTTTGATTCGGCCATGTGACCCGTAGGTTCGGTCAGAATACAAAGGATAGTTAAGGCTCTTGACTACGTTAGAAGATTTTCCTGGAAGAATCGCCTATGCTTTTTGGACAAGGAAAGTTTTATTCGGGTTCTCGGTTTTGGAAGAACCAAGAGATTAGTCTCTTGTCCGAATATTCATGGGCGATGCCCCGAGTGGGAAACTCTGCCCTGCGCATGAGGTTGCTACTTCTACTGCCAGCACTCCAGAGTTCGATGCACAGAGAGGGCAGGGGTCTCACAAGTTATATCATGTGGTATACTAGCTAGCTATATCATAGCTATATCATGTGGTTTCTAGCTAGTTACAATTGATTTGTGTATTTTAGTTTATACAATTTTGTTGAGTAATTTAGTGCTATATTTTTTCTCTTATCCATACATAAACTTTTGCTCATATGTTACAATAAAATATGTCCAAGAAGAAAAGTGCTTAAAAGTGTAGGTATTAGTAGGCTAAAGAGATTACAATAAAGTTGATAATTTATTTTTTTAAAATTACCAATTTTAAGAATGGTAGGACACCATTTGCAAGTGGCATTTTGCAACTACTTGTTTTAAGTTGAAGGGTTTCACATGGGCAAATAGAGAGTGTACTATAAAGATGCCCAAGAAATTCACCTTCAACTATGGAAGCACCCTTCCATGTGATCAAATGAGTGGATAATGTACCCGATGGAGTATATTACATTACTGAGAGGGTGGATTTGTGAATCTGAGACCACCTTGCAGCCTTGGAGAACAAAGTAAGCCTAGTCCAATCCTCAAGACATTACCTAGAAATTTGCTACGTGAAGGAATCTCCATAAGAGAGAGTCGATAGTGTACATGATGATAACAATCAAGACTGAAGAAAACAAATGAATGAAGTCAATGGCCCTCAAATTTTGAGTTGGAGGATTACTACAGGAATGTCATCATGACAATGAAGTTACAATTTGTATTGCATTACTCCAACAATCAAGTGGAAAATGTTAGCATTAACAAAGCTTGAATAAAGTGGGAATGACATAATCCTCACCTATGACACCAAATCAAACAAGGTAAAGACTCTTAAACAATCAAAACTATGGATAGCAAAGGAGCGTACCTCAACACTTTATAAGTAAAAAGATGTTGAACTAGATAAATCCGTGAGTGATTTTTTGTTATTAAAAATCCCTTAACCAAATTTTATGCAAACCAAAACCAACCAACCCTGGGTCTATGTTCAAGTCAAGAACCTTCTTGCTCTCTAGCAAGGAATTATACTACTAGTGGTTTGACCACTTATCTTGGATAATGTAAGTCCCTTTGGAAAGGTTAAAGAAGCCAAGAGATGTGTCAATCCCTTTTATTTGAGCCTTTTCTCTACTAACTAATCAACTAAGTAGTCCTTCCTAAAGGTAATCGTTAAGCTAGAAAGCTTGAACCACTCTCTTTTATTTGAGCCTTTTCTCTACTAACTAATCAACTAAGTAGTCCTTCCTAAAGGTAATCGTTAAGCTAGAAAGCTTGAACCACTCTCTTTTATTTGGGCCTTTTCTTTACTAACTAATCAACTAAGTAGTTCTTCTAAAATCATGCTCAATCACTTTCTCACTAAAGAAACCAAGCATGCTTACATTATACACACCATCAACACACACAAGCATGCACACTACAATCAAGCAAGCAATAAGGCAAGAGCTTGAGAGAAGAAGAAAGCTTTGCACTTGATAAATGATAGAATTGCCCCATTCACATTATCAAAAGTTGTATATATATAAGAGGGCTTTGCCCAACCCTAACTTAATAGGGTGCCCAATTTCTCTATACAAGAGGGATTTTCCCAGCCCTAACTTAAGTGGGTGCCCAATTTCTATCTCTACCCATATATAGAAGGTTTATGGTGGCAGGCTTCAATACAACAATGGCCCGGCCTAAACATAATGTGAATACTGAGGCTAGAGGCAGGGATTTTAGGTGTACAAAAAAGAGTCAACAAACCCCCTGCCTAGATTTTCTTCCATCCTTAGAAGTTGAGAAATATGGGTGTATCAATGTGAAGATCTTCACTTCATCTTCACCCGACCCCCCCATCAAAAGATGTACTCGAGTGGCTTTCGGAGTTGAGGCTTCTCCTTTTGTGAATAATGCATGGTTGTGAGGACCACTTTGCCACTCCTTGGACTTGACTCTTATGCCTATCATGTCCCGCATAAGTATTTTGGCTTGACCTTTTTACTCAACCATATAAAAGGGGTCATTTTCAAGCAATGAAAGATGATGTAGCTCTCAAGCCTCTTTATGAGTACAAGTCTCAATCATGTAACCTCATTCTGTTGCTTAAGTATAAGCTTAATAAGTTTAGCAGTTAATCATCATGTTTATGCTTAGGCATCACCCACCTTAGATTAGCTTAGTCATCAGATTAATGTAATATTAGTAATAATCACCTTAATCTTACACATGGACATGGTACCATGCTTTGCTCTTTTTTCCCTCTCCATGGGCAGCAACATGCCCCCCTTTCATGCCCACGGAGGTCCTCAAAGAGGAGGACCATGGAGATTTTCAACATCTTTTACACCTAAGCCATGGAGATTCTTAAAATTTATTATTATTTTAGCTTGGAAATCGTCATGGGGACCACCTAATTTTATATGGGCCATGGGAACCTTCTGAAGTAAGAAGAGATTCTTGAAAATAAAATCTAACTAATGAAACCTTACTCTTGCCATGGAGGTCTTGTAGTGCAAAGCCTTGGCCATGGATATTTTTAAATGAGGATCCTTCACGAGGAGGGCTCCATATAAGGTAGTAAACCATTTGTTTTGAAAAACATTATGCCATCAATTACTAGTTTTTTTCTCTCTACTCTTTTAGAGAGAATCAAATGGGGAGCACATTGCCATATTTAAAATTGTAATTTACTTGGTTTCTATTTGTTTGTAGAGAATGCCGAAAGTACATATTATTTTGAAGGAATCTTGGTGCTGCTTGAAGTTGGTGGAGTAACAAGAAAAATCCCCAAACAAAACCCTCTCTTTTACCAAAAAAAATATTTCTTTAAAAATTTAATCTTTCTTTGAAAATTTGTTTACTTTACATAACAAATTTTCCATCATGGCAATTTTGACTTATTTTACAAAAAAAAAACATAAGTTTGACTATATGTTACATTTGAGGGTATCCATGGGCTTGAAGAAAATGTTCATGGATTGTGGTGTAAATTTTGAACTTGCATCTACTTTGAGATGCTCCATATGCTATGAATTGCAATTGACTATGCCAACTCATTAGCTTGTTGATCAACATCTACCACAAAATTGAGTAAGCCAAGATGGGACATGCTAGTTGTTGCCACATGGAAATCCACACCAACAAAAAGATGATAATGTCCCCTAAGCCATAGGATAGTTTGTGAAACATAGGCTCACTATGCTTGCAGAATCTTTAAGAGTCATCCCTTCACAGGCTATCAAAATTGCAAGCTAACATGATATAGAGAAGATACATAAAAGAGAGGAAGAGGTCCTTACTGTGAATTTTCACTCTCTAGCTTAACCACATGCCTAATGCAATGAAGGGGACCTAGGTTTGAACTCATTAGCATGGAGTATACACGTGTCCCACTCATCCTAGGGAGTAGCACCTAAACATGGAAAGTCTGCCATGAAAGCTTGGGCATAAGCTTTAAGAAGACAAGATGTCTATATTAAATGATAAGGTGATAAAAGGTAAAATAGGCTAGACCAAGGTCACTTATTATAGTCCCTGGCCATTTCACACTACCTAATCAATATGCCCATGCCCAAATCTATGCTCAAGGGACCCAAGGTCCATGTGCCTAGACCTATACTCATGTATGTGCATGTGCATATATAATTGCTTCATTTACAAACCATCCCCTCCTACAATGATTTTGTCCTCCAAATGGAAGGGTAGTCATGCTCAAAAGACACATACAAAGGCTATATACAAAAGGAAAAAAAATCACATCCAAAATTTAATGTCATTGACACCCCCGCCGAGAGGGGTCAAATGGAAAGGATAAGGCACTCCTATCGATGAAGCTAATGATGCAATTACCTGGATCAAATGGAAGTCCAAGCCATGTGAAACCCAAGACAATGGCTCTCCATCTGCCTGGGTCAAATGTAAAGTGTAGAGAACCAATGTCAATGATGAAAACTTAAAAATAATGGCTATGTGGCAATCTCGATCAAATAGAGAAGATGAGGAACTACCGTCGATGAACAAAGCTAGCTACATATCCTCCAAGATCAAATGGATGTGCATGGTACACATCTCAGACCTCCAAAGCTGTAGAAGTAGCTCTTAGGTGTCAGAATGAAAGCTCAAATACGAGGGAAAACTCTTAAGCCCATCCTTGCAACAATCAGAGTGTGAATCCAATGCTGAAGAGATCCACCAAATGAGCTCGAAACTCAACCGAAATGTCAAACAGTCCAAGCACAAAAGAACCATCATGTAGACCAAGACTATAATATGTAGCAACAAGTGCATCTGATTGTTGAACCACATAATCATCCACCATACTTATCAAGTGGCATGGAATGCACCTAAAGAGAAATGTCCTAGCTCCAAAGAACACAGGATCATGTCGACACCTATGGAGACCAAATGAACACAACTCGAGGTTGGCATCATACAAGATCAAATGTGAACCAACACCCTCATCCTATGTAGTGCCACTTGAACAATCGATAGTATGATCCACTACATCTATGTGTGTATAAGCATGATCCCAACCATGCAACATACCCTCTACTAGGCCAATCTCTCCAAAAATTGGATCTAGGAAAAACCCTTAGTCAAATGAGAAACTCTCTACATCCATATGCATCAACCTGCCTCTCCTATATGGCCTCACCTCAATAAAGTCCACACTACTCTCATACACAACGCCTGACTACTCTAATATGTGTACTACATCCATGTGAACGCTGCCAGGTAGGCTATGAGAGCTAGGAGTAGTGGTAGTGATCGAATCCTAAATGTCCCCACATGTGAAAGTCCTAAAAGAATAGCATTTCCTATGTAGCACAAGGAACTCAAGCCTATGTCCATAAGTATCTTGAGAACCCACATGTGAAGTATCACTAAACTCATGTGCTATAATAGATATATCACTAGTCGAATGCACATCATCCTCAAAAAATGCTCCCACAATTAACTAATGTATCCTCATGATCCATAGGAAGAAAGATAGTATCACGGAAGTGAGATTTTTCAGAATATTTTATCATGGGAGTGAATCCAATTAATT